>NC_143145.1:27730000-28072500 GCF_059928025.1 Delphinapterus leucas | reverse complement strand
AGGCTTCGGGTGAGTGTTAGGGTTAGGGTTAGGGTTAGGGTTAGGGGACGGGGACCGTTTAGGGTACAGGTTAGGGTACGACAACGGTTTAGGGTGAGCGTACGTGTTAGGGTACGGGTTAGTGTTAGCGTACGGGTTAGGATTAGGGGACGGGTGAGGGTAAGGTTTCGGGTAAGGGTTAGGGTTAGGGTTAGGGTTAGGGTTAGGGGACGGGGACGATTTAGGGTACAGGTTAGGGTACGACAACGGTTTAGGGTGAGCGTACGTGTTAGGGTACGGGTTAGTGTTAGCGTACGGGTTAGGATTAGGGGACGGGTGAGGGTAAGGCTTCGGGTAAGGGTTAGGGTTAGGGTTAGGGTTAGGGTTAGGGGACGGGGACGGTTTAGGGTACAGGTTAGGGTACGACAAAGGTTTAGGCTGAGCGTACGTGTTAGGGTACGGGTTAGTGTTAGCGTACGGTTTAGGATTAGGGGACGGGTAAGGGTAAGGCTTCGGGTGAGTGTTAGGGTTAGGGTTAGGGTTAGGGTTAGGGGACGGGGACCGTTTAGGGTACAGGTTAGGGTACGACAACGGTTTCGGGTGTGCGTACGTGTTAGGGTACGGGTTAGTGTTAGCGTACGGGTTAGGATTAGGGGACGGGTGAGGGCAAGGCTTCGGGTAAGGGTTAGGGTTAGGGTTAGGGGACGGGGACGGGGACGGTTTAGGGTACAGGTTAGGGTACGACAACGGTTTAGGCTGAGCGTACGTTTTAGGGTACGTGTTAGTGTTAGCGTAAGGTTAGGATTAGGGGACGGGTGTGGGTAAAGCTTCGGGTAAGGGTTAGGGTTAGGGTTAGGGTTAGGGGACGGGGACGGGGACGGTTTAGGGTACAGGTTAGGGTACGACAACGGTTTAGGGTGAGCGTACGTGTTAGTGTACGGGTTAGTGTTAGCGTACGGGTTAGGATTAGGGGACAGGTGAGGGTAAAGCTTTGGGTAAGGGTTAGGGTTAGGGTTAGGGTTAGGGTTAGGGTTAGCGGACGGGGACGGTTTAGGGTACGGGTTAGGCTATGACAACGGTTTAGGGTGAGCGTACGTGTTAGGGTACGGGTTAGCGTTAGCGTACGGGTTAGGATTAGGGGACAGGTGAGGGTAAGGCTTTGGGTAAGGGTTAGGGTTAGGGTTAGGGTTAGGGTTAGGGTTAGGGGACGGGGACGGTTTAGGGTACAGGTTAGGGTACGACAACCGTTTAGGGTGAGCGTACGTGTTAGGGTACGGATTAGTGTTAGCGTACGTGTTAGGATTAGGGGACGGGTGAGGGTAAGGCTTCGGGTAAGGGTTAGGGTTAGGGTTAGGGTTAGGGTTAGTGTTAGGGGACGGGGACGGTTTAGGGTACAGGTTATGGTACGACAACGGTTTAGGGTGAGCGTACGTGTTAGGGTACGGGTTAGTGTTAGCGTACGGGTTAGGATTAGGGGACGGATGAGGGTAAGGCTTCGGGTAAGGGATAGGGTTAGGGTTAGGGTTAGGGTTAGGGGACGGGGACGGGGACGGTTTAGGGTACAGGTTAGGGTACGACAACGGTTTAGGGTGAGCGTACGTTTTAGGGTACGTGTTAGTGTTAGCATAAGGTCAGGATTAGGGGACGGATGAGGGTAAAGCTTCGGGTAAGGGTTAGGGTTAGGGTTAGGGTTAGGGTTAGGGGACGGGGACGGGGACGGTTTAGGGTACAGGTTAGGGTACGACAACAGTTTAGGGTGAGCGTACGTGTTAGGGTACGGGTTAGAGTTAGCGTACGGGTTAGGATTAGGGCACGTGTGAGGGTAAGGCTTCGGGTAAGGTTTAGGGTTAGGGTTAGGGTTAGGGTTAGGGGACGGGGACGGTTTAGGGTACAGGTTAGTGTACGACAACGGTTTAGGGTGAGCGTACGTGTTAGGCTATGGGTTAGTGTTAGCGTACGGGTTAGGATTAGGGGACGGGTTAGGGTCAGGCTTCGGGTAAGGGTTAGGGTTAGGGTTAGGGTTAGGGTTAGGGGACGGGGACAGTTTAGGGTACAGGTTAGGGTACGACAACGGTTTAGGGTGAGCGTACGTGTTAGGGTACGGGTTAGGATTAGGGGACGGGTGAGGGTAAGGCTTCGGGTAAGGGTTAGGGTTAGTGTTAGGTTTAGGGTTAGGGTTAGGGGACGGGGACTGTTTAGGGTACAGGTTAGTGTAGGACAACGGTTTAGGGTTTGCGTACGTGTTAGTGTACGGGTTAGTGTTAGCGTACGGGTTAGGATTAGGGGACGGGTGAGGGTCAGGCTTCGGGTAAGGGTTAGGTTTAGGGTTAGGGTTAGGGTTAGGGGACGGGGACGGGGACGGTTTAGGGTACAGGTTACGGTACGACAACGGTTTAGGGTGAGCGTACGTGTTAGGGTACGGGTTAATGTTAGCGTACGGGTTAGGATTAGGGGACGGGTAAGGGTAAGGCTTCGGGTGAGTGTTAGGGTTAGGGTTAGGGTTAGGGTTAGGGGACGGGGACCGTTTAGGGTACAGGTTAGGGTACGACAACGGTTTAGGGTGAGCGTACGTGTTAGGGTACGGGTTAGTGTTAGCGTACGGGTTAGGATTAGGGGACGGGTGAGGGTAAGGTTTCGGGTAAGGGTTAGGGTTAGGGTTAGGGTTAGGGTTAGGGGACGGGGACGATTTAGGGTACAGGTTAGGGTACGACAACGGTTTAGGGTGAGCGTACGTGTTAGGGTACGGGTTAGTGTTAGCGTACGGGTTAGGATTAGGGGACGGGTGAGGGTAAGGCTTCGGGTAAGGGTTAGGGTTAGGGTTAGGGTTAGGGTTAGGGGACGGGATCGGTTTAGGGTACAGGTTAGGGTACGAGAAAGGTTTAGGCTGAGCGTACGTGTTAGGGTACGGGTTAGTGTTAGCGTACGGTTTAGGATTAGGGGACGGGTAAGGGTAAGGCTTCGGGTGAGTGTTAGGGTTAGGGTTAGGGTTAGGGTTAGGGGACGGGGACCGTTTAGGGTACAGGTTAGGGTACGACAACGGTTTAGGGTGAGCGTACGTGTTAGGGTATGGGTTAGTGTTAGCGTACGGGTTAGGATTAGGGGACGGGTGAGGGTAAGGCTTCGGGTAAGGGTTAGGGTTAGGGTTAGGGTTAGGGTTAGGGGACGGGGACGGTTTAGGGTACAGGTTAGGGTACGACAACAGTGTAGGGTGAGTGTACGTGTTAGGGTACAGGTTAGTGTTAGCGTACGGGTTAGGATTAGGGGACGGGTGAGGGTAAGGCTTCGGGTAAGGGTTAGGGTTAGGGTTAGGGTTAGGGTTAGGGGACGGGGACGGTTTAGGGTACAGGTTAGGGTACGACAACGGTTTAGGGTGTGCGTACGTGTTAGGGTACGGGTTAGTGTTAGCGTACGGGTTAGGATTAGGGGACGGGTGAGGGCAAGGCTTCGGGTAAGGGTTAGGGTTAGGGTTAGGGTTAGGGGACGGGGACGGTTTAGGGTACAGGTTAGGTACGACAACGGTTTAGGGTGAGCGTACGTGTTAGGGTATGGGTTAGTGTTAGCGTCCGGGTTAGGATTAGGGGACGGGTGAGGGTAAGGCTTCGGGTAAGGGTTAGGGTTAGGGTTAGGGTTAGGGTTAGGGGACGGGGACGGTTTAGGGTACAGGTAGGATACGACAATGGTTTAGGGTGAGCGTACGTGTTAGGGTACGGGTTAGTGTAAGTTTACGGGTTAGGATTAGGGGACGGGTGAGGGTAAGGCTTCGGGTAAGTGTTAGGGTTAGGTTTAGGGTTAGGGGACAGGGATGGTTTAGGGTACAGGTTAGAGTACGACAACGGTTTAGGGTGACCGTACGTGTTAGGGTACGGGTTAGTGTTAGCGTACGGGTTAGGATTAGGGGACGGGTGAGGGTAAGGCTTCGGGTAAGGGTTAGGTTTAGGGTAAGGGTTAGGGTTAGGGTTAGGGGACGGGGACGGTTTAGGGTAGAGGTTAGGGTACGACAACGCTTTAGTGTGAGCGTACGTGTTAGGGTACGTGTTAGTGTTAGCGTACGGGTTAGGATTGGGGGACGGGTGAGGATAAGGCTTCGGGTAAGGGTTAGGGTTAGGGTTAGGGTTAGGGTTAGGGGACGGGGACGGTTTAGGGTACAGGTTAGGGTTCGACAACGGTTTAGAGTGAGCGTACGTGTTAGGGTACGGGTTAGTGTTAGCGTACGGGTTAGGATTAGGGGACGGGTGAGGGTAAGGCTTCGCGTAAGGGTTAGGGTTAGGGTTAGGGTTAGGTTTAGGGTTAGGGGACGGGGACGGTTTAGGGTACAGGTTAGGGTATGACAACGGTTTAGGGTAAGCGTACGTGTTAGGGTACGGGTTAGTGTTAGCGTATGGGTTAGGATTAGGGGACGGGTGAGGGTAAGGCTTCGTGTAAGGGTTATGGTTAGGGTTAGGGTTAGGGTTAGGGTTAGGGGACGGGGACGGTTTAGGGTACAGCTTAGGGTACGACAACGGTTTAGGGTGAGCGTACGTGTTAGGGTATGGGTTAGAGTTAGCGTACGGATTAGGATTAGGGGACGGGTGAGGGTAAGGCTTCGGGTAAGGGTTAGGGTTAGGGTTAGGGTTAGGGTTAGGGGACGGGGACGGTTTAGGGTACAGGTTAGGGTACGACAACGGTTTAGGGTGAGCGTACGTGTTAGGGTATGGGTTAGTGTTAGCGTACGGGTTAGGTTTAAGGGACGGTTGAGGATAACGCTTCGGATAAGGGTTAGGGTTAGGGTTGGGTTAGGGTTAGGGTTAGGGGACGGGAACGGTTTAGGGTACAGGTTAGGGTACGACAACGGTTTAGGGTGAGCGTACGTGTTAGGGTACGGGTTAGTGTTAGCGTACGGGTTAGGATTAGGGGACGGTTGAGGGTAAGGCTTCGGGTAAGGGTTAGGGTTAGGGTTAGGGTTAGGGTTAGGGGACGGGGACAGGGACGGTTTAGGGTACAGGTTAGTGTACGACAACAGTTTAGGGTTTGCGTACGTGTTAGGGTACGGGTTAGTGTTCGCGTACGGGTTAGGATTAGGGGACGGGTGAGGGTAAGGCTTCGGGTAACGGTTAGGGTTAGGGTTAGGGTTAGGGTTAGGGTACGGGGACGGTTTAGGGTACAGGTTAGGGTACGACAACGGTTTAGGGTGAGCGTATGTGTTAGGGTATGGGTTAGTGTTAGCGTACGGGTTAGGATTAGGGGACGGGTGGAGGTAAGGCTTCGGGTAAGGGTTAGGGTTAGGGTTAGGGTTAGGGTTAGGGGACGGGGACGGGGACGGTTTAGGGTACAGGTTAGGGTACGACAACGGTTTAGGCTGAGCGTACGTTTTAGGGTACGTGTTAGTGTTAGCGTAAGGTTAGGATTAGGGGACGGGTGAGGGTAAAGCTTCGGGTAAGGGTTAGGGTTAGGGTTAGGGTTAGGGTTAGGTGACGGGGACGGGGACGGTTTAGGGTACAGGTTAGGGTACGACAACGGTTTAGGGTGAGCGTACGTGTTAGTGTACGGGTTAGTGTTAGCATACGGGTTAGGATTATGGGACGGGTGAGGGTAAAGCTTTGGGTAAGGGTTAGGGTTAGGGTTAGGGTTAGGGTTAGGGTTAGCGGACGGGGACGGTTTAGGGTACAGGTTAGGCTATGACAACGGTTTAGGGTGAGCGTACGTGTTAGGGTACGGGTTAGCGTTAGCGTACGGGTTAGGATTAGGGGATGGGTGAGGGTAAGGCTTCGGGTAAGGGTTAGGGTTAGGCTTAGGGTTAGGGTTAGGGTTAGGGGACGGGGACGGTTTAGGGTACAGGTTAGGGTACGACAACCGTTTAGGGTGAGCGTACGTGTTAGGGTACGGATTAGTGTTAGCGTACGGGTTAGGATTAGGGGACGGGTGAGGGTAAGGCTTCGGGTAAGGGTTAGGGTTAGGGTTAGGGTTAGGGTTAGGGGACGGGGACGGGGACGGTTTAGGGTACAGGTTATGGTACGACAACGGTTTAGGGTGAGCGTACATGTTAGGGTACGGGTTAGTGTTAGCGTACGGGTTAGGATTAGGGGACGGGTGAGGGTAAGGCTTCGGGTAAGGGATAGGGTTAGGGTTAGGGTTAGGGTTAGGGGACGGGGACGGGGACGGTTTAGGGTACAGGTTAGGGTACGACAACGGTTTAGGGTGAGCGTACGTTTTAGGGTACGTGTTAGTGTTAGCGTAAGGTCAGGATTAGGGGACGGGTGAGGGTAAAGCTTCGGGTAAGGGTTAGGGTTAGGGTTAGGGTTAGGGTTAGGGGACGGGGACGGGGACGGTTTAGGGTACAGGTTAGGGTACGACAACAGTTTAGGGTGAGCGTACGTGTTAGGGTACGGGTTAGTGTTAGCGTACGGGTTAGGATTAGGGGACGGGCTAGAGTCAGGCTTCGGGTAAGGGTTAGGGTTAGGGTTAGGGTTAGGGTTAGGGGACGGGGACAGTTTAGGGTACAGGTTAGGGTACGACAACGGTTTAGGGTGAGCGTACGTGTTAGGGTACGGGTTAGTGTTAGCGTACGGGTTAGGATTAGGGGACGGGTGAGGGTAAGGCTTCGGGTAAGGGTTAGGGTTAGTGTTAGGGTTAGGGTTAGGGTTAGGGGACGGGGACTGTTTAGGGTACAGGTTAGTGTACGACAACGGTTTAGGGTTTGCGTACGTGTTAGGGTACGGGTTAGTGTTAGCGTATGGGTTAGGATTAGGGGACGGGTGAGGGTCAGGCTTCGGGTAAGGGTTAGGTTTAGGGTTAGGGTTAGGGTTAGGGGACGGGGACGGGGACGGTTTAGGGTACAGGTTACGGTACGACAACGGTTTAGGGTGAGTGTACGTGTTAGGGTACGGGTTAATGTTAGCGTACGGGTTAGGATTAGGGGACGGGTAAGGGTAAGGCTTCGGGTGAGTGTTAGGGTTAGGGTTAGGGTTAGGGTTAGGGGACGGGGACCGTTTAGGGTACAGGTTAGGGTACGACAACGGTTTAGGGTGAGCGTACGTGTTAGGGTACGGGTTAGTGTTAGCGTACGGGTTAGGATTAGGGGACGGGTGAGGGTAAGGTTTCGGGTAAGGGTTAGGGTTAGGGTTAGGGTTAGGGTTAGGGGACGGGGACGATTTAGGGTACAGGTTAGGGTACGACAACGGTTTAGGGTGAGCGTACGTGTTAGGGTACGGGTTAGTGTTAGCGTACGGGTTAGGATTAGGGGACGGGTGAGGGTAAGGCTTCGGGTAAGGTTTAGGGTTAGGGTTAGGGTTAGGGGACGGGGACAGGGACGGTTTAGGGTACAGGTTAGTGTACGACAACAGTTTAGGGTTTGCGTACGTGTTAGGGTACGGGTTAGTGTTCGCGTACGGGTTAGGATTAGGGGACGGGTGAGGGTAAGGCTTCGGGTAACGGTTAGGGTTAGGGTTAGGGTTAGGGTTAGGGTACGGGGACGGTTTAGGGTACAGGTTAGGGTACGACAACGGTTTAGGGTGAGCGTATGTGTTAGGGTATGGGTTAGTGTTAGCGTACGGGTTAGGATTAGGGGACGGGTGGAGGTAAGGCTTCGGGTAAGGGTTAGGGTTAGGGTTAGGGTTAGGGTTAGGGGACGGGGACGGGGACGGTTTAGGGTACAGGTTAGGGTACGACAACGGTTTAGGCTGAGCGTACGTTTTAGGGTACGTGTTAGTGTTAGCGTAAGGTTAGGATTAGGGGACGGGTGAGGGTAAAGCTTCGGGTAAGGGTTAGGGTTAGGGTTAGGGTTAGGCTTAGGTGACGGGGACGGGGACGGTTTAGGGTACAGGTTAGGGTACGACAACGGTTTAGGGTGAGCGTACGTGTTAGTGTACGGGTTAGTGTTAGCGTACGGGTTAGGATTATGGGACGGGTGAGGGTAAAGCTTTGGGTAAGGGTTAGGGTTAGGGTTAGGGTTAGGGTTAGGGTTAGCGGACGGGGACGGTTTAGGGTACAGGTTAGGCTATGACAACGGTTTAGGGTGAGCGTACGTGTTAGGGTACGGGTTAGCGTTAGCGTACGGGTTAGGATTAGGGGACGGGTGAGGGTAAGGCTTCGGGTAAGGGTTAGGGTTAGGGTTAGGGTTAGGGTTAGGGTTAGGGGACGGGGACGGTTTAGGGTACAGGTTAGGGTACGACAACCGTTTAGGGTGAGCGTACGTGTTAGGGTACGGATTAGTGTTAGCGTACGGGTTAGGATTAGGGGACGGGTGAGGGTAAGGCTTCGGGTAAGGGTTAGGGTTAGGGTTAGGGTTAGGGTTAGGGGACGGGGACGGGGACGGTTTAGGGTACAGGTTATGGTACGACAACGGTTTAGGGTGAGCGTACGTGTTAGGGTACGGGTTAGTGTTAGCGTACGGGTTAGGATTAGGGGACGGGTGAGGGTAAGGCTTCGGGTAAGGGATAGGGTTAGGGTTAGGGTTAGGGTTAGGGGACGGGGACGGGGACGGTTTAGGGTACAGGTTAGGGTACGACAACGGTTTAGGGTGAGCGTACGTTTTAGGGTACGTGTTAGTGTTAGCGTAAGGTCAGGATTAGGGGACGGGTGAGGGTAAAGCTTCGGGTAAGGGTTAGGGTTAGGGTTAGGGTTAGGGTTAGGGGACGGGGACGGGGACGGTTTAGGGTACAGGTTAGGGTACGACAACAGTTTAGGGTGAGCGTACGTGTTAGGGTACGGGTTAGTGTTAGCGTACGGGTTAGGATTAGGGGACGGGCTAGGGTCAGGCTTCGGGTAAGGGTTAGGGTTAGGGTTAGGGTTAGGGTTAGGGGACGGGGACAGTTTAGGGTACAGGTTAGGGTACGACAACGGTTTAGGGTGAGCGTACGTGTTAGGGTACGGGTTAGTGTTAGCGTACGGGTTAGGATTAGGGGACGGGTGAGGGTAAGGCTTCGGGTAAGGGTTAGGGTTAGTGTTAGGGTTAGGGTTAGGGTTAGGGGACGGGGACTGTTTAGGGTACAGGTTAGTGTACGACAACGGTTTAGGGTTTGCGTACGTGTTAGGGTACGGGTTAGTGTTAGCGTACGGGTTAGGATTAGGGGACGGGTGAGGGTCAGGCTTCGGGTAAGGGTTAGGTTTAGGGTTAGGGTTAGGGTTAGGGGACGGGGACGGGGACGGTTTAGGGTACAGGTTACGGTACGACAACGGTTTAGGGTGAGTGTACGTGTTAGGGTACGGGTTAATGTTAGCGTACGGGTTAGGATTAGGGGACGGGTAAGGGTAAGGCTTCGGGTGAGTGTTAGGGTTAGGGTTAGGGTTAGGGTTAGGGGACGGGGACCGTTTAGGGTACAGGTTAGGGTACGACAACGGTTTAGGGTGAGCGTACGTGTTAGGGTACGGGTTAGTGTTAGCGTACGGGTTAGGATTAGGGGACGGGTGAGGGTAAGGTTTCGGGTAAGGGTTAGGGTTAGGGTTAGGGTTAGGGTTAGGGGACGGGGACGATTTAGGGTACAGGTTAGGGTACGACAACGGTTTAGGGTGAGCGTACGTGTTAGGGTACGGGTTAGTGTTAGCGTACGGGTTAGGATTAGGGGACGGGTGAGGGTAAGGCTTCGGGTAAGGGTTAGGGTTAGGGTTAGGGTTAGGGTTAGGGGAAGGGGACGGTTTAGGGTACAGGTTAGGGTAAGACAAAGGTTTAGGCTGAGCGTACGTGTTAGGGTACGGGTTAGTGTTAGCGTACGGTTTAGGATTAGGGGACGGGTAAGGGTAAGGCTTCGGGTGAGTGTTAGGGTTAGGGTTAGGGTTAGGGTTAGGGGACGGGGACGGTTTAGGGTACAGGTTAGGGTACGACAACAGTTTAGGGTGAGTGTACGTGTTAGGGTACGGGTTAGTGTTAGCGTACGGGTTAGGATTAGGGGACGGGTGAGGGTAAGGCTTCGGGTAAGGGTTACGGTTAGGGTTAGGGTTAGGGTTAGGGGACGGGGACGGTTTAGGGTACAGGTTAGGGTACGACAACGGTTTAGGGTGAGCGTACGTGTTAGGATACAGTTTAGTGTTAGCGTACGGGTTAGGATTAGGGGACGGGTGAGGGTAAGGCTTCGGGTAAGGGTTAGGGTTAGGGTTAGGCTTAGGGTTCGGGTTAGGCGACGGGGACGGTTTAGGGTACAGGTTAGGGTACGACAACGGTTTAGGGTGAGCGTACGTGTTAGGGTACGGGTTAGTGTTAGCGTACGGGTTAGGATTAGGGGACGGGTAAGGGTAAGGCTTCGGGTGAGTGTTAGGGTTAGGGTTAGTGTTAGGGTTAGGGGACGGGGACCGTTTAGGGTACAGGTTAGGGTACGACAACGGTTTAGGGTGAGCGTACGTGTTAGGGTACGGGTTAGTGTTAGCGTACGGGTTAGGATTAGGGGACGGGTGAGGGTAAGGTTTCGGGTAAGGGTTAGGGTTAGGGTTAGGGTTAGGGTTAGGGTTAGGGGACGGGGACGGTTTAGGGTACAGGTTAGGGTACGACAACGGTTTAGGGTGAGTGTACGTGTTAGGGTACGGGTTAGTGTTAGCGTACGGGTTAGGATTAGGGGACGGGTGAGGGTAAGGCTTCGGGTAAGGGTTAGGGTTAGGGTTAGGGTTAGGGGACGGGGAAGGGGACGGATTAGGGTACTGGTTAGGGTACGACAACGGTTTAGGGTGAGCGTACGTGTTAGGGTACGGGTTAGTGTTAGCGTACGGGTTAGGATTAGGGGACGGGTGAGGGTAAGGCTTCGGGTAAGGGTTAGGGTTAGGGTTAGGGTTAGAGTTAGGGGACGGGGACGGTTTAGGGTACAGGTTAGCGTACGACAACGGTTTAGGGTGAGCGTACGTGTTAGGGTACGGATTAGTGTTAGCGTACGGGTTAGGATTAGGGGACGGGTGAGGGTAAGGCTTCGGGTAAGGGTTAGGGTTAGTGTTAGGGTTAGGGTTAGGGGACGGGGACAATTTAGGGTACAGGTTAGGCTACGACAACGGTTTAGGGTGAGCGTACGTGTTAGGGTACGGGTTAGTGTTAGCGTACGGTTTAGGATTAGGGGACGGGTGAGGGTAAGGCTTCGGGTAAGGGTTAGGGTTAGGGTTAGGGTTAGGGTAAGGGGACGGGGATGGTTTAGGGTACAGTTTAGGGTACGACAACGGTTTCGGGTGTGCGTACGTGTTAGGGTACGGGTTAGTGTTAGCGTACGGGTTAGGATTAGGGGACGGGTGAGGGCAAGGCTTCGGGTAAGGGTTAGGGTTAGGGTTAGGGGACGGGGACGGTTTAGGGTACAGGTTAGGGTACGACAACGGTTTAGGCTGAGCGTACGTGTTAGGGTACGTGTTAGTGTTAGCGTAAGGTTAGTATTAGGGGACGGGTGTGGGTAAAGCTTCGGGTAAGGTTTAGGGTTAGGGTTAGGGTTAGGGTTAGGGGACGGGGACGGGGACGGTTTAGGGTACAGGTTAGGGTACGACAACGGTTTAGGGTGAGCGTACGTGTTAGTGTACGGGTTAGTGTTAGCGTACGGGTTAGGATTAGGGCACGGGTGAGGGTAAAGCTTTGGGTAAGGGTTAGGGTTAGGGTTAGGGTTAGGGTTAGGGTTAGCGGACGGGGACGGTTTAGGGTACAGGTTAGGCTATGACAACGGTTTAGGGTGAGCGTACGTGTTAGGGTACGGGTTAGCGTTAGCGTACGGGTTAGGATTAGGGGACGGGTGAGGGTAAGGCTTTGGGTAAGGGTTAGGGTTAGGGTTAGGGTTAGGGTTAGGGTTAGGGGACGGGGACGGTTTAGGGTACAGGTTAGGGTACGACAACCGTTTAGGGTGAGCGTACGTGTTAGGGTACGGATTAGTGTTAGCGTACGGGTTAGGATTAGGGGACGGGTGAGGGTAAGGCTTCGGGTAAGGGTTAGGGTTAGGGTTAGGGTTAGGGTTAGTGTTAGGGGACGGGGACGGTTTAGGGTACAGGTTATGGTACGACAACGGTTTAGGGTGAGCGTACGTGTTAGGGTACGGGTTAGTGTTAGCGTACGGGTTAGGATTAGGGGACGGGTGAGGGTAAGGCTTCGGGTAAGGGATAGGGTTAGGGTTAGGGTTAGGGTTAGGGGACGGGGACGGGGACGGTTTAGGGTACAGGTTAGGGTACGACAACGGTTTAGGGTGAGCGTACGTTTTAGGGTACGTGTTAGTGTTAGCGTAAGGTCAGGATTAGGGGACGGGTGAGGGTAAAGCTTCGGGTAAGGGTTAGGGTTAGGGTTAGGGTTAGGGTTAGGGGACGGGGACGGGGACGGTTTAGGGTACAGGTTAGGGTACGACAACAGTTTAGGGTGAGCGTACGTGTTAGGGTACGGGTTAGAGTTAGCGTACGGGTTAGGATTAGGGCACGTGTGAGGGTAAGGCTTCGGGTAAGGTTTAGGGTTAGGGTTAGGGTTAGGGTTAGGGGACGGGGACGGTTTAGGGTACAGGTTAGTGTACGACAACGGTTTAGGGTGAGCGTACGTGTTAGGGTATGGGTTAGTGTTAGCGTACGGGTTAGGATTAGGGGACGGGTTAGGGTCAGGCTTCGGGTAAGGGTTAGGGTTAGGGTTAGGGTTAGGGTTAGGGGACGGGGACAGTTTAGGGTACAGGTTAGGGTACGACAACGGTTTAGGGTGAGCGTAGGTGTTAGGGTACGGGTTAGTGTTAGCGTACGGGTTAGGATTAGGGGACGGGTGAGGGTAAGGCTTCGGGTAAGGGTTAGGGTTAGTGTTAGGGTTAGGGTTAGGGTTAGGGGACGGGGACTGTTTAGGGTACAGGTTAGTGTACGACAACGGTTTAGGATTTGCGTACGTGTTAGTGTACGGGTTAGTGTTAGCGTACGGGTTAGGATTAGGGGACGGGTGAGGGTCAGGCTTCGGGTAAGGGTTAGGTTTAGGGTTAGGGTTAGGGTTAGGGGACGGGGACGGGGACGGTTTAGGGTACAGGTTACGGTACGACAACGGTTTAGGGTGAGCGTACGTGTTAGGGTACGGGTTAATGTTAGCGTACGGGTTAGGATTAGGGGACGGGTAAGGGTAAGGCTTCGGGTGAGTGTTAGGGTTAGGGTTAGGGTTAGGGTTAGGGGACGGGGACCGTTTAGGGTACAGGTTAGGGTACGACAACGGTTTAGGGTGAGCGTACGTGTTAGGGTACGGGTTAGTGTTAGCGTACGGGTTAGGATTAGGGGACGGGTGAGGGTAAGGTTTCGGGTAAGGGTTAGGGTTAGGGTTAGGGGACGGGGACGATTTAGGGTACAGGTTAGGGTACGACAACGGTTTAGGGTGAGCGTACGTGTTAGGGTACGGGTTAGTGTTAGCGTACGGGTTAGGATTAGGGGACGGGTGAGGGTAAGGCTTCGGGTAAGGGTTAGGGTTAGGGTTAGGGTTAGGGTTAGGGGACGGGGACGGTTTAGGGTACAGGTTAGGGTACGACAAAGGTTTAGGCTGAGCGTACGTGTTAGGGTACGGGTTAGTGTTAGCGTACGGTTTAGGATTAGGGGACGGGTAAGGGTAAGGCTTCGGGTGAGTGTTAGGGTTAGGGTTAGGGTTAGGGTTAGGGGACGGGGACAGTTTAGGGTACAGGTTAGGGTACGACAACGGTTTCGGGTGTGCGTACGTGTTAGGGTACGGGTTAGTGTTAGCGTACGGGTTAGGATTAGGGGACGGGTGAGGGCAAGGCTTCGGGTAAGGGTTAGGGTTAGGGTTAGGGGACGGGGACGGGGACGGTTTAGGGTACAGGTTAGGGTACGACAACGGTTTAGGCTGAGCGTACGTTTTAGGGTACGTGTTAGTGTTAGCGTAAGGTTAGGATTAGGGGACGGGTGTGGGTAAAGCTTCGGGTAAGGGTTAGGGTTAGGGTTAGGGTTAGGGTTAGGGGACGGGGACGGGGACGGTTTAGGGTACAGGTTAGGGTACGACAACGGTTTAGGGTGAGCGTACGTGTTAGTGTACGGGTTAGTGTTAGCGTACGGGTTAGGATTAGGGGACGGGTGAGGGTAAAGCTTTGGGTAAGGGTTAGGGTTAGGGTTAGGGTTAGGGTTAGGGTTAGCGGACGGGGACGGTTTAGGGTACAGGTTAGGCTATGACAACGGTTTAGGGTGAGCGTACGTGTTAGGGTACGGGTTAGCGTTAGCGTACGGGTTAGGATTAGGGGACGGGTGAGGGTAAGGCTTTGGGTAAGGGTTAGGGTTAGGGTTAGGGTTAGGGTTAGGGGACGGGGACGGTTTAGGGTACAGGTTAGGGTACGACAACCGTTTAGGGTGAGCGTACGTGTTAGGGTACGGATTAGTGTTAGCGTACGGGTTAGGATTAGGGGACGGGTGAGGGTAAGGCTTCGGGTAAGGGTTAGGGTTAGGGTTAGGGTTAGGGTTAGTGTTAGGGGACGGGGACGGTTTAGGGTACAGGTTATGGTACGACAACGGTTTAGGGTGAGCGTACGTGTTAGGGTACGGGTTAGTGTTAGCGTACGGGTTAGGATTAGGGGACGGGTGAGGGTAAGGCTTCGGGTAAGGGATAGGGTTAGGGTTAGGGTTAGGGGACGGGGACGGGGACGGTTTAGGGTACAGGTTAGGGTACGACAACGGTTTAGGGTGAGCGTACGTTTTAGGGTACGTGTTAGTGTTAGCGTAAGGTCAGGATTAGGGGACGGGTGAGGGTAAAGCTTCGGGTAAGGGTTAGGGTTAGGGTTAGGGTTAGGGTTAGGGGACGGGGACGGTTTAGGGTACAGGTTAGGGTACGACAACAGTTTAGGGTGAGCGTACGTGTTAGGGTACGGGTTAGAGTTAGCGTACGGGTTAGGATTAGGGCACGTGTGAGGGTAAGGCTTCGGGTAAGGTTTAGGGTTAGGGTTAGGGTTAGGGTTAGGGGACGGGGACGGTTTAGGGTACAGGTTAGTGTACGACAACGGTTTAGGGTGAGCGTACATGTTAGGGTATGGGTTAGTGTTATCGTACGGGTTAGGATTAGGGGACGGGTTAGGGTCAGGCTTCGGGTAAGGGTTAGGGTTAGGGTTAGGGTTAGGGTTAGGGGACGGGGACAGTTTAGGGTACAGGTTAGGGTACGACAACGGTTTAGGGTGAGCGTACGTGTTAGGGTACGGGTTAGTGTTAGCGTACGGGTTAGGATTAGGGGACGGGTGAGGGTAAGGCTTCGGGTAAGGGTTAGGGTTAGTGTTAGGGTTAGGGTTAGGGTTAGGGGACGGGGACTGTTTAGGGTACAGGTTAGTGTAGGACAACGGTTTAGGGTTTGCGTACGTGTTAGTGTACGGGTTAGTGTTAGCGTACGGGTTAGGATTAGGGGACGGGTGAGGGTCAGGCTTCGGGTAAGGGTTAGGTTTAGGGTTAGGGTTAGGGTTAGGGGACGGGGACGGGGACGGTTTAGGGTACAGCTTACGGTACGACAACGGTTTAGGGTGAGCGTACGTGTTAGGGTACGGGTTAATGTTAGCGTACGGGTTAGGATTAGGGGACGGGTAAGGGTAAGGCTTCGGGTGAGTGTTAGGGTTAGGGTTAGGGTTAGGGTTAGGGGACGGGGACCGTTTAGGGTACAGGTTAGGGTACGACAACGGTTTAGGGTGAGCGTACGTGTTAGGGTACGGGTTAGTGTTAGCGTACGGGTTAGGATTAGGGGACGGGTGAGGGTAAGGTTTCGGGTAAGGGTTAGGGTTAGGGTTAGGGTTAGGGTTAGGGGACGGGGACGATTTAGGGTACAGGTTAGGGTACGACAACGGTTTAGGGTGAGCGTACGTGTTAGGGTACGGGTTAGTGTTAGCGTACGGGTTAGGATTAGGGGACGGGTGAGGGTAAGGCTTCGGGTAAGGGTTAGGGTTAGGGTTAGGGTTAGGGTTAGGGGACGGGATCGGTTTAGGGTACAGGTTAGGGTACGACAAAGGTTTAGGCTGAGCGTACGTGTTAGGGTACGGGTTAGTGTTAGCGTACGGTTTAGGATTAGGGGACGGGTAAGGGTAAGGCTTCGGGTGAGTGTTAGGGTTAGGGTTAGGGTTAGGGTTAGGGGACGGGGACCGTTTAGGGTACAGGTTAGGGTACGACAACGGTTTAGGGTGAGCGTACGTGTTAGGGTATGGGTTAGTGTTAGCGTACGGGTTAGGATTAGGGGACGGGTGAGGGTAAGGCTTCGGGTAAGGGTTAGGGTTAGGGTTAGGGTTAGGGTTAGGGTTAGGGTTAGGGGACGGGGACGGTTTAGGGTACAGGATAGGGTACGACAACAGTGTAGGGTGAGTGTACGTGTTAGTGTACGGGTTAGTGTTAGCGTACGGGTTAGGATTAGGGGACGGGTGAGGGTAAGGCTTCGGGTAAGGGTTAGGGTTAGGGTTAGGGTTAGGGTTAGGGTTAGGGGACGGGGACGGTTTAGGGTACAGGTTAGGGTACGACAACGGTTTAGGGTGAGCGTACGTGTTAGGGTACAGTTTAGTGTTAGCGTACGGGTTAGGATTAGGGGACGGGTGAGGGTAAGGCTTCGGGTAAGGGTTAGGGTTAGGGTTAGGCTTAGGGTTCGGGTTAGGCGACGGGGACGGTTTAGGGTACAGGTTAGGGTACGACAACGGTTTAGGGTGAGCGTACGTGTTAGGGTACGGGTTAGTGTTAGCGTACGGGTTAGGATTAGGGGACGGGTAAGGGTAAGGCTTCGGTTGAGTGTTAGGGTTAGGGTTACTGTTAGGGTTAGGGGACGGGAACCGTTTAGGGTACAGGTCAGGGTACGACAACGGTTTAGGGTGAGCGTACGTGTTAGGGTACGGGTTAGTGTTAGCGTACGGGTTAGGATTAGGCGACGGGTGAGGGTAAGGTTTCGGGTAAGGGTTAGGGTTAGGGTTAGGGTTAGGGTTAGGGTTAGGGGACGGGGACGGTTTAGGGTACAGGTTAGGGTACGACAACGGTTTAGGGTGAGTGTACGTGTTAGGGTACG
The DNA here is from genome assembly GCF_059928025.1 of Delphinapterus leucas. Taxonomy (NCBI): domain Eukaryota; kingdom Metazoa; phylum Chordata; class Mammalia; order Artiodactyla; family Monodontidae; genus Delphinapterus; species Delphinapterus leucas. The sequence goes on along the minus strand of NC_143145.1, from coordinate 28,055,639 downwards.
GGTTAGTGTTAGCATACGGGTTAGGATTAGGGGACGGGTGAGGGTAAGGCTTCGGGTAAGGGTTAGGGTTAGGGTTAGGGGACGGGGAAGGGGACGGATTAGGGTACTGGTTAGGGTACGACAACGGTTTAGGGTGAGCGTACGTGTTAGGGTACGGGTTAGTGTTAGCGTACGGGTTAGGATTAGGGGACGGATGAGGGTAAGGCTTCGGGTAAGGGTTAGGGTTAGGGTTAGGGTTAGGGTTAGGGGACGGGGACGGTTTAGGGTACAGGTTAGCGTACGACAACGGTTTAGGGTGAGCGTACGTGTTAGGGTACTGATTAGTGTTAGCGTACGGGTTAGGATTAGGGGACGGGTGAGGGTAAGGCTTCGGGTAAGGGTTAGGGTTAGTGTTAGGGTTAGGGTTAGGGGACGGGGACAATTTAGGGTACAGGTTAGGCTACGACAACGGTTTAGGGTGAGCGTACGTGTTAGGGTACGGGTTAGTGTTAGCGTACGGTTTAGGATTAGGGGACGGGTGAGGGTAAGGCTTCGGGTAAGGGTTAGGGTTAGGGTTAGGGTTAGGGTAAGGGGACGGGGACGGTTTAGGGTACAGGTTAGGGTACGACAACGGTTTAGGGTGTGCGTACGTGTTAGGGTACGGGTTAGTGTTAGCGTACGGGTTAGGATTAGGGGACGGGTGAGGGCAAGGCTTCGGGTAAGGGTTAGGGTTAGGGTTAGGGTTAGGGGACGGGGACGGTTTAGGGTACAGGTTAGGTACGACAACGGTTTAGGGTGAGCGTACGTGTTAGGGTATGGGTTAGTGTTAGCGTACGGGTTAGGATTAGGGGACGGGTGAGGGTAAGGCTTCGGGTAAGGGTTAGGGTTAGGGTTAGGGTTAGGGTTAGGGGACGGGGACGGTTTAGGGTACAGGTAGGATACGACAATGGTTTAGGGTGAGCGTACGTGTTAGGGTACGGGTTAGTGTAAGTTTACGGGTTAGGAAAAGGGGACGGGTGAGGGTAAGGCTTCGGGTAAGTGTTAGGGTTAGGTTTAGGGTTAGGGGACAGGGATGGTTTAGGGTACAGGTTAGGGTACGACAACGGTTTAGGGTGACCGTACGTGTTAGGGTACGGGTTAGTGTTAGCGTACGGGTTAGGATTAGGGGACGGGTGAGGGTAAGGCTTCGGGTAAGGGTTAGGTTTAGGGTAAGGGTTAGGGTTAGGGTTAGGGGACGGGGACGGTTTAGGGTAGAGGTTAGTGTACGACAACGCTTTAGTGTGAGCGTACGTGTTAGGGTACGTGTTAGTGTTAGCGTACGGGTTAGGATTAGGGGACGGGTGAGGATAAGGCTTCGGGTAAGGGTTAGGGTTAGGGTTAGGGTTAGGGTTAGGGGACGGGGACGGTTTAGGGTACAGGTTAGGGTTCGACAACGGTTTAGAGTGAGCGTACGTGTTAGGGTACGGGTTAGTGTTAGCGTACGGGTTAGGATTAGGGGACGGGTGAGGGTAAGGCTTCGCGTAAGGGTTAGGGTTAGGGTTAGGGTTAGGGTTAGGGTTAGGGGACGGGGACGGTTTAGGGTACAGGTTAGGGTATGACAACGGTTTAGGGTAAGCGTACGTGTTAGGGTACGGGTTAGTGTTAGCGTATGGGTTAGGATTAGGGGACGGGTGAGGGTAAGGCTTTGGGTAAGGGTTATGGTTAGGGTTAGGGTTAGGGTTAGGGTTAGGGGACGGGGACGGTTTAGGGTACAGCTTAGGGTACGACAACGGTTTAGGGTGAGCGTACGTGTTAGGGTATGGGTTAGAGTTAGCGTACGGGTTAGGATTAGGGGACGGGTGAGGGTAAGGCTTCGGGTAAGAGTTAGGGTTAGGGTTAGGGTTAGGGTTAGGGGACGGGGACGGTTTAGGGTACAGGTTAGGGTACGACAAAGCTTTAGGGTGAGCGTACGTGTTAGGGTATGGGTTAGTGTTAGTGTACGGGTTAGGTTTAAGGGACGGTTGAGGATAACGCTTCGGATAAGGGTTAGGGTTAGGGTTGGGTTAGGGTTAGGGTTAGGGGACGGGGACGGTTTAGGGTACAGGTTAGGGTACGACAACGGTTTAGGGTGAGCGTACGTGTTAGGGTACGGGTTAGTGTTAGCGTACGGGTTAGGATTAGGGGACGGTTGAGGGTAAGGCTTCGGGTAAGGGTTAGGGTTAGGGTTAGGGTTAGGGGACGGGGACGGGGACGGTTCAGGGTACAGGTTAGTGTACGACAACAGTTTAGGGTTTGCGTACGTGTTAGGGTACGGGTTAGTGTTCGCGTAAGGGTTAGGATTAGGGGACGGGTGAGGGTAAGGCTTCGGGTAACGGTTAGGGTTAGGGTTAGGGTTAGGGTTAGGGTACGGGGACGGTTTAGGGTACAGGTTAGGGTACGACAACGGTTTAGGGTGAGCGTACGTGTTAGGGTATGGGTTAGTGTTAGCGTACGGGTTAGGATTAGGGGACGGGTGGAGGTAAGGCTTCGGGTAAGGGTTAGGGTTAGGGTTAGGGTTAGGGGACGGGGACGGGGACGGTTTAGGGTACAGGTTAGGGTACGACAACGGTTTAGGCTGAGCGTACGTTTTAGGGTACGTGTTAGTGTTAGCGTAAGGTTAGGATTAGGGGACGGGTGAGGGTAAAGCTTCGGGTAAGGGTTAGGGTTAGGGTTAGGGGACGGGGACGGGGACGGTTTAGGGTACAGGTTAGGGTACGACAACGGTTTAGGGTGAGCGTACGTGTTAGTGTACGGGTTAGTGTTAGCGTACGGGTTAGGATTAGGGGACGGGTGAGGGTAAAGCTTTGGGAAGGGTTAGGGTTAGGGTTAGGGTTAGGGTTAGGGTTAGCGGACGGGGACGGTTTAGGGTACAGGTTAGGCTATGACAACGGTTTAGGGTGAGCGTACGTGTTAGGGTACGGGTTAGCGTTAGCGTACGGGTTAGGATTAGGGGACGGGTGAGGGTAAGGCTTCGGGTAAGGGTTAGGGTTAGGGTTAGGGTTAGGGTTAGGGTTAGGGGACGGGGACGGTTTAGGGTACAGGTTAGGGTACGACAACCGTTTAGGGTGAGCGTACGTGTTAGGGTACGGATTAGTGTTAGCGTACGGGTTAGGATTAGGGGACGGGTGAGGGTAAGGCTTCGGGTAAGGGTTAGGGTTAGGGTTAGGGTTAGGGTTAGGGTTAGGGGACGGGGACGGTTTAGGGTACAGGTTATGGTACGACAACGGTTTAGGGTGAGCGTACGTGTTAGGGTACGGGTTAGTGTTAGCGTACGGGTTAGGATTAGGGGACGGGTGAGGTTAAGGCTTCGGGTAAGGAATAGGGTTAGGGTTAGGGTTAGGGTTAGGGGACGGGGACGGGGACGGTTTAGGGTACAGGTTAGGGTACGACAACCGTTTAGGGTGAGCGTACGTTTTAGGGTACGTGTTAGTGTTAGCGTAAGGTCAGGATTAGGGGACGGGTGAGGGTAAAGCTTCGGGTAAGGGTTAGGGTTAGGGTTAGGGTTAGGGTTAGGGGACGGGGACGGGGACGGTTTAGGGTACAGGTTAGGGTACGACAACAGTTTAGGGTGAGCGTACGTGTTAGGGTACGGGTTAGAGTTAGCGTACGGGTTAGGATTAGGGCACGGGTGAGGGTAAGGCTTCGGGTAAGGTTTAGGGTTAGGGTTAGGGTTAGGGTTAGGGTTAGGGGACGGGGACGGTTTAGGGTACAGGTTAGTGTACGACAACGGTTTAGGGTGAGCGTACGTGTTAGGGTATGGGTTAGTGTTAGCGTACGGGTTAGGATTAGGGGACGGGTTAGGGTCAGGCTTCGGGTAAGGGTTAGGGTTAGGGTTAGGGTTAGGGGACGGGGACAGTTTAGGGTACAGGTTAGGGTACGACAACGGTTTAGGGTGAGCGTACGTGTTAGGGTACGGGTTAGTGTTAGCGTACGGGTTAGGATTAGGGGACGGGTGAGGGTAAGGCTTCGGGTAAGGGTTAGGGTTAGTGTTAGGGTTAGGGTTAGGGTTAGGGGACGGGGACTGTTTAGGGTACAGGCTAGTGTACGACAACGGTTTAGGGTTTGCGTACGTGTTAGGGTACGGGTTAGTGTTAGCGTACGGGTTAGGATTAGGGGACGGGTGAGGGTCAGGCTTCGGGTAAGGGTTAGGTTTAGGGTTAGGGTTAGGGTTAGGGGACGGGAACGGGGACGGTTTAGGGTACAGGTTACGGTACAACGGTTTAGGGTGAGCGTACGTGTTAGGGTACGGGTTAGTGTTAGCGTACGGGTTAGGATTAGGGGACGGGTAAGGGTAAGGCTTCGGGTGAGTGTTAGGGTTAGGGTTAGGGTTAGGGTTAGGGGACGGGGACCGTTTAGGGTACAGGTTAGGGTACGACAACGGTTTAGGGTGAGCGTACGTGTTAGGGTACGGGTTAGTGTTAGCGTACGGGTTAGGATTAGGGGACGGGTGAGGGTAAGGTTTCGGGTAAGGGTTAGGGTTAGGGTTAGGGTTAGGGTTAGGGGACGGGGACGGTTTAGGGTACAGGTTAGGGTACGACAACGGTTTAGGGTGAGTGTACGTGTTAGGGTACGGGTTAGTGTTAGCGTACGGGTTAGGCTTAGGGGACGGGTGAGGGTAAGGCTTCGGGTAAGGGTTAGGGTTAGGGTTAGGGTTAGGGGACGGGGAAGGGGACGGATTAGGGTACTGGTTAGGGTACGACAACGGTTTAGGGTGAGCGTACGTGTTAGGGTACGGGTTAGTGTTAGCGTACGGGTTAGGATTAGGGGACGGGTGAGGGTAAGGCTTCGGGTAAGGGTTAGGGTTAGGGTTAAGGTTAGGGTTAGGGGACGGGGCCGGTTTAGGGTACAGGTTAGGGTACGACAACGGTTTAGGGTGAGCGTACGTGTTAGGGTACGGTTTAGTGTTAGCGTACGGGTTAGGATTAGGGGACGGGTGAGGGTAAGGCTTCGGGTAAGGGTTAGGGTTAGGGTTAGTCTTAGGGTTAGGGTTAGGCGACGGGGACGGTTTAGGGTACAGGTTAGGGTACGACAACGGTTTAGGGTGAGCGTACGTGTTAGGGTACGGGTTAGTGTTAGCGTACGGGTTAGGATTAGGGGACGGGTGAGGGTAAGGCTTCGGGTAAGGGTTAGGGTTAGGGTTGGGGTTAGGGGACGGGGACGGTTTAGGGGACAGGTTAGGGTACGACAACGGTTTAGGCTGAGCGTACGTGTTAGGGTACGGGTTAGTGTTAGCGTACGGGTTAGGATTAGGGGACGGGTAAGGGTAAGGCTTCGGGTGAGTGTTAGGGTTAGGGGTAGGGTTAGGGTTAGGGGACGGGGACCGTTTAGGGTACAAGTTAGGGTACGACAACGGTTTAGGGTGAGCGTACGTGTTAGGGTACGGGTTAGTGTTAGCGTACGGGTTAGGATTAGGTGACGGGTGAGGGTAAGATTTCGGGTAAGGGTCAGGGTTAGGGTTAGGGTTAGGGTTAGGGGACGGGGACGGTTTAGGGTACAGGTTAGGGTACGACAACGGTTTAGGGTGAGTGTACGTGTTAGGATACGGGTTAGTGTTAGCGTACGGGTTAGGATTAGGGGACGGGTGAGGGTAAGGCTTCGGGTAAGGGTTAGGGTTAGGGTTAGGTTTAGGGTTAGGGTTAGGCGACGGGGACGGTTTAGGGTACAGGTTAGGGTACGACAACGGTTTAGGGTGAGCGTACGTGTTAGGGTACGGGTTAGTGGTAGCGTACGGGTTAGGATTAGGGGACGGGTGAGGGTAAGGCTTCGGGTAAGGGTTAGGGTTAGGGTTAGCGTTAGGGTTAGGGTTAGGGGACGGGGACGGTTTAGGGTACAGGTTAGTGTACGACAACAGTTTAGGGTTTGCGTACGTGTTAGGGTACGGGTTAGTGTTCGCGTAAGGGTTAGGATTAGGGGACGGGTGAGGGTAAGGCTTCGGGTAACGGTTAGGGTTAGGGTTAGGGTTAGGGTTAGGGTACGGGGACGGTTTAGGGTACAGGTTAGGGTACGACAACGGTTTAGGGTGAGCGTACGTGTTAGGGTATGGGTTAGTGTTAGCGTACGGGTTAGGATTAGGGGACGGGTGGAGGTAAGGCTTCGGGTAAGGGTTAGGGTTAGGGTTAGGGTTAGGGGACGGGGACGGGGACGGTTTAGGGTACAGGTTAGGGTACGACAACGGTTTAGGCCGAGCGTACGTTTTAGGGTACGTGTTAGTGTTAGCGTAAGGTTAGGATTAGGGGACGGGTGAGGGTAAAGCTTCGGGTAAGGGTTAGGGTTAGGGTTAGGGTTAGGGTTAGGGGACGGGGACGGAAACGGTTTAGGGTACAGGTTAGGGTACGACAACGGTTTAGGGTGAGCGTACGTGTTAGTGTACGGGTTAGTGTTAGCGTACGGGTTAGGATTAGGGGACGGGTGAGGGTAAAGCTTTGGGAAGGGTTAGGGTTAGGGTTAGGGTTAGGGTTAGGGTTAGCGGACGGGGACGGTTTAGGGTACAGGTTAGGCTATGACAACGGTTTAGGGTGAGCGTACGTGTTAGGGTACGGGTTAGCGTTAGCGTACGGGTTAGGATTAGGGGAAGGGTGAGTGTAAGGCTTTGGGTAAGGGTTAGGGTTAGGGTTAGGGTTAGGGTTAGGGTTAGGGGACGGGGACGGTTTAGGGTACAGGTTAGGGTACGACAACCGTTTAGGGTGAGCGTACGTGTTAGGGTACGGATTAGTGTTAGCGTACGGGTTAGGATTAGGGGACGGGTGAGGGTAAGGCTTCGGGTAAGGGTTAGGGTTAGGGTTAGGGTTAGGGTTAGGGTTAGGGGACGGGGACGGTTTAGGGTACAGGTTATGGTACGACAACGGTTTAGGGTGAGCGTACGTGTTAGGGTACGGGTTAGTGTTAGCGTACGGGTTAGGATTAGGGGACGGGTGAGGTTAAGGCTTCGGGTAAGGGATAGGGTTAGGGTTAGGGTTAGGGTTAGGGGACGGGGACGGGGACGGTTTAGGGTACAGGTTAGGGTACGACAACGGTTTAGGGTGAGCGTACGTTTTAGGGTACGTGTTAGTGTTAGCGTAAGGTCAGGATTAGGGGACGGGTGAGGGTAAAGCTTCGGGTAAGGGTTAGGGTTAGGGTTAGGGTTAGGGTTAGGGGACGGGGACGGGGACGGTTTAGGGTACAGGTTAGGGTACGACAACAGTTTAGGGTGAGCGTACGTGTTAGGGTACGGGTTAGAGTTAGCGTACGGGTTAGGATTAGGGCACGGGTGAGGGTAAGGCTTCGGGTAAGGTTTAGGGTTAGGGTTAGGGTTAGGGTTAGGGTTAGGGGACGGGGACGGTTTAGGGTACAGGTTAGTATACGACAACGGTTTAGGGTGAGCGTACGTGTTAGGGTATGGGTTAGTGTTAGCGTACGGGTTAGGATTAGGGGACGGGTTAGGGTCAGGCTTCGGGTAAGGGTTAGGGTTAGGGTTAGGGGACGGGGACAGTTTAGGGTACAGGTTAGGGTACGACAACGGTTTAGGGTGAGCGTACGTGTTAGGGTACGGGTTAGTGTTAGCGTACGGGTTAGGATTAGGGGACGGGTGAGGGTAAGGCTTCGGGTAAGGGTTAGGGTTAGTGTTAGGGTTAGGGTTAGGGTTAGGGGACGGGGACTGTTTAGGGTACAGGCTAGTGTACGACAACGGTTTAGGGTTTGCGTACGTGTTAGGGTACGGGTTAGTGTTAGCGTACGGGTTAGGATTAGGGGACGGGTGAGGGTCAGGCTTCGTGTAAGGGTTAGGTTTAGGGTTAGGGTTAGGGTTAGGGGACGGGAACGGGGACGGTTTAGGGTACAGATTACGGTACGACAATGGTTTAGGGTGAGCGTACGTGTTAGGGTACGGGTTAATGTTAGCGTACGGGTTAGGATTAGGGGACGGGTAAGGGTAAGGCTTCGAGTGAGTGTTAGGGTTAGGGTTAGGGTTAGGGTTAGGGGACGGGGACCGTTTAGGGTACAGGTTAGGGTACGACAACGGTTTAGGGTGAGCGTACGTGTTAGGGTACGGGTTAGTGTTAGCGTACGGGTTAGGATTAGGGGACGGGTGAGAGTAAGGCTACGGGTAAGGGTTAGGGTTAGGGTTAGGGTTAGGGTTAGGGGACGGGGACGGTTTAGGGTACAGGTTAGGGTACGACAACGGTTTAGGGTGAGCGTACGTGTTAGGGTACAGTTTAGTGTTAGCGTACGGGTTAGGATTAGGGGACGGGTGAGGGTAATGCTTCGGGTAAGGGTTAGGGTTAGGGTTAGGCTTAGGGTTAGGGTTAGGCGACGGGGACGGTTTAGGGTACAGGTTAGGGTACGACAACGGTTTAGGGTGAGCGTACGTGTTAGGGTACGGGTTAGTGTTAGCGTACGGGTTAGGATTAGGGGACGGGTAAGGGTAAGGCTTCGGGTGAGTGTTAGGGTTAGGGTTAGGGTTAGGGTTAGGGGACGGGGACCGTTTAGGGTACAGGTTAGGGTACGACAACGGTTTAGGGTGAGCGTACGTGTTAGGGTACGGGTTAGTGTTAGCGTACGGGTTAGGATTAGGGGACGGGTGAGGGTAAGGTTTCGGGTAAGGGTTAGGGTTAGGGTTAGGGTTAGGGTTAGGGGACGGGGACGGTTTAGGGTACAGGTTAGGGTACTACAACGGTTTAGGGTGAGTGTACGTGTTAGGGTACGGGTTAGTGTTAGCGTACGGGTTAGGCTTAGGGGACGGGTGAGGGTAAGGCTTCGGGTAAGGGTTAGGGTTAGGGTTAGGGTTAGGGGACGGGGAAGGGGACGGATTAGTGTACTGGTTAGGGTACGACAACGGTTTAGGGTGAGCGTACGTGTTAGGGTACGGGTTAGTGTTAGCGTACGGGTTAGGATTAGGGGACGGGTGAGGGTAAGGCTTCGGGTAAGGGTTAGGGTTAGGGTTAAGGTTAGGGTTAGGGGACGGGGCCGGTTTAGGGTACAGGTTAGGGTACGACAACGGTTTAGGGTGAGCGTACGTGTTAGGGTACGGTTTAGTGTTAGCGTACGGGTTAGGATTAGGGGACGGGTGAGGGTAAGGCTTCGGGTAAGGGTTAGGGTTAGGGTTAGTCTTAGGGTTAGGGTTAGGCGACGGGGACGGTTTAGGGTACAGGTTAGGGTACGACAACGGTTTAGGGTGAGCGTACGTGTTAGGGTACGGGTTAGTGTTAGCGTACGGGTTAGGATTAGGGGACGGGTGAGGGTAAGGCTTCGGGTAAGGGTTAGGGTTAGGGTTGGGGTTAGGGGACGGGGACGGTTTAGGGTACAGGTTAGGGTACGACAACGGTTTAGGCTGAGCGTACGTGTTAGGGTACGGGTTAGTGTTAGCGTACGGGTTAGGATTAGGGGACGGGTAAGGGTAAGGCTTCGGGTGAGTGTTAGGGTTAGGGGTAGGGTTAGGGTTAGGGGACGGGGACCGTTTAGGGTACAAGTTAGGGTACGACAACGGTTTAGGGTGAGCGTACGTGTTAGGGTACGGGTTAGTGTTAGCGTACGGGTTAGGATTAGGTGACGGGTGAGGGTAAGATTTCGGGTAAGGGTCAGGGTTAGGGTTAGGGTTAGGGTTAGGGGACGGGGACGGTTTAGGGTACAGGTTAGGGTACGACAACGGTTTAGGGTGAGTGTACGTGTTAGGATACGGGTTAGTGTTAGCGTACGGGTTAGGATTATGGGACGGGTGAGGGTAAGGCTTCGGGTAAGGGTTAGGGTTAGGGTTAGGTTTAGGGTTAGGGTTAGGCGACGGGGACGGTTTAGGGTACAGGTTAGGGTACGACAACGGTTTAGGGTGAGCGTACGTGTTAGGGTACGGGTTAGTGGTAGCGTACGGGTTAGGATTAGGGGACGGGTGAGGGTAAGGCTTCGGGTAAGGGTTAGGGTTAGGGTTAGCGTTAGGGTTAGGGTTAGGGGACGGGGACGGTTTAGGGTACAGGTTAGGGTACGACAACCGTTTAGGGTGAGCGTACGTGTTAGGGTACGGGTTAGTGTTAGCGTACGGGTTAGGATTAGGGGACGGGTGAGGGTAAGGCTTCGGGTAAGGGTTAGTGTTAGGGTTAGGGTTAGGGTTAGGGGACGGGGACGGTTTAGGGTACAGGTTAGGGTACGACAACGGTTTAGGGTGAGCGTACGTGTTAGGGTACGGGTTAGTGTTAGCGTACGGGTTAGTATTAGGGACAGGTGAGGGTAAGGCTTCGGGTAAGGGTTAGGGTTAGGGTTAGGGTTAGGGTTAGGGGACGGGGACGGATTAGGGTACTGGTTAGGGTACGACAACGGTTTAGGGTGAGCGTACGTGTTAGGGTACGGGTTAGTGTTAGCGTACGGGTTAGGATTAGGGGACGGATGAGGGTAAGGCTTCGGGTAAGGGTTAGGGTTAGGGTTAGGGTTAGGGTTAGGGGAGGGGGATGGTTTAGGGTACAGGTTAGGGTACGACAACGGTTTAGGGTGAGCGTACGTGTTAGGGTACGGGTTAGTGTTAGCGTACGGGTTAGGATTAGGGGACGGGTGAGGGTAAGGCTTCAGGTAAGGGTTAGGGTTAGGGTTATGGTTAGGGTTAGGGTTAGGGGACACGGACGGTTTAGGGTACAGGTTAGAGTACGACAACGGTTTAGGGTGAGCGTTCGTGTTAGGGTACGGGTTACTGTTAGCGTACGGGTTAGGATTAGGGGACGGGTGAGGGTAAGGCTTCGGGTAAGTGTTAGGGTTAGGGTTAGGGTTAGGGTTAGGGTTAGGGGACGGGGACGGTTTAGGGTACAGGTTAGGGTACGACAACGGTTTAGGGTTTGCGTACGTGTTATGGTATGGGTTAGTGTTAGCGTACGGGTTAGGATTAGGGGACGGGTGAGGGTAAGGCTTCGGGTAAGGGTTAGGGTTAGGGTTAGGGTTAGGGGACGGGGACGGTTTAGGGTACAGGTTAGGGTACGACAATGGTTTAGGGTGAGCGTACATGTTAGGGTACGGGTTAGTGTTAGCATGCGGGTTAGGATTAGGGGACGGGTGAGGGTAAGGCTTCGGGTATGGGTTAGGGTTAGGGTTAGGGTTAGGGTTAGGGTTAGGGGACGGGGACGGTTTAGGGTACAGGTTAGCGTACGACAACCGTTTAGGGTGAGCGTACGTGTTAGGGTACGGGTTAGTGTTAGCGTACGGGTTAGGATTAGTGGACGGGTGAGGGTTAGGCTTCGGGTAAGTGTTAGGGTAAGCGTTAGGGTTAGGGTTAGGGGACGGGGACGGTGTAGGGTACAGGTTAGGGTACGACAATGGTTTAGGGTGAGCGTACATGTTAGGGTACGGTTTAGTGTTAGCGTACGGGTTAGGATTATGGAACGGGTGAGGGTAAGGCTTCGGGTAAGGGTTAGGGTTCGGGTTAGGGTTAGGGGACGGGGACGGTTTACCTTACAGGTTAGGGTACGACAGCGGTTTAGGGTGAGTGTACGTGTTAGGGTACGGGTTAGTGTTAGCGTACGGGTTAGGATTAGGGGACGGGTGAGGGTAAGGCTTCGGGTAAGGGTTAGGGTTAGGGTTAGGGTTAGGGTTAGGGGACGGGGACGGGGACGGATTAGGGTACAGGTTAGGGTACGACAACTGTTTAGGATGAGAGTACGTGTTAGGGTACGGGTTAGTGTTAGCGTACGGGTTAGGATTAGTGGACGGGTGAGGGTAAGGATTCGGGTAAGGGTTAGGGTTAGGGTTAGGGTTAGGGGATGGCGACGGGGACGGTTTAGGGTACAGGTTAGTGTACGACAACGGTTTAGGTTGAGCGTACGTGTTAGGGTACGGGTTAGTGTTAGCGTACGGGTTTGGATTAGGGGACGGGTGAGGGTAAGGCTTCGGGTAAGGGTTAGGGTTAGGGTTAGGGTTAGGGTTAGGGGACGGGGACGGTTTAGGGTACAGGTTAGGGTACGACAACGGTTTAGGGTGAGTGTACCTGTTAGGGTACGGGTTAGTGTTAGCGTACGGGTTTGGATTAGGGGACGGGTGAGGGTAAGGCTTCGGGTAAGGGTTAGGGTTAGGGTTAGGGTTAGGGTTAGGGTTAGGGGACGGGGACGGTTTAGGGTACAGGTTAGGGTACGACAACGGTTTAGGGTGAGTGTACCTGTTAGGGTACGGGTTAGTGTTAGCGTACGTGTTAGGATTAGGGGACGGGTAAGGGTAAGGCTTCGGGTAAGGGTTAGGGTTAGGGTTAGGGTTAGGGGACGGGGACAGTTTAAGGTACAGGTTAGGGTACGACAACGGTTTAGGGTGAGCGTACGTGTTATGGTACGGGTTAGTTTTAGCGTAAGGGTTAGGATTAGGGGACGGGTGAGGGTAAGGCTTCGGGTAAGGGTTAGGGTTAGGGTTAGGGTTAGGGGACGGGGACGGTTTAGGGTACAGGTTAGGGTACGACAACGGTTTAGGTTGAGCGTACGTGTTAGGGTACGGGTTAGTGTTAGCGTACGGGTTATGATTAGGGGACGTGTGAGGGTAAGGCTTCGGGTAAGGGTTAGGGTTAGGGTTAGGGTTAGGGTTAGGGTTAGGGGACGGGGACGGTTTAGGGTACAGGTTAGGGTACGACAACCGTTTAGGGTGAGCGTACGTGTTAGGGTACGGGTTAGTGTTAGCGTACGGGTTAGGATTATGGGACGGGTGAGGGTAAGGCTTCGGGCAAGGGTTAGGGTTAGGGTTAGGGTTAGGGTTAGGGTTAGGGCACGGGGACGGTTTAGGGTAAAGGTTAGGGTACGACAACGGTTTAGGGTGAGCGTATGTGTTAGGGTACGGGTTAGTGTTAGCGTACGGGTTAGTATTAGGCAACGGGTGAGGGTAAGGCTTCGGGTAAGGGTTAGGGTTCAGGTTACGGTTAGGGTTAGGGGACGGGGACGGTTTAGGGTACAGGTTAGGTTACGACAACGGTTTAGGGTGAGCGTACGTGTTAGGGTACGGCTTAGTGTTAGCGTACGGGTTAGGATTAGGGGACGGATGAGTGTAAGGCTTCGGGTAAGTGTTAGCGTTAGGGTTAGGCTTAGGGTTAGGGGACGGGGACGGTTTAGGGTACAGGTTAGGGCACGACAACGGTTTAGGGTGAGCGTACGTGTTAGGGTACGGGTTAGTGTTAGCGTACGGGTTAGGATTAGGTGACGGGTAAGGGCAAGGCTTCGGGTGTGTGTTAGGGTTAGGGTTGGGGTTAGGGTTAGGGTTAGGGCACGGGGACGGTTTAGGGTACAGGTTAGGGTACGACAACGGTTTAGGGTGAGCGTACGTGTTAGGGTACGGGTTAGTGTTAGCGTACAGCTTAGGATTAGGGGACGGGTGAGGGCAAGGCTTCGGGTAAGGGTTAGGGTTAGGGTAAGGGTTAGGGTTATGGGATGCGGATGGGGACGGTTTAGGGTACAGGTTAGGGTACGACAACAGTTTAGGGTGAGTGTACGTGTTAGGGTACGGGTTAGTGTTAGCGTACGGGTTAGGATTAGGGGACGGATGAGGGTAAGACTTCGGGTAAGGGTTAGGGTTAGGGTTACAGTTAGGGTTAGGGTTAGGGGACGGGAACGGGGACGGTTTAGGGTACAGGTTAGGGTACGACAACGGTTTAGGGTGAGCGTACGTGTTAGGGTACGGGATAGTGTTAGCGTACGGGTTAGGATTAGGGGACGGGTGAGGGTAAGGCTTCGGGTAAGGGTTAGGGTTAGGGTTAGGGGAAGGGGACGGTTTAGGGTACAGGTTAGGGTACGACAACGGTTTAGGGTGAGCGTACGTGTTAGGGTACGGGTTAGTATTAGCGTACGGGTTAGGATTAGGGGACGGGTGAGGGTAAGGCTTCGGGTAAGGGTTAGGGTTAGGGTTAGGGTTAGGGTTAGGGTTAGGGGACGGGGACGGTTTAGGGTACAGGTTAGGGTACGACAACGGTTTAGGGTTTGCGTACGTGTTATGGTACGGGTTAGTGTTAGCGTACGGGTTAGGATTAGGGGACGGGTGAGGGTAAGGCTTCAGGTAAGGGTTAGGGTTAGGGTTAGGGTTCGGGTTAGGGTTAGGGGACGGGGACGGTTTAGGGTACAGGTTAGGGTACGACAATGGTTTAGGGTGAGCGTTCGTGTTAGGGTACGGGTTAGTGTTAGCGTACGGGTTAGGATTAGGGGACGGGTGAGGGTAGGGCTTCGGGTAAGGGTTAGGGTTAGGGTTAGGGTTAGGGTTAGGGGACGGGTAGGTTTAGGGTACAGGTTAGGGTACGACAACCGTTTAGGGTGAGCGTACGTGTTAGGGTACGGGTTAGTGTTAGCGTACGGGTTAGGATTAGGGGACGGGTGAGGGTAAGGCTTTGGGTAAGTGTTAGGTTTAGGGTTAGGGTTAGGGTTAGGGGACGGGGACGGGGACGGATTAGGGTACAGGTTAGGGTAAGACAACGGTTTAGGGTGAGCGTACGTGTTAGGGTACGAGTAATTGTTAGCGTACGGGTTAGGATTAGGGGACGGGTTAGGGTAAGGCTTCGGGTAAGGGTCAGGGTTAGCGTTAGGGTCAGGGTTAGAGGACAGGGACGGGTATGGTTTAGGGTACAGGTTAGGGTACGACAACGGTTTATGGGGAGCATACGTGTTAGGGTACGGGTTAGTGTTAGCGTACGGGTTAGGATTAGGGGACGGGTTAGTGTAAGGCTTCGGGCAAGGGTTAGGGTTAGGGTTAGGGTTAGGGTTAGGGGACGGGGACGGTTTAGGCTACAGTTTAGGGTACGACAACGGTTTAGGGTGAGCGTACGTGTTAGGATACGGGTTACTGTTAGCGTACGGGTTAGGATTAGGGGACGGGTTAGTGTAAGGCTTCAGGTAAGGGTTAGGTTTAGGGTTAGGGTTAGGGGACGGGGACGGTTTAGGGTACAGGTTAGGGTACGACAACAGTTTAGAGTGAGCCTACGTGTTAGGGTAGAGGTTAGTGTTAGCATACGGGTTAGGATTAGGGGACGGGTCAGGGTAAGGCTTCGGGTTAGGGTTAGTGTTAGGGGACGGGGAAGGGGACGGGGATGGATTAGGGTACAGGTTAGTGTACGACAACGGTTTAGGGTGAGCGTACGTGTTAGGGTACGGGTTAGTGTTAGCGTATGGATTAGGATTGGCGGAAGGGTTAGGGTAAGGCTTCGGGTAAGGGTCAGGGTTAGTGTTAGGGTTAGGGTTATGGTTAGGGGACGGGGATGGTTTAGGGTACAGGTTATGGTACAACAACGTTTTAGGGTGAGCGTACGTGTTAGGGTACGGGTTAGTGTTAGCGTACGGGTTAGGATTAGGGGACGGGTTAGGGTAAGGCTTCGGGTAAGGGTTAGGGTTAGCGTTAGGTTTAGGGTTAGTGTTAGGGTTATGGTTAGGGTTAAGATTAGGGGACGGGGACGGTTTAGGGTACAGGTTAGCGTACGACAACGTTTTAGGTTGAGCGTACGTGTTTGGGTATGGGTTAGTGTTATCGTACGGGTTAGAATTAGGGGACTGGTTATGGTAAGGCTTCGGGTAAGGGTAAGGGTTAGGATTAGGCTTAGGGTTAGGGTTAGCATTAGGGGACGGGGACGGTTTAGGGTACAGGTTAGGGTACGACAATGGTTTAGGGTGAGCGTACGTGTTAGGGCACGGTTTAGTGTTAGCGTAAGGGTTAGGATTAGGGGACGGGTTAGGGTAAGGCTTCGGGTAAGTGTTAGGGTTAGGGTTAGGGTTAGGGGACGGTGACGGTTTAGGGAATAGGTTAGGGTACGACAACGGTTTAGAGTGAGCGTACGTGTTAGGGTACGGGTTAGTGTTAGCGTACGGTTTAGGATTAGGGGACGGGTTAGGGTAAGGCTTCGGGTAAGGTTTAGGGTTAGGGTTAGGGTTAGGGTTAGGGGACGGGGACAGTTTAGGGTACAGGTTAGGGTACGACAACGGTTTTGGGCGACCGAACGTGTTAGGGTACAGGTTAGTGTTAGCGTACGGTTAGGATTAGGAGACGGGTTAGGGTAAGGCTTCGGGTAAGGGTTAGGGTTAGGCTTAGGGTTACGTTAAGGGCATGGGGATGGTTTAGGGTACAGGTTAGGGTACGACAACTGTTTAGGGTGAACGTACGTGTTAGGGTACGGGTCAGTGTTAGCATACGGGTTAGGTTTAGGGACGGGTTAGGGTAAGGCTTCGGGTAAGTGTTAGGGTTAGGGTTAGGATAAGGGTTAGGTGACAGGGACGGTTTAGGTTACAGGTTAGGGTACGACAACGGTTTAGGGTGAGCGTATGTGTCACGGTACAGGTTAGTGTTAGCGTACGGGTTTAGATTAGGGGATGTGTTAGGGTAAGGCTTCGGGTAAGGGTCAGGTTTAGCGTTAGGGTTAGGGTTAGGGGAAGAGGAGGGGGACGGTTTAGGGTACAAGTTAGGGTACGACAACGGTTTAGGGTGAGCGTACGTGTTAGGGTTCGGTTTAGTGTTAGCGTACGGTTTAGGATTAGGGGACGGGTTAGGCTAAGACTTCGGGTAAGGGTTAGGTTTAGGGTTAGGGTTAGGGTTAGGGTTAGGGGACGGGGATGGTTTAGGGTACAGGTTAGGGTACGACAACGGTTTAGGGTAAGCGTACATGTTAGGGTACGGGTAAGTGTTCGCGTACGGGTTAGGATTATGGGACGGGTTAGGGTAAGGCTTCGGGTAAGTTTTAGGGTTAGCATTAGTGTTAGGGTTAGGGGATGGCGACGGTTTAGGGTACAGCTTAGTGTACGATAACGTTTTAAGGTGAGCGTACGTGTTAGGGTACGGTTTAGTGTTAGCGTACGGTGTAGGATTAAGGGACGGGTTAGGGTAAGGCTTCGGGTAAGTCTTAGGTTTAGGGATAGGGTTAGGGTTAGGGGACGGGGACGGGGACTGTTTAGGGTACACGTTAGGGTACGACAAAAGTTTAGCGTGAGCGTACATGTTAGGGTACGTGTTAGTGTTAGCGTACGGGTTAGGATTAGGGGACGAGTTAGGGTAAGGCTTCGGGTAACGGTTACGGTTAGGGATAGGGTTAGGGTTAGGGTTAGGGGATGGGGACGGTTTAGGGTACAGGTTAGGGTACGATAACGGTTTAGGGTGATCGTACGTGTTAGGGTACGGTTTAGTGTTAGTGTACGGGTTAGGATTAGGGGACGGGTTAGGGTAAGGCTTCGGGTAAGGGTTAGGGTTAGGCTTAGGGTTATGGTAAGGGTACGGGGACGGTTTAGGGTACAGGTTAGGGTACGACAACGGTTTAGGGTGAGCGTACTTGTTAGGGTACGGTTTAGTGTTAGCATATGGGTTAGGATTAGGTGATGGGTTAGGGTAAGGCTTCGGGTAAGTGTTAGGGTTAGGGTTAGGGTTAGGGTTAGGTGACGGGGACGGTTTAGGTTACAGGTTAGGGTACGGCAACGGTTTAGGGTGAGCGTACGTGTCATGGTACAGGTTACTGTTAGCGTACGGGTTAAGATTAGGGGACGGGTTAGGGTAAGGCTTCGGGTAAGGGTCAGGTTTAGCGTTAGGGTTAGGGTTAGGGGACGAGGAGGGGGACGGTTTAGGGTACAGGTTAGGGTACGACAACGGTTTAGGGTGAGCGTACGTGTTAGGTTACGGGTTAGTGTTAGCGTCCGGTTTAGGATTAGGAGACGGGTTAGGGTAAGGCTTCGGGTAAGGGTTAGGGTTAGGGTTAGGGTTAGGGTTAGGGGACGGGGACAATTTAGGGTACAGGTTAGGCTACGACAACGGTTTAGGGTGAGCGTACGTGTTAGGGTACGGGTTAGTGTTAGCGTACGGTTTAGGATTAGGGGACGGGTGAGGGTAAGGCTTCGGGTAAGTGTTAGGGTTAGGGTTAGGGTAAGGGTTAGGTGACAGGGACGGTTTAGGTTACAGGTTAGGGTACGACAATGTTTTAGGGTGAGCGTATGTGTCACGGTACAGGTTAGTGTTAGCGTACGGGTTTAGATTAGGGGATGTGTTAGGGTAAGGCTTCGGGTAAGGGTCAGGTTTAGCGTTAGGGTTAGGGTTAGGGGAAGAGGAGGGGGACGGTTTAGGGTACAGGTTAGGGTACGACAACGGTTTAGGGTGAGCGTACGTGTTAGGGTACGTGTTAGTGTTAGCGTACGGTTTAGGATTAGGGGACGGGTTAGGGTAAGGCTTCGGGTAAGGGTCAGGGTTAGGGTTAGGGTTAGGGGACAGGGACGGTTTAGGGTACCGGTTAGGGTACGACAACGGTTTAGGCTGAGCGTACGTGTTACGTTACGGGTTAGTGTTAGTGTACGGGTTATGTTTAGGGGACGTGTTAGGGTAAGGATTTGGGTAAGTTTTAGGTTTAGGGTTAGGGGACGGGGACGGTTTAGGGTACAGGTTAGGCTACGACAACGGTTTAGGGTTAGCGTACGTGTTAGGGTATGGGTTAGTGTTATCATACGGGTTAGGATTAGGGGACGTGTTAGTGTAATTCTTCGGGTAAGGGTTACGGTTACGGTTAGGGTTAGCGTTAGGGTTAGGGGACAGGGACGGTTTAGGGTACTGGTTAGGGTACGATAACGGTTTAGGGTGAGCCTATGTGTTAGGGTACGGGTTAGTGTTAGCGTACGGGTTGGGATTAGGGGACGGGTTCGGGTAAGGCTTCGGGTAAGGGTTAGTGTTAGGGTTAGGGTTAGGGTTAGGGTTAGGGGACGGGGACGGTTTAGGGTGCAGGTTAGGGTACGACAACGGTTTAGGGTGAGCGTACGTTTTAGGGTATGGGTTAGTGTTAGCCTACAGTTTAGCATTAGGGGACGGGTTAGCGTAAGGCTTCGGGTAAGGGTTATGTTTAGGGTTAGGATTAGGGTTAGGGTTAGGGGACGGGGACGGTTTAGGATACAGGTTAGTGAACGACAATGGTTTATGGTGAGCGTACGTGTTAGGGTACGGGTTAGTGTTATCGTACGGTTTAGGATTAGGGGACGGGTTAGGGTAAGGCTTCGGGTAAGGGTTAGGGTTAGGGTTAGGGTTAGGGTTAGGGTTAGGGGATGGAGACGGTTTAGGGTACAGGTTAGTGTACGATAACAGTTTAAAGTGAGCCTACGTGTTAGGGTACGGGTTAGTGTTATCGTACGGGTTAGGATTAGGGGACGGGTTAGGGTAAGGCTTCGGGTGAGGGTTAGGGTTAGGGCTAGGGTTAGGGTTAGGGTTAGGGATGGGCCCGCTTTAGGGTACAGGTTAGTGTACGATAACTGTTTAAGGCGAGCGTATGTTTTAGGGTACGTGTTAGTGTTAGCGTACGGGATAGGATTAGGGGACGGGTTAGGGTAAGGCTTCGGGTAAGCGTTAGGGTTAGGGTTAGGGTTAGGGGTAGGGGACGGGGACGGTTTAGGGTAGAGGTTAGGGTACGACAACGGTCTAGGGTGAGCGTACGTGTTAGGGTACGGGTTAGTGTTAGTGTACAGGTTAGGATTAGGGGACGGGTTAGGGTAAGGCTTCGGGTAAAGTTTATGGTTACGGTTAGGGATAGGGTTAGGGTTAGGGGACCGGGACGGTTTAGGGTACAGGTTAGGGTACGATAACGGTCTAGGTTGAGCGTACGTGTTAGGGTACGTGTTAGTGTTAGCGTACGGGTTAGGATTAGGGAACGGGTGAGGGTAAGGCTTCGGGTAAGGGTTAGGGTTATGGTTAGGGTTAGGGTTAGGGGACGGGTACGGTTTAGGGTACAAGTTAGGTTACGACAACCGTTTAGGGTGAGCGTACGTGTTAGGGTACGGGTTAGTGTTAGCGTACGGGTTAGGATTAGGGGACGGGTGAGGGTAAGGCTTCGGGTAAGGGTTAGGGTTAGGGTTAGGGTTAGGGGACGGGGACGGGGACGGTTTAGGGTACAGGTTAGGGTACGACAACGGTTTAGGGTGAGCGTACGTGTTAGGGTACGGGTTAGTGTTAGCGTACGGGTTAGGATTAGGGGACGGGTGAGGGTAAGGCTTCGGGTAAGCGTTAGGGTTAGGGTTAGGGTTAGGTTTACGGGACGGGGACGGTTTAGGGTACAGGTTAGGGTACGACAACGGTTTAGGGTGAGCGTACGTGTTAGGGTACGGGTTAGTGTTAGCGTACGGGTTAGGATTAGGGGACGGGTGAGGGTAAGGCTTCGGGTAAGGGTTAGGGTTAGGCTTAGGGTTAGGGTTAGGGCACGGGGAGGGTTTAGGGTACAGGTTAGGGTACGACAACGTTTTAGGGTGATCGTACGTGTTAGGGTACGGGTTAGTGTTAGCGTACGGGTTAGGATTAGGGGACGGGTGAGGGTAAGGCTTCGGGTAAGGGTTAAGGTTAGGGTTAGGGTTAGGGTTAGGGGACGGGGACGGTTTAGGGTACAGGTTAGGGTACGACAACGGTTTAGGGTGAGCGTACGTGTTAGGGTACGGGTTAGTGTTAGCGTACGGGTTAGGATAAGGGGACGGGTGAGGGTAAGGCTTCGGGTAAGGGTTAGGGTTAGGGTTAGGGTTAGGGTTAGGGGACGGGGACGGTTTAGGGTTAGGTTTAGGGTTAGGGTTAGGGGACGTGGACGTTTTAGGGTACAGGTTAGGGTACGACAACGGTTTAGGGTGAGCGTACGTGTTAGGGTATGGTTTAGTGTTAGCGTACATGTTAGGAATAGGGGACGGGTTACGGTAAGGCATCGGGTAAGGTTTAGGGTTATGTTTAGGGTTAGGATTAGGGTTAGGGATAGGCGACGGGGACGGTTTAGGGTACATGTTAGGGTACGACAAAGGTTTAGGGTGAGCGTTTGTGTTAGGGTATGGGTTAGTGTTTGCGTACGGGTTAGGATTAGGGGACGGGTAAGGGTAAGGCTTCGGGGAAGGGTTAGGGTTAGGGTTAGGGTAAGGTTTCGGGGACGGGGATGGTTTAGGGTACAGGTTAGGGTACGACAACGGTTTAGGGTGAGCGTACGTGTTAGGGTACGGGTTAGAGTTAGCGTACGGGTTAGGATTAGGGGACGGGTTAGGGTAAGGCTTCGGGTAAGGTTTAGGGTCAGGGTTAGGGTTAGGGTTAGGTTTAGGGGACGGGGACGGTTTAGGGTACAGGTTATGGTACGACAACGGTTTAGGGTGAGTGAACGTGTTAGGGTACGGGTTAGTGTTAACGTACTGCTTAGGATTAGGGGACGGATTAGGGTAAGGCTTCGGGTAAGGTTTAGTGTTAGGGTTAGTGGACGGGGACGGTGACGGTTTAGGGTACAGTTTAGGGTACGACAACGGTTTAGGGTGAGCGTACGTGTTAGGGTACGGGTTAGCGTTAGCGTACGGGTTAGGATTAGGGGACCGGTTAGTGTAAGGCTTTGGCTAAGGGTTAGGGTTATGTTTAGGGTTAGGGTTAGGCGACGGGAACGGTTTAGGGTACAGGTTAGGGTACGACAACGGTTTAGGGTGAGCGTACGTGTTAGGGTACGGGTTAGAGTTATTTACGGGTTAGGATTAGTGGACGGGTTAGGGTAAGGCTTCGGGTAAGGTTTAGGGTCAGGGTTAGGGTTAGGTTTAGGGGACGGGGACGGTTTAGGGTACAGGTTATGGTACGACAATGGTTTAGGGTGAGCGAACGTGTTAGGGTACGGGTTAGTGTTAACGTACTGTTTAGGATTAGGGGACGGATTAGGGTAAGGCTTCGGGTAAGGTTTAGTGTTAGGGTTAGTGGACGGGGACGGAGACGGTTTAGGGTACAGGTTAGGGTACGACAACGGTTTAGGGTGAGCGTACGTGTTAGGGTACGGGTTAGTGTTAGCGTACGGGTTAGGATTAGGGGACGGGTTAGGGCAAGGCTTCGGGTAAGGGTTACAGTTAGGGTTATGGTTAGGGTTAGTGGACGGGGACGGATTAGGGTACAGGTTAGGGTACGACAACGGTTTAGGGTGAGCGTACGTGTTAGGGTACGGGTTAGTGTTAGCGTACGGGTTAGGATTAGGGGACGGGTTAGGGTAAGGCTTCGGGTAAGGGTTAGGGTTAGGGTTAGGAGATGAGGACGGTTTAGGTTACAGGTTAGGGTACGACAACGGTTTAGGGTGAGCGTATGTGTTAGGGTACGGGTTAGTGTTAGCGTACGGGTTAGGATTAGGGGACGGGTTAGGGTAAGGCTTCGGGTAAGGGTTAGGGTTAGGGGACGGGGACGGGGACGGGGACGGTTTAGTGTACAGGTTAGGGTACGACAACGGTATAGGGTGAGCGTACGTGTTAGGGTACGGGTTAGTGTTAGCGTACGGGTTAGGATTAGGGGACGTTAAGGGTAAGGCTTCGGTTAAGGGTTAGGTTTAGGGTTACGGGACGGGGACGGTTTAGGGTACAGGTTAGGGTACGACAACGGTTTAGGGTGAGCGTACGTGTTAGGATACGAGTTAGTGTTAGCGTACATGTTAGGATTAGGGGACGGGTTACAGTAAGGCTTCGGGTAAGGGTTAGGGTTAGGGTTAGGGGACGGGGACGGTTTAGGTTACAGGTTAGCGTACGACAACGGTTTAGGGTGAGCGTACGTTTTAGGGTACGGGTTATTGTTAGCGTACGGGTTAGGATTAGGGGACGGGTTAGGGTAAGGCTTCGGGTAAGTTTTAGGGTTAGGGTTAGGGATAGGGGACGGGCACGGTTTAGGGTACAGGTTAGGGTACGAGAATGGTTTAGGGTCAATGTACGTGTTAGGGTACGGGTTAGTGTTAGCGTACGGGTTAGGATTAGGGCACGGGTTAGGGTAAGGCTTCGGGTAAGGGTTAGGGTAGGCTTAGGGTTCGGGGACGGGGACGGTTTAGGGTACAGGTTAGGGTACGACAACGGTTTAGGGTGAGCGTACGTATTAGGGTACTGGTTAGTGTTAGCGTATGGGTTAGGATTAGGGGACAGGTTAGTGTAAGGCTTCGGGTAAGTGTTAGGGTTAGGGTTAGGGTTAGGGGATGGGGATGGGGACGGTTTAGGGTACAGGTTAGGGTAGGACAAAGCTTTAGGGTGAGCGTACGTGTTAGGGTACATGTTAGTGTTAGCGTACGGGTAGGATTAGGGGACAGGTTAGGGTAAGGCTTCTGGTAAGGGTTAGGGTTAGCGTTAGGTTTAGGGGACGGGGAAGGTTTAGGGTACAGGTTAGGGTACAACAAAGATTTAGGGTGAGCGTACGTTTAAGGGTACTGATTAGTGGTACCGTACGGGTTAGGATTAGGGGACGGGTTAGGGTAAAACTTCGGGTAAGGTTTAGGGTTAGGGTTAGGGGACGGTGATGGGGATGGTTGAGGGTACAGGTTAGGGTACCACAACGGTTTAGGTTGAGTATATGTTAGGGTATGGGTTAGTGTTAATGTACGGGTTAGGATTAGGGGACGGGTTAGGGTAAGGCTGCGGGTAAGGGTTAGGGTTAGGGTTAGGAGACGGGCATGGTTTAGGGTACAGGTTAGGGTACGACAACGGTTTAGGGTGAGTGTACGTGTTAGGGTACGGTTTAGTGTTAGCGTATGGGTTAGGATTAGGGGACGGGTTAGGGTAAGGCGTCGGGTAAGGGTTAGGGTTAGGGTTAGGGTAGTGGGTCGGTTTAGGGTATAGGTTAGGGAACGACAACGGTTTAGGGTGAAAGTACGTGTTAGGGTACAGGTTAGTTTTAGCGTACGGGTTAGGATTAGGGCACGGGTTAGGGTAAGGCTTCGGGTAAGGGTTAGGGTTAGGCTTAGGGTTAGGGGATAGGGACGGTTTAGGCTACAGGTTAGTGTACGACAACGGTTTAGGGTGAGCGTATGTGTTAGGGTACGGGTTAGCGTTAGCGTATGGGTTAGGATTAGGGGACGGGTTAGTGTAAGGCTTTGGCTAAGTGTTAGGGTTAGGTTTAGGAGACGGGAACGGTTTAGGGTACAGGTTAGGGTACGACAACGGTTTAGGGTGAGCGTACGTGTTAGGGTACGGGTTAGAGTTAGCGTACGGGTTAGGATTAGGGGACGGGTTAGGGTAAGGCTTCGGGTAAGGGTTACGGTTAGGGTTATGGTTAGGGTTAGGGGACGGGGACGGTTTAGGGTACACGTTCGGGTAGGACAACGGTTTAGGGTGAGCGTACGTGTTAGGGTACGGGTTAGTGTTAGCGTACGGGTTATTATTAGGGGACGGGTTAGGGTAAGGCTTCGGGTAAGTGTTAGGGTCAGGGTTAGGGTTAGGGTTAGGTTTAGGGGACCGGGACGGTTTAGGGTACAGGTTATGGTATGACAACGGTTTAGGGTGAGCGAACGTGTTAGGGTATGGGTTAGTGTTAGCGTACTGGTTAGGATTAGGGGACGGATTAGGGTAAGGCTTCGGGTACGGTTTATGGTTAGGGTTAGTGGACGGGGACGGGGACGGTTTAGGGTACAGTTTAGGGTACGACAACGGTTTAGGGTGAGCGTACGTGTTAGGGTATGGGTTAGTGTTAGCCTACGGGTTAGGATTAGGTGACGGGTTAGGGCAAGGCTTCGGGTAAGGGTTACGGTTAGGGTTAGGGTTAGGGTTAGTGGACGGGGACGGTTTAGGGTACAGGTTAGGGTACGACAACTTTTTAGGGTGAGCGTACGTCTTAGTGTTAGCATACAAGTTAGGATTAGGGGACGGGTTAGGGTAAGGCTTCGGGTGAGGGTTAGGGCTGGGTTAGGGTTAGGGGATGGAGACGGTTTTTGGTATAGGTTAGTGTACGACAACGGTTTAGGGTGAGCGTACGTGTTAGGTTATGGGTTAGTGTTATCGTACGGGATAGGATTAGTGGACGGTTTAGGATCAGGCTTCTGGTAAGCGTTAGGGTTAGGGTTAGGGTTAGGGTTAGAGTTCGGAGACAGTTTAGGGTTCAGGTTAGGGTACGACAACGGTTTAGGGTTAGCGTACATGTTAGGGTACGGTATAGTGTTAGCGTACGGGTTAGGATTAGGGGACAGTTTAGGGTAAGGATTCGGGTAAGGGTTAGTGTTAGGGTTAGGGGACGGGGACGGGGATGGTTTAGGGTACAGGTTAGGGTACGACAACGGTTTAGGGTGAGCGTACGTGTTAGGGTACGGGTTAGTGTTAGCGTACGGGTTAAGATTAGGGGAAGGGTTAAGTTATGGCTTTGGGTAATGGTTAGGGTTAGGGTTAGGGGACGGTGACGGGTACGGTTGAGGGTACAGGTTAGGGTACCACAACGGTTTACCGTGAGCATATGTGTTAGGGTACGGGTTAGTGTTAGCGTACGGGTTAGGATTAGGGGACGGGTTAGGGTAAGGCTTCAGGTAAGGGTTAGGGTTAGGGGACGGGCACGGTTTAGAGTACATGTTAGGATACGACAACGGTTTAGGGTGAGCGTTTGTGTTAGGGTATGGGTTAGTGTTAGCATACGGGTTAGGCTTAGGGGACGGGTAAGGGTAAGGCTTCGGGTAAGGGTTAGGGTGAGGGTTAGGGTTCGGTTTCGGGGACGGGGCCGGTTTAGGGTACAGGTTAGGGTACGACAACGGTTTAGGGTGAGCGTACGTGTTAGAGTACGGGTTAGTGTCAGCGTACGGTTTAGGATTAGGGGACGGGTTAGGGTAAGGCTTCAGGTAAGGGTTAGGGTTAGGGTTAGGTTTATGGGACGGAGATGTTTAGGATACAGGTTAGGGTACGACAACGGTTTAGTGTGAGCGTACGTGTTAGGGTACGGGTTAGTGTTAGCATACGGGTTAGGATTAGGGGACGGGTTAAGGTAAGGCTTCTGGTAAGGTTTTGGTTTAGGGTTAGGGAATGGGTTAGGGGACGGGGATGGTTTAGGGTACAGGTTAGGGTATGACAACGGTTTAGGGTGAGCGTACGTGTTAGGGTACGGGTTAGTGTTAGCCTACGGGATAGGATTAGGGGACGGGTTAGGGTAAGGCTTCGGGTAAGGGTTAGGGTTAGTGTTAGGGTGAGGTTTAGGGAACCGGGACGGTTTAGGGTACAGGTTAGTTTACAACAACGGTTTTGGGTGAGCGTACGAGTTAGGGTACGGGTTAGTGTTAGCGTACGGATTAGGATTAAGGAAAGGGTTAGGGTAAGGCTTCGGGTAAGGGTTATGGTTAGGTTTAAGGTTAGGGGATGGGGACGGTTTAGGGTACAGGTTAGGGTACGACAACGGTTTAGGGTGAGCTTACGTGTTAGGATACGGGTTAGGGTTAGCATACGGGGTAGAATTAGGGGACTGGTTAGGGTAAGGCTTCGGGTAAGGGTTAGGGTTGGGGTTAGGGTTAGGGTTAGGGGACGGGGACAGTTTAGGGTACAGGTTAGGGTACGACAACGTTTTGGGTTGAGCGTACATGTTAGGGTACGGTTTTGTGTTAGCGTACAGGTTAGGATTAGGGGACGGTTTAGGGTAAGGCTTCGGGTAAGGCTTAGGGTTAGGGTTAGGATTAGGGTTAGGGTTAGGGGACGAGGACGGTTTAGGGTACAGGTTAAGGTACGACAACAGTCTAGGGTGAGCGTACGTGTTAGGGTACGGGTTAGTGTTAGCGTACGTGTTAGGATTAGGGGACGGTTTTGGGTAAGGCTTCGGGCAAGGGTTAGGGTTAGGGTACGGGGACGGTTTAGGGTACAGGTTAGGGTACGACAACGGTTTACGGTGAGCGTACGTGTTAGGGTAAGAGTCAGTGTTAACGTACGGTTTAGGATTAGGGGACGGGTTAGGGTAAGGCTTCGGGTAAGGTTTAGGGTTGGGGTTAGGGTTAGGGTTATGGTTAGGGGACGGGTACGGTTTAGGGTACAGGTTAGGGTACGACAACGGTTTAGGGTGAGCGTACATGTTAGGGTACGGATTAGTGTTAGCGTACGGGTTAGGATTAGGGGACGGGTTAGGGTAAGACTTCAGGCAAGGGTTAGGGTTAGGGTTAGGGTTAGGGGACGGGGACGGTTTATTGTTCAGGTTAGGGTACGACAACGGTTTAGGGTGAGCGTACGTGTTAGGGTACGGGTTAGTGTTAGCGTACGGATTAGGATTAGGGGACGGGTTAGGGTAAGGCTTCTGGTAAGGGTTAGGGTTAGGGTTAGGGTTAGGGACGGGTACGGTTTAGGGTACAGGTTAGGGTACGACAACAGTTTAGGGTGAGCGTACGTGTTAGGGTACGGGATAGTGTTAGCGTACGGGTTAAGATTAGGGGAAGGATTAGGGTAAGGCTTCGGGTAAGGGTTAGGGTTAGGGTTAGGGGACGGTGACGTGTAAGGTTGAGAGTACAGGTTAGGGTACCACAACGGTTTAGGGTGAGCATATGTGTTAGGGTACGGGTTAGTGTTAGCGTACGGGTTAGGATTGGGGATGGGTTAGTGTAAGGCTTCGGGTAAGGGTTAGGGTTAGGGTTAGGGTTAGGGGACGGGCACGGTTTAGGGTACAGGTTACGGTACGACAATGTTTTAGGGTGAGTGTACGTGTTAGGGTAAGGGTTAGTGTTAGCGTACGGGTTAGGATTAGGGGATGGGTTAGGGTAAGGCTTCGGGTAAGGGATAGGTTTAGGTTTAGGGTTAGGGTTAGGGGTCGGGGACGGTTTAGGGTACAGGTTAGGGTACGAAAACGGTTTAGGGTGAGCGTACGTGTTAGGGTATGGGTTAGTGTTAGCGTATGGGTTAGGATAGGGGACGGGTTAGGGTAAGGCTTCGGGTAAGGGTTAGGGTTAGGGTTAGAGTTAGGGTTAGGGTTAGGGCTCGGGGAAGGTTTAGGGTACAGCTTAGTGTACGTCAACGGTTTAGGGTGAGTGTACGTGTTAGGGTACGGGTTAGTGTTAGCATACGGGTTAGGAATAGTGGACGGGTTAGGGTAAGGCTTCGGGTAAGTGTCAGGGTTAGGGTTAGGGTTAGGGTACAGGGACGGTTTAGGGTACCGGTTAGGGTACGACAACGGTTTAGGGTGAGCGTACGTGTTAGGGTACGGTTTAGTGTTAGCGTTCATGTTAGGAATAGGGGACGGGTTACGGTAAGGCATCGGGTAAGGTTTAGGGTTATGTTTAGGGTTAGGATTAGGGTTAGGGATAGGGGACGGGGACGGTTTAGGGTACATGTTAGGGTACGACAACGGTTTAGGGTGAGCGTTTGTGTTAGGGTATGGGTTAGTGTTTGCGTACGGGTTAGGATTAGGGGACGGGTAAGGGTAAGGCTTCGGGGAAGGGTTAGGGTTAGGGTTAGGGTTAGGTTTCGGGGACGGGGATGGTTTAGGGTACAGGTTAGGGTACGACAACGGTTTAGGGTGAGCGTACGTGTTAGGGTACGGGTTAGTGTTAGCGTACGGGATAGGATTGGTGGACGGGTTAGGATCAGGCTTGTGGTAAGCGTTAGAGTTAGGGTTAGGGTTAGGTTTAGAGTTCGGGGACGGTTTAGGGTTAGGGTTAGGGTTAGGGTTAGTGTTAGGGTTAGGGTTAGGTTTAGGGTTAGGGTTATGGCACAGGGACGGTTTAGGGTACAGGTTAGGGTACTACAACTTTTTAGGGAGAGTGTAAGTGTTAGGGTACGGGTTAGTTTTAGCGTACGTGTTAGGATTAGGGGGCGGGTTAGGGTAAGGCTTTGTGTAAGGGTTATTGTTAGGGTTAGGGTTCGGGTTAGGGTTAGGGGTCGGGGACGGTTTACGGTACAGTTTAGGCTACGACAATGGTTTAGGATGAGCGTACCTCTTAGGGTGCGGTTTAGTGTTAGTGTACGGGTTAGGATTAGGGGACGTGTTAGGGCAAGGCTTCGGGTTAGGGTTAGTGTTAGGGTTAGAGTTAGGGGACGAGGACGGTTTAGGGTACAGGTTAGGGTAGGCCAATGGTTTAGGGTGAGCGTACGTATTAAGGTACGGGTTACTGTTAGCGTACGAGTTAGGATTAGGGGACGAGTTAGGGTAAGGCTTCGGGTAAGGGTTCGTTGTAGGGTTAGGTTTAGGGTTAGCATTAGCGGATGGGTATGGTTTAGGGTACAGGTTAGCGTACGAGAAAGGTTTAGGGTGAGCGTACGTGTTAGGGTACGGGTTAGTGTTAGCGTACGGTTTAGGATTAGGGGACGGGTGAGGGTAAGGCTTCGGGTAAGGGTTAGGGTTAGGGTTAGGGTTAAGGTTAGGGTTAGGGGACGGTTTATGGTACAGGTTAGGGTACGACAACGGTTTAGGGTGAGCGTACGTGTTAGGGTATGGTTTAGTGTTAGCGTACGGGTTAGGATTAGGGAACAGATTAGGGTAAGGCTTCGGGTAAGGCTTAGGGTTAGGGATAGGGTTAGGGTTAGGGGACTGGGACGGTTTAGGGTACAGGTTAGGGTACGACAACGGTTTAGGGTGAGTGTAGGTGTTAGGTTATGGGTTAGTGTTAACGTACGGGTTAGGGTTAGGGGACGGGTTAGGGTAAGGCTTCGGGTAAGGGTTAAGGTTAGGGTTAGGGTTAGGGTTAGGAGACGGGAATGTTTCGGGTACAGTTTAGGGTACGACAACGGTTTAGGGTGAGCGTACGTGTTATGGTACGGGTTAGTGTTAGCGTACAGGTTAGGATTAGGGGACGGGTTAGTGTAAGGCTTCGGGTAAGGGTTAAGGTTAGGGTTAGGGTTAGGCTTAGGGGACGGGGACGGTTTAGGGTACAGGTTAGGGTACGACAACGGTTTAGGGTGAGCGTACGTGTTAGGGTATGGGTTAGTTTTAGCGTACGGGTTAGGATTAGGGGACGGGTGAGGGTAAGGCTTCGGGTAAGGGTTAGGGTTAGGGTTAGGGTTTGGGTTAGGGTACGGGGACAATTTAGGGTACAGGTTAGGGTACGACAACGGTTTAGGGTGAGCGTACGTGTTAGGGTACGGGTTAGTGTTAGCGTACGGGTTAGGATTAGGGGACGGGTGAGGGTAAGCCTTCAGGTATGGGTTAGGGTTAGGGTTAGGGTTAGGGTTAGGGTTAGGGGACGGGGACGGTTTAGTGTACAGGTTAGGGTACGACAACGGTTTAGGGTTAGCGTACGTATTAGGGTACGGGTTAGTGTTAGCGTACGGGTTAGGATTAGGGGACGGGTGAGGGTAAGGCTTCGGGTAAGGGTTAGGGTTAGGGTTAGGGTTAGGGTTAGGGGACGGGGACGGGGATGGTTTAGGGTACAGCTTAGGGTACGTCAACGGTTTATGGTGAGCGTACGTATTAGGGTACGGGTTAGTGTTAGCGTACGGGTTATGATTAGGGGACGGGTGAGGGTAAGGCTTCGGTTAAGGGTTGGGGTTAGGGTTAGGGTTAGGGTTAGGGTTAGCGGACGGGGACGGTTTAGGGTACAGGTTAGGGTACGACAACGGTTTAGGCTGAGCGTTCGTGTTAGGTTACGGGTTAGTGTTAGCGTACGGGTTAGGATTAGGGGACGGGTGAGGGTAAGGCTTCGGGAAAGGGTTAGGGTTAGGGTTAGGGTTAGGGTTAGGGTTAGGGGACGGGGACGGTTTAGGCTACAGGTTAGGGTACGACATCGGTTTAGTGTGAGCGTACATGTTAGGGTACGTGTTAGTGTTAGCGTACGGGTTAGGATTAGGGGACGGGTGAGGGTAAGGCTTCGGGTAAGGGTTAGTGTTAGGGTTAGGGGTAGGGTTAGGGTTAGGGGACGGGGACGGTTTAGTGTACAGGTTAGGGTACGACAACGGTTTAGGGTTAGCGTACGTGTTAGGGTACGGGTTAGTGTTAGCGTATGGGTTAGGATTAGGGGACGGGTGAGGGTAAGGCTTCGGTTAAGGGTTAGGGTTAGGGTTAGGGTTAGGGTTAGGGTTAGGGGACGGGGACGGTTGAGGGTACAGGTTAGGGTACGACAACGGTTTAGGGTGAGCGTACGTGTTAGGTTATGGGTTAGTGTTAGCGTACGGGTTAGTATTAGGGGACGGGTGAGAGTAAGGCTTCGGGTAAGGGTTAGGGTTAGGGTTAGGGTTAGGGGACGGGGACGGGGACGGTTTAGGGTACAGGTTAGGGTACGTCAATGGTTTAGGGTGAGCGTACGTATTAGGGTACGGGTTAGTGTTAGCGTACGGTTTAGGATTAGGGGACGGGTGAGGGTACGGCTTCGGTTAAGGGTTGGGGTTACGGTTAGGGTTAGGGTTAGGGTTAGGGGACGGGGACGGTTTAGGGTACAGGTTAGGGTACTACAACGGTTTAGGGTGAGCGTTCGTATTAGGTTACGGGTTAGTGTTAGCGTACTTGTTAGGATTAGGGGACGGGTGAGGGTAAGGCTTCGGGAAAAGGTTAGGGTTAGGGTTAGGGTTAGGGTTAGGGGACAGGGACGGTTTAGGGTACAGGTTAGGGTACGACAACGGTTTAGGGTGAGCGTACATGTTAGGATACGGGTTAGTGTTAGCGTACGGGTTAGGATTAGGGGACGGGTGAGGGTAAGGCTTCGGGTAAGGGTTAGGGTTAGGGTTAGGGTTAGGGATAAGGGACGGGGACGGGGACGGTTTCGGGTACAGGTTAGGGTACGACAAAGTTTTAGGGTGAGCATACGTGTTACGATACGGGTTAGTGTTAGCGTACGGGTTAGGATTAGGGGACGGTGGAGGGAAAGGCTTCGGGTAAGTGTTAGCGTTAGGGTTAGGTTTAGGCTTAGGGGACGGGGACGGTTTAGGGTACAGGTTACCGTATGACAACAGTTTAGCGTGAGTGTACGTGTTAGGGTACGGTTTAGTGTTAGCGTACGGGTTAGGATTAGGGGACGGGTGAGGGTAAGGCTTCGGGTAAGGGTTAGGGTTAGGGTTAGGGTTAGGGGACGGGGACGGTTTAGGGTACAGGTTAGGGTACGACAACGGTGTAGGGTGAGCGTACGTGTTAGGGTACGGGTTAGTGTTAGCGTACGGGTTAGTATTAGGGAACGGGTGACTGTAAGGCTTCGGGTAAGGGTTAGGTTTAGGGTTAGGGTTAGGGTTAGGGTTAGGGTTAGGGGACGGGGACGGTTTAGGGTACAGGTTAGGGTACGACAACCGTTTAGGGTGAGCGTACGTTTTAGGGTATGGGTTAGTGTTAGCGTACGGGTTAGGATTAGGGGACGGGTGAGGGTAAGGCTTCGGGTAAGGGTTAGGGTTAGGGGATGGGGACGGATTAGGGTACAGGTTAGGGTACGACAACGGTTTAGGGTGAGCGTACGTGTTAGGGTACGGGTTAGTGTTAGCGTATGGGTTAGGATTAGGGGACGGGTGAGGGTAAGGCTTCGGGTAAGGGTTAGGGTTAGGGTTAGGGTTAGGGTTAGGGGACGGGGACGGTTTAGGGTACAGGTTAGGGTACGACAACGGTTTAGGGTGAGCGTACGTGTTAGGGTATGGGTTAGTGTTAGCGTACGGGTTAGGATTAGGGGACGGGTGAGGGTAAGGCTTCGGGTACTGGTACGGGTTAGGGTTAGGGTTAGGGGACGGGGACGGTTTAGGGTACGACAACGGTTTAGGGTGAGCGTACGTGTTAGGGTACTGGTTAGTATTAGCGTACAGGTTATTATTAGGGGACGGGTGAGGGTAAGGATTCGGGTAAGGTTTAGGGTTAGGATTACGGTTAGGGGACGGGGACGGATTACGGTACAGGTTAGGGCACGACAACGGGTTAGGGTGAGCATACGTGTTAGGGTATGGGTTAGTGTTAGCGTACGGGTTAGGATTAGGGGACGGGTGAGGGTAAGGCTTCGGGTAAGGGTTAGGGTTAGGGTTAGGGTTAGGGTTAAGGGACGGGGACGGTTTAGGGTACAGGTTAGGGTACGACAACGGTTTAGGGTGAGCGTACGTGTTAGGGTACGGGTTAGTGTTAGCGTACGGGTTAGGATTAGGGGACGGGTGAGGGTAAGGCTTCAGGTAAGGGTTAGAGTTAGGGTTAGGGTTAGGGTTAGGGTTAGGGGATGGGGACGGTTTAGGGTACAGGTTAGGGTACGACAACGGTTTAGGGTGAGCGTACGTGTTAGGGTACGGGTTAGTGTTAGCGTACGGGTTAGGATTAGGGGACGGGTGAGGGTAAGGCTTCGGGTAAGGGTTAGGGTTAGGGTTAGGGTTAGGGTTAGGGTTAGGGGACGGGGTCGGTTTAGGGTACAGGTTAGGGTACGACAACGGTTTAGGGTGAGCGTACGTGTTAGGGTATGGGTTAGTGTTAGCGTACGGGTTAGGATTAGGGGACGGGTGAGGGTAAGGCTTCGGGTAAGGGTTAGGGTTAGGGTTAGGGTTAGGGGATGGGGAAGGTTTAGGGTACAGATTAGGGTACGACAATGGTTTAGGGTGAGCGTACGTGTTAGGGTACGGGTTAGTGTTAGCGTACGGGTTAGGATTAGGGGACGGGTGAGTGTAAGGCTTCGGGTAAGGTTTAGAGTTAGGGTTAGGGTTAGGGTTAGGGGACGGGGACGGTTTAGGGTACAGGTTAGGGTACGACAACGGTTTAGGGTGAGCGTACGTGTTAGGGTACAAGTTAGTGTTAGCATACGGGTTAGGATTAGGGGATGGGTGAGGGTAAGGCTTCGGGTAAGGGTTAGGTTTAGGGTTAGGTTTAGGGTTAGGGTTAGAGGACGGGGAGGATTTCGGGTACAGGTTAGGGTATGACAACGGTTTAGGGTGAGCGTACGTGTTAGGGTACGGGTTAGTGTTAGCGTACGGGTTAGGATTAGGGGACGGGTGAGGGTAAGGCTTCGGGTAAGGGTTAGGGTTAGGGTTACGGTTAGGGGACGGGGACGGTTTACGGTACAGGTTAGGGCACGACAACGGGTTAGGGTGAACATACGTGTTAGGGTACGGGTTAGTGTTAGCGTACGGGTTAGGATTAGGGGACGGGTGAGGGTAAGCCTTCGGGTAAGTGTTAGGGTTAGGGTTACGGTTAGGGATAGGGTTAAGGGACGGGGACAGTTTAGGGTACAGGTTAGGGTACGACAACGGTTTAAGGTAAGCGTACGTGTTACGGTACGGGTTAGTGTTAGCGTACTGGTTAGGATTAGGGGACGGGTGAGGGTAAGGCTTCGGGTAAGGGTTAGTGTTAGCGTTAGGGTTAGGGTTAGGGTTAGGGAACGGGGACGGTTTAGGGTACAGGTTAGGGCACGACAGCGGTTTAGGGTGAGCGTACGTGTTAGGGTATGGGTTAGTGTTAGCGTACGGGTTAGCATTAGGGGACGGGTGAGTGTAAGGCTTCGGGTAAGGGTTAGGTTTACGGTTAGGGTTAGGGTTAGGGTTAGGGTTAGGGGACGGGGACGGGGACGGTTTAGGGTACAGGTTAGGGTACGACAACGGTTTAGGGTGAGAGTACGTGTTAGGGTACGGGTTAGTGTTAGCGTACGGGTTAGGATTAGGGTACGGGTGAGGGTAAGGCTTCGGGTAAGGGTAAGGG
Source organism: Delphinapterus leucas (assembly GCF_059928025.1). Classification (NCBI taxonomy): domain Eukaryota; kingdom Metazoa; phylum Chordata; class Mammalia; order Artiodactyla; family Monodontidae; genus Delphinapterus; species Delphinapterus leucas. The sequence goes on along the minus strand of NC_143145.1, from coordinate 28,021,496 downwards.
TTAGGGTTAGGGTTAGGTTTAGGGTTAGGGGACGGGGACGGTTTAGGGTACAGGTTAGGGTACGACATGGTTTAGGGTGAGCATACGTGTTAGGGTACGGGTTAGTGTTAGCGTACGGGTTAGGATTAGGGGACGGGTGAGGGTAAGGCTTCGTGTAAGGGTTAGGGTTAGGGTTAGGGTTAGGGTTATGGTTAGGGGACGGGGACGGTTTAGGGTACAGGTTAGGGTACGACAACGTTTTAGGGTGAGCGTACGTGTTAGGGTACGGGTTAGTGTTAGCGTACGGGTTAGGATTAGGTGACGGGTGAGGGTAAGGCTTCGGGTAAGGGTTATGGTTAGGGTTAGGGTTAGGGGACGGGGACGGGGACGGTTTAGGGTACAGGTTAGGGTACGACAACGGTTTAGGGTGAACGTACGTGTTAGGGTACGGGTTAGTGTTAGCGTATGGGTTAGGATTAGGGGACGGGTGAGGGTAAGGCTTCAGGTAAGGGTTAGGCTTAGGGTTAGGGTTAGGCTTAGGGGAAGGGGACGGGGACGGTTTAGGGTACAGGTTAGGGTACGACAACGGTTTAGGGTGAGCGTACGTGTTAGGGTACGGGTTAGTGTTAGCGTACGGGTTAGGATTAGGGGACGGGTGAGGGTAAGGCTTCGGGTAAGGGTTAGGGTTAGGGTTAGGGTTAGGGTTTGGGTTAGGGTACGGGGACAATTTAGGGTACAGGTTAGGGTACGACAACGGTTTAGGGTGAGCGTACGTGTTAGGGTATGGGTTAGTGTTAGCGTACGGGTTAGGATTAGGGGACGGGTGAGGGTAAGGCTTCGGGTATGGGTTAGGGTTAGGGTTAGGGTTAGGGTTAGGGTTAGGGGACGGGGACGGTTTAGTGTACAGGTTAGGGTACGACAACGGTTTAGGGTTAGCGTATGTATTAGGGTACGGGTTAGTGTTAGCGTACGGGTTAGGATTAGGGGACGGGTGAGGGTAAGGCTTCGGGTAAGGTTTAGGGTTAGGGTTAGGGTTAGGGTTAGGGGACGGGGACGGGGATGGTTTAGGGTACAGCTTAGGGTACGTCAACGGTTTATGGTGAGCGTACGTATTAGGGTACGGGTTAGTGTTAGCGTACGGGTTATGATTAGGGGACGGGTGAGGGTAAGGCTTCGGTTAAGGGTTGGGGTTAGGGTTAGGGTTAGGGTTAGGGTTAGCGGACGGGGACGGTTTAGGGTACAGGTTAGGGTACGACAACGGTTTAGGGTGAGCGTTCGTGTTAGGTTACGGGTTAGTGTTAGCGTACGGGTTAGGATTATGGGACGGGTGAGGGTAAGGCTTCGGGAAAGGGTTAGGGTTAGAGTTAGGGTTAGGGTTAGGGGACGGGGACGGTTTAGGGTACAGGTTAGGGTACGACAACGGTTTAGGGTGAGCGTACGTGTTAGGGTACGTGTTAGTGTTAGCGTACGGGTTAGGATTAGGGGACGGGTGAGGGTAAGGCTTCGGGTAAGGGTTAGTGTTAGGGTTAGGGTTAGGGTTAGGGTTCGGGGACGGGGACGGTTTAGTGTACAGGTTAGGGTACGACAACGGTTTAGGGTTAGCGTACGTGTTAGGGTACGGGTTAGTGTTAGCGTACGGGTTAGGATTAGGGGACGGGTGAGGGTAAGGCTTCGGGTAAGGGTTAGGGTTAGGGTTAGGGTTAGGGTTAGGGTTAGGGTACGGGGACGGTTGAGGGTACAGGTTAGGGTACGACAACGGTTTAGGGTGAGCGTACGTGTTAGGTTATGGGTTAGTGTTAGCGTACGGGTTAGTATTAGGGGACGGGTGAGAGTAAGGCTTCGGGTAAGGGTTAGAGTTAGGGTTAGGGTTAGGGGACGGGGACGGGGACGGTTTAAGGTACAGGTTAGTGTACGTCAACGGTTTAGGGTGAGCGTACGTATTAGGGTACGGGTTAGTGTTAGCGTACGGTTTAGGATTAGGGGACGGGTGAGGGTACGGCTTCGGTTAAGGGTTGGGGTTACGGTTAGGGATAGGCTTAGGGTTAGGGGACGGGGACGGTTTAGGGTACAGGTTAGGGTACGACAACGGTTTAGGGTGAGCGTACGTGTTAGGGTTAGGGTTAGTGTTAGCTTACGGGTTAGGATTAGGGGACGGGTGAGGGTAAGGCTTCGGGTAAGGGTTAGGGTTAGGGTTAGGGTTAGGGATAAGGGACGGGGACGGTTTAGGGTACAGATTACCGTATGACAACAGTTTAGCGTGAGCGTACGTGTTAGGGTACGGTTTAGTGTTAGCGTACGGGTTAGGATTAGGGGACGGGTGAGGGTAAGGCTTCGGGTAAGGGTTAGGGTTAGGGTTAGGGTTAGGGGACGGGGACGGTTTAGGGTACAGGTTAGGGTACGACAACGGTGTAGGGTGAGCGTACGTGTTAGGGTACGGGTTAGTGTTAGCGTACGGGTTAGTATTAGGGAACGGGTGACTGTAAGGCTTCGGGTAAGGGTTAGGGTTAGGGTTAGGGTTAGGGTTAGGGTTAGGGGACGGGGACGGTTTAGGGTACAGGTTAGGGTACGACAACCGTTTAGGGTGAGCGTACGTTTTAGGGTATGGGTTAGTGTTAGCGTACGGGTTAGGATTAGGGGACGGGTGAGGGTAAGGCTTCGGGTAAGGGTTAGGGTTAGGGGATGGGGACGGATTAGGGTACAGGTTAGGGTACGACAACGGTTTTGGGTGAGCGTACGTGTTAGGGTACGGGTTAGTGTTAGCGTACGGGTTAGGATTAGGGGACGGGTGAGGGTAAGGCTTCGGGTAAGGGTTAGGGTTAGGGTTAGGGTTAGGGTTAGGGTTAGGGGACGGGGACGGTTTAGGGTACAGGTTAGGGTACGACAACGGTTTAGGGTGAGCGTACGTGTTAGGGTATGGGTTAGTGTTAGCGTACGGGTTAGGATTAGGGGACGGGTGAGGGTAAGGCTTCGGGTACTGGTACGGGTTAGGGTTAGGGTTAGGGGACGGGGACGGTTTAGGGTACAGGTTAGGGTACGACAACGGTTTAGGGTGAGCGTACGTGTTAGGGTACTGGTTAGTATTAGCGTACGGGTTATTATTAGGGGACGGGTGAGTGTAAGGATTCGGGTAAGGTTTAGGGTTAGGGTTACGGTTAGGGGACGGGGACGGATTACGGTACAGGTTAGGGCACGACAACGGGTTAGGGTGAGCATACGTGTTAGGGTATGGGTTAGTGTTAGCGTACGGGTTAGGATTAGGGGACGGGTGAGCGTAAGGCTTCGGGTAAGGGTTAGGGTTAGGGGACGGGGACGGGGACGGTTTAGGGTACAGTTTAGGGTACGACAACGGTTTAGGGTGAGCGTACGTGTTAGGGTACGGGTTAGTGTTAGCGTACGGGTTAGGATTAGGGTACGGGTGAGGGTAAGGCTTCAGGTAAGGGTTAGAGTTAGGGTTAGGGTTAGGGTTAGGGTTAGGGGATGGGGACGGTTTAGGGTACAGGTTAGGGTACGACAACGGTTTAGGGTGAGCGTACGTGTTAGGGTACGGGTTAGTGTTAGCGTACGGGTTAGGATTAGGGGACGGGTGAGGGTAAGGCTTCGGGTAAGGTTTAGGGTTAGGGTTAGGGTTAGGGTTAGGGTTAGGGGACGGGGACGGTTTAGGGTACAGGTTAGGGTACGACAACGGTTTAGGGTTAGCGTACGTGTTAGGGTATGGGTTAGTGTTAGCGTACGGGTTAGGATTAGGGGACGGGTGAGGGTAAGGCTTCGGGTAAGGGTTAGGGTTAGGGTTAGGGTTAGGGTTTGGGTTAGGGTACGGGGACAATTTAGGGTACAGTTTAGGGTACGACAACGGTTTAGGGTGAGCGTACGTGTTAGGGTATGGGTTAGTGTTAGCGTACGGGTTAGGATTAGGGGACGGGTGAGGGTAAGGCTTCGGGTATGGGTTAGGGTTAGGGTTAGGGTTAGGGTTAGGGTTAGGGGACGGGGACGGTTTAGTGTACAGGTTAGGGTACGACAACGGTTTAGGGTTAGCGTACGTATTAGGGTACGGGTTAGTGTTAGCGTACGGGTTAGGATTAGGGGACGGGTGAGGGTAAGGCTTCGGGTAAGGGTTAGGGTTAGGGTTAGGGTTAGGGTTAGGGGACGGGGACGGGGATGGTTTAGGGTACAGCTTAGGGTACGTCAACGGTTTATGGTGAGCGTACGTATTAGGGTACGGGTTAGTGTTAGCGTACGGGTTATGATTAGGGGACGGGTGAGGGTAAGGCTTCGGTTAAGGGTTGGGGTTAGGGTTAGGGTTAGGGTTAGGGTTAGCGGACGGGGACGGTTTAGGGTACAGGTTAGGGTACGACAACGGTTTAGGGTGAGCGTTCGTGTTAGGTTACGGGTTAGTGTTAGCGTACGGGTTAGGATTAGGGGACGGGTGAGGGTAAGGCTTCGGGAAAGGGTTAGGGTTAGAGTTAGGGTTAGGGTTAGGGGACGGGGACGGTTTAGGCTACAGGTTAGGGTACGACAACGGTTTAGGGTGAGCGTACGTGTTAGGGTACGTGTTAGTGTTAGCGTACGGGTTAGGATTAGGGGACGGGTGAGGGTAAGGCTTCGGGTAAGGGTTAGTGTTAGGGTTAGGGTTAGGGTTAGGGTTAGGGGACGGGGACGGTTTAGTGTACAGGTTAGGGTACGACAACGGATTAGGGTTAGCGTACGTGTTAGGGTACGGGTTAGTGTTAGCGTACGGGTTAGGATTAGGGGACGGGTGAGGGTAAGGCTTCGGGTAAGGGTTAGGGTTAGGGTTAGGGTTAGGGTTAGGGTTAGGGTACGGGGACGGTTGAGGGTACAGGTTAGGGTACGACAACGGTTTAGGGTGAGCGTACGTGTTAGGTTATGGGTTAGTGTTAGCGTACGGGTTAGTATTAGGGGACGGGTGAGAGTAAGGCTTCGGGTAAGGGTTAGGGTTAGGGTTAGGGTTAGGGGACGGGGACGGGGACGGTTTAGGGTACAGGTTAGGGTACGTCAACGGTTTAGGGTGAGCGTACGTATTAGGGTACGGGTTAGTGTTAGCGTAAGGTTTAGGATTAGGGGACGGGTGAGGGTACGGCTTCGGTTAAGGGTTGGGGTTACGGTTAGGGATAGGGTTAGGGTTAGGGGACGGGGACGGTTTAGGGTACAGGTTAGGGTACGACAACGGTTTAGGGTGAGCGTTCGTGTTAGGTTACGGGTTAGTGTTAGCGTACGGGCTAGGATTAGGTGACGGGTGAGGGTAAGGCTTCGGGAAACGGTTAGGGTTAGGGTTAGGGTTAGGGTTAGGGGACAGGGACGGTTTAGGGTACAGGTTAGGGTACGACAACGGTTTAGGGTGAGCGTACATGTTAGGATGCGGGTTAGTGTTAGCGTACGGGTTAGGATTAGGGGACGGGTGAGGGTAAGGCTTCGGGTAAGGGTTAGGGTTAGAGTTAGGGTTAGGGTTAGGGGACGGGGACGGTTTAGGGTACAGGTTAGGGTACGACAACGGTTTAGGGTGAGCGTACGTGTTAGGGTACGGGTTAGTGTTAGCTTACGGGTTAGGATTAGGGGACGGGTGAGGGTAAGGCTTCGGGTAAGGGTTAGGGTTAGGGTTAGGGTTAGGGATAAGGGACGGGGACGGTTTAGGGTACAGGTTACCGTATGACAACAGTTTAGCGTGAGCGTACGTGTTAGGGTACGGTTTAGTGTTAGCGTACGCGTTAGGATTAGGGGACGGGTGAGGGTAAGGCTTCGGGTAAGGGTTAGGGTTAGGGTTAGGGGACGGGGACGGTTTAGGGTACAGGTTAGGGTACGACAACGGTGTAGGGTGAGCGTACGTGTTAGGGTACGGGTTAGTGTTAGCGTACGGGTTAGTATTAGGGAACGGGTGACTGTAAGGCTTCGGGTAAGGGTTAGGGTTAGGGTTAGGGTTAGGGTTAGGGGACGGGGACGGGGACGGTTTAGGGTACAGGTTAGGGTACGACAACCGTTTAGGGTGAGCATACGTTTTAGGGTATGGGTTAGTGTTAGCGTACGGGTTAGGATTAGGGGACGGGTGAGGGTAAGGCTTCGGGTAAGGGTTAGGGTTAGGGGATGGGGACGGATTAGGGTACAGGTTAGGGTACGACAACGGTTTAGGGTGAGCGTACGTGTTAGGGTACGGGTTAGTGTTAGCGTACGGGTTAGGATTAGGGGACGGGTGAGGGTAAGGCTTCAGGTAAGGGTTAGAGTTAGGGTTAGGGTTAGGGTTAGGGTTAGGGTATGGGGACGGTTTAGGGTACAGGTTAGGGTACGACAACGGTTTAGGGTGAGCGTACGTGTTAGGGTACGGGTTAGTGTTAGCGTACGGGTTAGGATTAGGGGACGGGTGAGGGTAAGGCTTCGGGTAAGGGTTAGGGTTAGGGTTGGGTTAGGGTTAGGGTTAGGGGACGGGGTCGGTTTAGGGTACAGGTTAGGGTACGACAACGGTTTAGGGTGAGCGTACGTGTTAGGGTATGGGTTAGTGTTAGCGTACGGGTTAGGATTAGGGGACGGGTGAGGGTAAGGCTTCGGGTAAGGGTTAGGGTTAGGGTTAGGGGACGGGGACGGGGACGGTTTAGGGTACAGGTTAGGGTACGACAACGGTTTAGGGTGAGCGTACGTGTTAGGGTACGGGTTAGTGTTAGCGTACGGGTTAGGATTAGGGGACGGGTGAGGGTAAGGCTTCGGGTAAGGGTTAGGTTTAGGGTTAGGGTTAGGGTTAGGGTTAGGGGATGGGGAAGGTTTAGGGTACAGGTTAGCGTACGACAATGGTTTAGGGTGAGCGTACGTGTTAGGGTACGGGTTAGTGTTAGCGTACGGGTTAGGATTAGGGGACGGGTGAGTGTAAGGCTTCGGGTAAGGTTTAGAGTTAGGGTTAGGGTTAGGGTTAGGGGACGGGGACGGTTTAGGGTACAGGTTAGGGTACGACAACGGTTTAGGGTGAGCGTACATGTTAGGGTACAAGTTAGTGTTAGCATACGGGTTAGGATTAGGGGATGGGTGAGGGTAAGACTTCGGGTAAGGGTTAGGTTTAGGGTTAGGTTTAGGGTTAGGGTTAGAGGACGGGGAGGATTTCGGGTACAGGTTAGGGTATGACAACGGTTTAGGGTGAGCGTACGTGTTAGGGTACGGGTTAGTGTTAGCGTACGGGTTAGGATTAGGGGACGGGTGAGGGTAAGGCTTCGTGGAAGGGTTAGGGTTAGGGTTACGGTTAGGGGACGGGGACGGTTTACGGTACAGGTTAGGGCACGACAACGGGTTAGGGTGAACATACGTGTTAGGGTACGGGTTAGTGTTAGCGTACGGGTTAGGATTAGGGGACGGGTGAGGGTAAGGCTTCGGGTAAGTGTTAGGGTTAGGGTTAGGGTTAGGGATAGGGTTAAGGGACGGGGACAGTTTAGGGTACAGGTTAGGGTACGACAACGGTTTAAGGTAAGCGTACGTGTTACGGTACGGGTTAGTGTTAGCGTACTGGTTAGGATTAGGGGACGGGTGAGGGTAAGGCTTCGGGTAAGGGTTAGTGTTAGCGTTAGGGTTAGGGTTAGGGTTAGGGAACGGGGACGTTTTAGGGTACAGGTTAGGGCACGACAGCGGTTTAGGGTGAGCGTACGTGTTAGGGTATGGGTTAGTGTTAGCGTACGGGTTAGCATTAGGGGACGGGTGAGTGTAAGGCTTCGGGTAAGGGTTAGGGTTACGGTTAGGGTTAGGGTTAGGGTTAGGGTTAGGGGACGGGGACGGGAACGGTTTAGGGTACAGGTTAGGGTACGACAACGGTTTAGGGTGAGCATACGTGTTAGGGTACGGGTTAGTGTTAGCGTACGGGTTAGGATTAGGGTACGGGTGAGGGTAAGGCTTCGGGTAAGGGTAAGGGTTAGGGTTAGGGTTAGGTTTAGGGTTAGGGGACGGGGACGGTTTAGGGTACAGGTTAGGGTACGACATGGTTTAGGGTGAGCATACGTGTTAGGGTACGGGTTAGTGTTAGCGTACGGGTTAGGATTAGGGGACGGGTGAGGGTAAGGCTTCGGGTAAGGGTTAGGGTTAGGGTTAGGGTTAGGGTTAGGGTTAGGGGACGGGGACGGTTTAGGGTACAGGTTAGGGTACGACAACGGTTTAGGGTGAGCGTAGGTGTTAGGGTACGGGTTAGTGTTAGCGTACGGGTTAGGATTAGGTGACGGGTGAGGGTAAGGCTTCGGGTAAGGGTTATGGTTAGGGTTAGGGTTAGGGGACGGGGACGGGGACGGTTTAGGGTACAGGTTAGGGTACGACAACGGTTTAGGGTGAACGTACGTGTTAGGGTACGGGTTAGTGTTAGCGTACGGGTTAGGATTAGGGGACGGGTGAGGGTAAGGCTTCAGGTAAGGGTTAGGCTTAGGGTTAGGGTTAGGCTTAGGGGAAGGGGACGGGGACGGTTTAGGGTACAGGTTAGGGTACGACAACGGTTTAGGGTGAGCGTACGTGTTAGGGTACGGGTTAGTGTTAGCGTACGGGTTAGGATTAGGGGACGGGTGAGGGTAAGGCTTCGGGTAAGTGTTAGGGTTAGGGTTAGGGTTAGGGTTTGGGTTAGGGTACGGGGACAATTTAGGGTACAGGTTAGGGTACGACAACGGTTTAGGGTGAGCGTACGTGTTAGGGTATGGGTTAGTGTTAGCGTACGGGTTAGGATTAGGGGACGGGTGAGGGTAAGGCTTCGGGTATGGGTTAGGGTTAGGGTTAGGTTTAGGGTTAGGGTTAGGGGACGGGGACGGTTTAGTGTACAGGTTAGGGTACGACAACGGTTTAGAGTTAGCGTACGTATTAGGGTACGGGTTAGTGTTAGCGTACGGGTTAGGATTAGGGGACGGGTGAGGGTAAGGCTTCGGGTAAGGGTTAGGGTTAGGGTTAGGGTTAGGGTTAGGGGACGGGGACGGGGATGGTTTAGGGTACAGCTTAGGGTACGTCAACGGTTTATGGTGAGCGTACGTATTAGGGTACGGGTTAGTGTTAGCGTACGGGTTATGATTAGGGGACGGGTGAGGGTAAGGCTTCGGTTAAGGGTTGGGGTTAGGGTTAGGGTTAGGGTTAGGGTTAGCGGACGGGGACGGTTTAGGGTACAGGTTAGGGTACGACAACGGTTTAGGGTGAGCGTTCGTGTTAGGTTACAGGTTAGTGTTAGCGTACGGGTTAGGATTAGGGGACGGGTGAGGGTAAGGCTTCGGGAAAGGGTTAGGGTTAGAGTTAGGGTTAGGGTTAGGGGACGGGGACGGTTTAGGCTACAGGTTAGGGTACGACAACGGTTTAGGGTGAGCGTACGTGTTAGGGTACGTGTTAGTGTTAGCGTACGGGTTAGGATTAGGGGACGGGTGAGGGTAAGGCTTCGGGTAAGGGTTAGTGTTAGGGTTAGGGTTAGGGTTAGGGTTAGGGGACGGGGACGGTTTAGTGTACAGGTTAGGGTACGACAACGGTTTAGGGTTAGCGTACGTGTTAGGGTACGGGTTAGTGTTAGCGTACGGGTTAGGATTAGGGGACGGGTGAGGGTAAGGCTTCGGGTAAGTGTTAGGGTTAGGGTTAGGGTTAGGGTTAGGGTTAGGGGACGGGGACGGTTGAGGGTACAGGTTAGGGTACGACAACGGTTTAGGGTGAGCGTACGTGTTAGGTTATGGGTTAGTGTTAGCGTACGGGTTAGTATTAGGGGACGGGTGAGAGTAAGGCTTCGGGTAAGGGTTAGGGTTAGGGTTAGGGTTAGGGGACGGGGACGGGGACGGTTTAGGGTACAGGTTAGGGTACGTCAACGGTTTAGGGTGAGCGTACGTATTAGGGTACGGGTTAGTGTTAGCGTACGGTTTAGGATTAGGGGACGGGTGAGGGTACGGCTTCGGTTAAGGGTTGGGGTTACGGTTAGGGATAGGGTTAGGGTTAGGGGACGGGGACGGTTTAGGGTACAGGTTAGGGTACGACAACGGTTTAGGGTGAGCGTTCGTGTTAGGTTACGGGTTAGTGTTAGCGTACGGGTTAGGATTAGGTGACGGGTGAGGGTAAGGCTTCGGGAAAGGGTTAGGGTTAGGGTTAGGGTTAGGGGACAGGGACGGTTTAGGGTACAGGTTAGGGTACGACAACGGTTTAGGGTGAGCGTACATGTTAGGATGCGGGTTAGTGTTAGCGTACGGGTTAGGATTAGGGGACGGGTGAGGGTAAGGCTTCGGGTAAGGGTTAGGGTTAGAGTTAGGGTTAGGGTTAGGGGACGGGGACGGTTTAGGGTACAGGTTAGGGTACGACAACGGTTTAGGGTGAGCGTACGTGTTAGGGTACGGGTTAGTGTTAGCTTACGGGTTAGGATTAGGGGACGGGTGAGGGTAAGGCTTCGGGTAAGGGTTAGGGTTAGGGTTAGGGTTAGGGATAAGGGACGGGGACGGTTTAGGGTACAGGTTACCGTATGACAACAGTTTAGCGTGAGCGTACGTGTTAGGGTACGGTTTAGTGTTAGCGTACGCGTTAGGATTAGGGGACGGGTGAGGGTAAGGCTTCGGGTAAGGGTTAGGGTTAGGGTTAGGGTTAGGGGACGGGGACGGTTTAGGGTACAGGTTAGGGTACGACAACGGTGTAGGGTGAGCGTACGTGTTAGGGTACGGGTTAGTGTTAGCGTACGGGTTAGTATTAGGGAACGGGTGACTGTAAGGCTTCGGGTAAGGGTTAGGGTTAGGGTTAGGGTTAGGGTTAGGGGACGGGGACGGGGACGGTTTAGGGTACAGGTTAGGGTACGACAACCGTTTAGGGTGAGCGTCCGTTTTAGGGTATGGGTTAGTGTTAGCGTACGGGTTAGGATTAGGGGACGGGTGAGGGTAAGGCTTCGGGTAAGGGTTAGGGTTAGGGGATGGGGACGGATTAGGGTACAGGTTAGGGTACGACAACGGTTTAGGGTGAGCGTACTTGTTAGGGTACGGGTTAGTGTTAGCGTACGGGTTAGGATTAGGGGACGGGTGAGGGTAAGGCTTCGGGTAAGGGTTAGGGTTAGGGTTAGGGTTAGGGTTAGGGTTAGGGGACGGGGACGGTTTAGGGTACAGGTTAGGATACAACAACGGTTTAGGGTGAGCGTACGTGTTAGGGTATGGGTTAGTGTTAGCGTACGGGTTAGGATTAGGGGACGGGTGAGGGTAAGGCTTCGGGTACTGGTACGGGTTAGGGTTAGGGTTAGGGGACGGGGACGGTTTAGGGTACAGGTTAGGGTACGACAACGGTTTAGGGTGAGCGTACGTGTTAGGGTACTGGTTAGTATTAGCGTACGGGTTATTATTAGGGGACGGGTGAGGGTAAGGATTCGGGTAAGGTTTAGGGTTAGGGTTACGGTTAGGGGACGGGGACGGATTACGGTACAGGTTAGGGCACGACAACGGGTTAGGGTGAGCATACGTGTTAGGGTATGGGTTAGTGTTAGCGTACGGGTTAGGATTAGGGGACGGGTGAGCGTAAGGCTTCGGGTAAGTGTTAGGGTTAGGGTTAGGGTTAGGGTTAGGGTTAGGGTTAGGGTTAGGGGATGGGGACGGGGACGGTTTAGGGTACAGGTTAGGGTACGACAACGGTTTAGGGTGAGCGTACGTGTTAGGGTACGGGTTAGTGTTAGCGTACGGGTTAGGATTAGGGGACGGGTGAGGGTAAGTCTTCGGGTAAGGGTTAGGTTTAGGGTTAGGGTTAGGGTTAGGGTTAGGGGATGGGGAAGGTTTAGGGTACAGGTTAGGGTACGACAATGGTTTAGGGTGAGCGTACGTGTTAGGGTACGGGTTAGTGTTAGCGTACGGGTTAGGATTAGGGGACGGGTGAGGGTAAGGCTTCGGGTAAGGTTTAGAGTTAGGGTTAGGGTTAGGGTTAGGGGACAGGGACGGTTTAGGGTACAGGTTAGGGTACGACAACGGTTTAGGGTGAGCGTACGTGTTAGGGTACAAGTTAGTGTTAGCATACGGGTTAGGATTAGGGAACGGGTGAGGGTAAGGCTTCGGGTAAGGGTTAGGGTTAGGGTTAGGGTTAGGGTTAGGGTTAGGGTTAGGGGACGGGGACGGTTTAGGGTACAGGTTATGGTACGACAACGGTTTAGGGTGAGCGTACGTGTTAGGGTACGGGTTAGTGTTAGCGTACGGGTTAGGATTTGGTGACGGGTGAGGGTAAGGCTTCGGGTAAGGGTTATGGTTAGGGCTAGGGTTAGGGGACGGGGACGGGGACGGTTTAGGGTACAGGTAAGGGTACGACAACGGTTTAGGGTGAACTTACGTGTTAGGGTACGGGTTAGTGTTAGCGTACGGGTTAGGATTAGGGGACGGTTGAGGGTAAGGCTTCAGGTAAGGGTTAGGCTTAGGGTTAGGGTTAGGCTTAGGGGAAGGGGACGGGGACGGTTTAGGGTACAGGTTAGGGTACGACAACGGTTTAGGGTGAGCGTACGTGTTAGGGTACGGGTTAGTGTTAGCGTACGGGTTAGGATTAGGGGACGGGTGAGGGTAAGGCTTCGGGTAAGGGTTAGGGTTAGGGTTAGGGTTAGGGTTTGGGTTAGGGTACAGGGACAATTTAGGGTACAGGTTAGGGTACGACAACGGTTTAGGGTGAGCGTTCGTGTTAGGGTACGGGTTAGTGTTAGCGTACGGGTTAGGATTAGGGGACGGGTGAGGGTAAGGCTTCGGGTATGGGTTTGTGTTAGGGTTAGGGTTAGGGTTAGGGTTAGGGGACGGGGACGGTTTAGTGTACAGGTTAGGGTACGACAACGGTTTAGGGTTAGCGTACGTATTAGGGTACGGGTTAGTGTTAGCGTACGGGTTAGGATTAGGGGACGGGTGAGGGTAAGGCTTCGGGTAAGGGTTAGGGTTAGGGTTAGGGGACGGGGACGGGGACGGCTTAGGGTACAGGTTAGGGTACGACAACGGTTTAGGGTGAGCGTACGTGTTAGGGTACGTGTTAGTGTTAGCGTAAGGGTTAGGATTAGGGGACGGGTGAGGGTAAGGCTTCGGGTAAGGGTTAGGGTTAGGGTTAGGGTTAGGGTTGACGGGGATGGTTTAGGGTACAGGTTAGGGTACGACAACGGTTTAGGGTGAGCGTACGTGTTAGGGTACGGGTTAGTGTTAGCGTACGGGTTAGGATTTGGTGACGGGTGAGGGTAAGGCTTCGGGTAAGGGTTAGGGTTAGGGTTAGGTTTAGGCTTAGGGGAAGGGGACGGGGACGGTTTAGGGTACAGGTTAGGGTACGACAACGGTTTAGGGTGAGCATACGTGTTAGGGTACAGGTTATTGTTAGCGTACGGGTTAGGATTAGGGGACGGGTGAGGGTAAGGCTTCGGGTAAGGGTTAGGGTTAGGGTTAGGGTTAGGGTTAGGGTTAGGGGACGGGGACGGTTTCGGGTACAGGTTAGGTTACGACAACGGTTTAGGGTTAGCGTACGTGTTATGGTACGGGTTCGTGTTAGCGTACGGGTTAGGATTATGGGACGGGTGAGGGTAAGGCTTCGGGTAAGGGTTAGGCTTAGGGTTAGGGTTAGGGTTAGGGTTAGGGGACGGGGACGGTTTAGTGTACAGGTTAGGGTATGACAACGGTTTAGGGTTAGCGTACGTGTTAGGGTACGGGTTAGTGTTAGCGTACGGGTTAGGATTAGGGGACGGGTGAGGGTAAGGCTTCGGGTAAGGGTTAGGGTTAGGGTTAGGGTTAGGGGACGGGGACGGGGACGGTTTAGGGTACAGGTTAGGGTAAAACAAAGGTTTAGGATGAGCGTATGTGTTAGGGTATGGGTTAGTGTTAGCGTACGGGTTAGGATTAGGGGACGGGTGAGGCTAAGGCTTCGGGTAAGGGTTAGTGTTAGGGTTAGGGTTAGGGTTAGGGTTAGGGGACGGGGACGGTTTAGGGTACAGGTTAGTGTACGACAACGGTTTAGGGTGAGCGTACGTGTTAGATTATGGGTTAGTGTTAGCGTACGGGTTAGTATTAGGGGACGGGTGTGGGTAAGGCTTCGGGTAAGGGTTAGGGTTAGGGTTAGGGTTAGGGTTAGGGGACGGGGACGGGGACGGTTTAGGGTACAGGTTAGGGTATGACAACGGTTTAGGGTGAGCGTACGTGTTAGGGTACGTGTTAGTGTTAGCGTACGGGTTAGGATTATGGGACGGGTGAGGGTAAGGCTTCAGGTAAGGGTTAGGGTTAGGGTTAGGGTTAGGGTTAGCGGACGGGGACGGTTTAGGGTACAGGTTAGGGTACGACAAAGGTTTAGGGTGAGCGTACGTGTTAGGGTACGGGTTAGTGTTAGGGTACGGTTTAGGATTAGGGGACGGGTGAGGGTAAGGCTTCGGGTAAGGGTTAGTGTTAGGGTTAGGGTTAGGGGACAGGGACGGTTTAGGGTACAGGTTAGGGTACGACAACGGTTTAGGGTGAGCGTAGGTCTTAGGGTACGGGTTAGTGTTAGCGTACGGGTTAGGATTAGGGGACGGGTGAGTGTAAGGCTTCGGGTAAGGGTTAGGGTTAGGGTTAGGGTTAGGGTTAGGGGATGGGGACGGTTTAGGGTACAGGTTAGGGTACGACAACGGTTTAGGGAGAGCGTACGTGTTAGGGTAGAGGTTAGTGTTAGCGTACGGTTTAGGATTAGGGGACGGGTGAGGGTAAGGCTTCGGGTAAGGGTTAGGGTTAGGGGACGGTGACGGGGACGGTTTAGGGTACAGGTTAGGGTACGACAACCGTTTAGGGTGAGCGTACGTGTTAGGGTACGGGTTAGTGTTAGCGTACGGGTTAGGATTAGGGAACGGGCGAGGGTAAGGCTTCGGCTAAGGGTTAGGGTTAGGTTTAGGGTTACGGTTAGGGGACGGGGACGGGGACGGTTTAGGGTACAGGGTAGGGTACGACAACGGTTTAGGGTGAGCGTACGTGTTAGGGTACGGGTTAGTGTTAGCGTACGGGTTAGGATTATGGGACGGGTGAGGGTAAGGCTTCGGGTAAGGGTTAGGGTTAGGGTTAGGGTTAGGGTTAGGGGACGGTTTAGGGTACAGGTTAGTGTACGACAACGTTTTAGGGTGAGCGTACGTGTTAGGGTACGGGTTAGTCTTAGCGTACGGGTTAGGATTAGGGGACGGGTGAGGGTAAGGCTTCGGGTAAGGGTTAGGGTTAGAGTTAGGGTTAGGGTTAGGGGACGGGGACGGTTTAGGGTACAGGTTAGGGTACGACAACGGTTTAGGGTGAGCGTACGTGTTAGGGTACGGGTTAGTGTTAGCGTACGGGTTAGGATTAGGGGACGGGTGAAGGTAAGGCTTCAGGTAAGGGTTAGGGTTAGGCTTAGGGTTAGGGGAAGGGGACGGGGCCGGTTTAGGGTACAGGTTAGGGTACGACAACGGTTTAGGGTGAGCGTACGTGTTAGGGTACGGGTTAGTGTTAGCGTACGGGTTAGGATTAGGGGACGGGTGAGGGTAAGGCTTCGGGTAAGGGTTAGGGTTAGGGTTACGGTTAGGGATAGGGGACGGGGACGGGGAGGGTTTAGGGTACAGGTTAGGGTATGACAACGGTTTAGGGTGAGCGTACGTGTTAGGGTACGGGTTAGTGTTAGCGTACGGGTTAGGATTAGGGGACGGGTGAGGGTAAGGCTTCAGGTAAGGGTTAGGGTTAGGGTTAGGGTTAGGGGACGGGGACGGTTTAGGGTACAGGTTAGGGTACGACAAAGGTTTAGGGTGAGCGTACGTGTTAGGGTACGGGTTAGTGTTAGCGTACGGTTTAGGATTAGGGGACGGGTGAGGGTAAGGCTTCGGGTAAGGGTTAGTGTTAGGGTTAGGGTTAGGGGACGGGGACGGTTTAGGGTACAGGTTAGGGTACGACAACGGTTTAGGGTGAGCGTAGGTCTTAGGGTACGGGTTAGTGTTAGCGTACGGGTTAGGATTAGGGGACGGGTGAGGGTAAGGCTTCGGGTAAGGGTTAGGGTTAGGGTTAGGGTTAGGGTTAGGGGATGGGGACGGTTTAGGGTACAGGTTAGGGTACGACAACGGTTTAGGGAGAGCGTACGTGTTAGGGTACAGGTTAGTGTTAGCGTACGGTTTAGGATTAGGGAACGGGTGAGGGTAAGGCTTCGGGTAAGGGTTAGGGTTAGGGGACGGTGACGGGGACGGTTTAGGGTACAGGTTAGGGTACGACAACCGTTTAGGGTGAGCGTACGTGTTAGGGTACGGGTTAGTGTTAGCGTACGGGTTAGGATTAGGGAACGGGCGAGGGTAAGGCTTCGGCTAAGGGTTAGGGTTAGGGTTAGGGTTACGGTTAGGGGACGGGGACGGGGACGGTTTAGGGTACAGGGTAGGGTACGACAACGGTTTAGGGTGAGCGTACGTGTTAGGGTACGGGTTAGTGTTAGCGTACGGGTTAGGATTATGGGACGGGTGAGGGTGAGGCTTCGGGTAAGGGTTAGGGTTAGGGTTAGGGTTAGGGTTAGGGTTAGGGTTAGGGGACGGTTTAGGGTACAGGTTAGTGTACGACAACGTTTTAGGGTGAGCGTACGTGTTAGGGTACGGGTTAGTCTTAGCGTACGGGTTAGGATTAGGGGACGGGTGAGGGTAAGGCTTCGGGTAAGGGTTAGGGTTAGGGTTAGGGTTAGGGGACGGGGACGGGGACGGTTTTGGGTACAGTTTAGGGTACGACAACGGTTTAGGCTGAGCGTACGTGTTAGGGTATGGGTTAGTGTTAGCGTACGGGTTAGGATTAGGTGACGGGTGAGGGTAAGGCTTCGGGTAAGGGTTAGGGTTAGGGTTAGGGTTAGGGTTAGGGGACGGGGACGGTTTAGGGTATAGGTTAGGGTATGACAATGGTTTAGTGTGAGCGTACGTGTTAGGGTACGGTTTAGTGTTAGCGTACTGTTTAGGATTAGGGGACGGGTGAGGGTAAGGCTTCGGGTAAGGGTTAGGGTTAGGGTTAGGGTTAGGGTTAGGGTTAGGGGACGGGGACGGTTTAGGGTACAGGTTACGGTACGACAACAGTTTAGGGTGAGCGTACGTGTTAGGGTACGGTTTAGTGTTAGTGTACGTGTTAGGGTTAGGGGACGGGTGAGGGTAAGGCTCCGGGTAAGGGTTAGGGTTAGGGTTAGGGTTAGGGTTAGGGTTAGGGGACGGGGACGGTTTAGGGTACAGGTTACGGTACGACAACAGTTTAGGGTGAGCGTACGTGTTAGGGTACGGGTTAGTGTTAGTGTACGTGTTAGGGTTAGGGGACGGGTGAGGGTAAGGCTCCGGGTAAGGGTTAGGGTTAGGGTTAGGGTTAGGGTTAGGGTTAGGGGACGGGGACGGTTTAGGGTACAGGTTAGGGTACGACAACGGTTTAGGGTGAGCGTACGTGTTAGGGTACGGGTTAGTGTTAGCGTACGGGTTAGGATTAGGGGACGGGTGAGGGTAAGGCTTCGGGTAAGGGTTATCGTTAGGGTTAGGGTTAGGGGACGGGGAAGGGGACGGTTTAGGGTACAGGTAAGGGTACGACAACGGTTTAGGGTGAACGTACGTGTTAGGGTACGGGTTAGTGTTAGCGTACGGGTTAGGATTAGGGGACGGGTGAGGGTAAGGCTTCAGGTAAGGGTTAGGCTTAGGGTTAGGGTTAGGCTTAGGGGAAGGGGACGGGGACGGTTTAGGGTACAGGTTAGGGTACGACAACGGTTTAGGGTGAGCGTACGTGTTAGGGTACGGGTTAGTGTTAGCGTACGGGTTAGGATTAGGGGACGGGTGAGGGTAAGGCTTCGGGTAAGGGTTAGGGTTAGGGTTAGGGTTAGGGTTTGGGTTAGGGTACGGGGACAATTTAGGGTACAGGTTAGGGTACGACAACGGTTTAGGGTGAGCGTACGTGTTAGGGTACGGGTTAGTGTTAGCGTACGGGTTAGGATTAGGGGACGGGTGAGGGTAAGGCTTCGGGTATGGGTTAGGGTTAGGGTTAGGGTTAGGGTTAGGGTTAGGGGACGGGGACGGTTTAGTGTACAGGTTAGGGTACGACAACGGTTTAGGGTTAGCGTACGTATTAGGGTACGGGTTAGTGTTAGCGTACGGGTTAGGATTAGGGGACGGGTGAGGGTAAGGCTTCGGGTAAGGGTTAGGGTTAGGGTTAGGGGACGGGGACGGGGACGGCTTAGGGTACAGGTTAGGGTACGACAACGGTTTACGTTGAGCGTACGTGTTAGGGTACGTGTTAGTGTTAGCGTAAGGGTTAAGATTAGGGGACGGGTGAGGGTAAGGCTTCGGGTAAGGGTTAGGGTTAGGGTTAGGGTTAGGGTTAGGGGACGGGGACGGTTTAGGGTACAGGTTAGGGTACGACAACGGTTTAGGGTGAGCGTACGTGTTAGGGTACGGGTTAGTGTTAGCGTACGGGTTAGGATTAGGGGACGGGTGAGGGTAAGGCTTCGGGTAAGGGTTAGGGTTAGGGTTAGGTTTAGGCTTAGGGGAAGGGGACGGGGACGGTTTAGGGTACAGGTTAGGGTACGACAACGGTTTAGGGTGAGCATACGTGTTAGGGTACAGGTTATTGTTAGCGTACGGGTTAGGATTAGGGGACGGGTGAGGGTAAGGCTTCGGGTAAGGGTTAGGGTTAGGGTTAGGGTTAGGGTTAGGGTTAGGGGACGGGGACGGTTTCGGGTACAGGTTAGGTTACGACAACGGTTTAGGGTTAGCGTACGTGTTATGGTACGGGTTCGTGTTAGCGTACGGGTTAGGATTATGGGACGGGTGAGGGTAAGGCTTCGGGTAAGGGTTAGGCTTAGGGTTAGGGTTAGGGTTAGGGTTAGGGGACGGGGACGGTTTAGTGTACAGGTTAGGGTATGACAACGGTTTAGGGTTAGCGTACGTGTTAGGGTACGGGTTAGTGTTAGCGTACGGGTTAGGATTAGGGGACGGGTGAGGGTAAGGCTTCGGGTAAGGGTTAGGGTTAGGGTTAGGGTTAGGGGACGGGGACGGGGACGGTTTAGGGTACAGGTTAGGGTAAAACAAAGGTTTAGGATGAGCGTATGTGTTAGGGTATGGGTTAGTGTTAGCGTACGGGTTAGGATTAGGGGACGGGTGAGGGTAAGGCTTCGGGTAAGGGTTAGTGTTAGGGTTAGGGTTAGGGTTAGGGTTAGGGGACGGGGACGGTTTAGGGTACAGGTTAGTGTACGACAACGGTTTAGGGTGAGCGTACGTGTTAGATTATGGGTTAGTGTTAGCGTACGGGTTAGTATTAGGGGACGGGTGTGGGTAAGGCTTCGGGTAAGGGTTAGGGTTAGGGTTAGGGTTAGGGTTAGGGGACGGGGACGGGGACGGTTTAGGGTACAGGTTAGGGTACGTCAACGGTTTAGGGTGAGCGTACGTATTAGGGTACGGGTTAGTGTTAGCGTACGGGTTAGGATTAGGGGACGGGTGAGGGTAAGGCTTCGGTTAAGTGTTAGGGTTAGGGTTAGGGTTAGGGTTAGGGGACGGTGACGGTTTAGGGTACAGGTTAGTGTACGACAACGGTTTAGTGTGAGCGTTCGTGTTAGGTTACGGGTTAGTGTTAGCGTACGGGTTAGGATTAGGGGACGGGTGAGGGTAAGGCTTCGGGAAAGGGTTAGGGTTCGGGTTAGGGTTAGGGTTAGGGGACGGGGACGGTTTAGGGTACAGGTTAGGGTATGACAACGGTTTAGTGTGAGCGTACGTGTTAGGGTACGGGTTAGTGTTAGCGTACGGTTTAGGATTAGGGGACGGGTGAGGGTAAGGCTTCGGGTAAGGTTTAGGGTTAGAGTTAGGGTTAGGGTTAGGGGACGGGGACGGTTTAGGGTACAGGTTAGGGTACGACAACGGTTTAGGGTGAGCGTACGTGTTAGGGTACGGGTTAGTGTTAGCGTACAGGTTAGGATTAGGGGACGGGTGAGGGTAAGGCTTCAGGTAAGGGTTAGGGTTAGGCTTAGGGTTAGGGGAAGGGGACGGGGCCGGTTTAGGGTACAGGTTAGGGTACGACAACGGTTTAGGGTGAGCGTACGTGTTAGGGTACGGGTTAGTGTTAGCGTACGGGTTAGGATTAGGGGACGGGTGAGGGTAAGGCTTCGGGTAAGATTTAGGGTTAGGGTTAGGGTTAGGGTTAGGGGACGGGGACGGTTTAGGGTACAGGTTAGGGTACGACAACCGTTTAGGTTGAGCGTACGTGTTAGGGTACGGGTTAGTGTTAGCGTACGGGTTAGGATTAGGGGACGGGTGAGGGTAAGGCTTCGGGTAAGGGTTAGGGTTAGGGTTACGGTTAGGGATAGGGGACGGGGACGGGGAGGGTTTAGGGTACAGGTTAGGGTATGACAACGGTTTAGGGTGAGCGTACGTGTTAGGGTACGGGTTAGTGTTAGCGTACGGGTTAGGATTAGGGGACGGGTGAGGGTAAGGCTTCAGGTAAGGGTTAGGGTTAGGGTTAGGGTTAGGGTTAGCGGACGGGGACGGTTTAGGGTACAGGTTAGGGTACGACAAAGGTTTAGTGTGAGCGTACGTGTTAGGGTACGGGTTAGTGTTAGCGTACGGTTTAGGATTAGGGGACGGGTGAGGGTAAGGCTTCGGGTAAGGGTTAGTGTTAGGGTTAGGGTTAGGGGACGGGGACGGTTTAGGGTACAGGTTAGGGTACGACAACGGTTTAGGGTGAGCGTAGGTCTTAGGGTACGGGTTAGTGTTAGCGTACGGGTTAGGATTAGGGGACGGGTGAGTGTAAGGCTTCGGGTAAGGGTTAGGGTTAGGGTTAGGGTTAGGGTTAGGGGATGGGGACGGTTTAGGGTACAGGTTAGGGTACGACAACGGTTTAGGGAGAGCGTACGTGTTAGGGTAGAGGTTAGTGTTAGCGTACGGTTTAGGATTATGGGACGGGTGAGGGTAAGGCTTCGGGTAAGGGTTAGGGTTAGGGTTAGGGTTAGGGTTAGGGTTAGGGTTAGGGGACGGTTTAGGGTACAGGTTAGTGTACGACAACGTTTTAGGGTGAGCGTACGTGTTAGGGTACGGGTTAGTCTTAGCGTACGGGTTAGGATTAGGGGACGGGTGAGGGTAAGGCTTCGGGTAAGGGTTAGGGTTAGGGTTAGGGTTAGGGTTAGGGGACGGTGACGGTTTAGGGTACAGGTTAGTGTACGACAACGGTTTAGGGTGAGCGTTCGTGTTAGGTTACGGGTTAGTGTTAGCGTACGGGTTAGGATTAGGGGACGGGTGAGGGTAAGGCTTCGGGAAAGGGTTAGGGTTCGGGTTAGGGTTAGGGTTAGGGGACGGGGACGGTTTAGGGTACAGGTTAGGGTATGACAACGGTTTAGTGTGAGCGTACGTGTTAGGGTACGGGTTAGTGTTAGCGTACGGTTTAGGATTAGGGGACGGGTGAGGGTAAGGCTTCGGGTAAGGGTTAGGGTTAGAGTTAGGGTTAGGGTTAGGGGACGGGGACGGTTTAGGGTACAGGTTAGGGTACGACAACGGTTTAGGGTGAGCGTACGTGTTAGGGTACGGGTTAGTGTTAGCGTACGGTTTAGGATTAGGGGACGGGTGAGGGTAAGGCTTCGGGTAAGATTTAGGGTTAGGGTTAGGGTTAGGGGACGGGGACGGTTTAGGGTACAGGTTAGGGTACGACAACCGTTTAGGTTGAGCGTACGTGTTAGGGTACGGGTTAGTGTTAGCGTACGGGTTAGGATTAGGGGACGGGTGAGGGTAAGGCTTCGGGTAAGGGTTAGGGTTAGGGTTACGGTTAGGGATAGGGGACGGGGACGGGGAGGGTTTAGGGTACAGGTTAGGGTATGACAACGGTTTAGGGTGAGCGTACGTGTTAGGGTACGGGTTAGTGTTAGCGTACGGGTTAGGATTAGGGGACGGGTGAGGGTAAGGCTTCAGGTAAGGGTTAGGGTTAGGGTTAGGGTTAGGGTTAGGGGACGGGGACGGTTTAGGGTACAGGTTAGGGTACGACAAAGGTTTAGGGTGAGCGTACGTGTTAGGGTACGGGTTAGTGTTAGCGTACGGTTTAGGATTAGGGGACGGGTGAGGGTAAGGCTTCGGGTAAGGGTTAGTGTTAGGGTTAGGGTTAGGGGACGGGGACGGTTTAGGGTACAGGTTAGGGTACGACAACGGTTTAGGGTGAGCGTAGGTCTTAGGGTACGGGTTAGTGTTAGCGTACGGGTTAGGATTAGGGGACGGGTGAGGGTAAGGCTTCGGGTAAGGGTTAGGGTTAGGGTTAGGGTTAGGGTTAGGGGATGGGGACGGTTTAGGGTACAGGTTAGGGTACGACAACGGTTTACGGAGAGCGTACGTGTTAGGGTACAGGTTAGTGTTAGCGTACGGTTTAGGATTAGGGGACGGGTGAGGGTAAGGCTTCGGGTAAGGGTTAGGGTTAGGGGACGGTGACGGGGACGGTTTAGGGTACAGGTTAGCGTACGACAACCGTTTAGGGTGAGCGTACGTGTTAGGGTACGGGTTAGTGTTAGCGTACGGGTTAGGATTAGGGAACGGGCGAGGGTAAGGCTTCGGCTAAGGGTTAGGGTTAGGGTTAGGGTTACGGTTAGGGGACGGGGACGGGGACGGTTTAGGGTACAGGGTAGGGTACGACAACGGTTTAGGGTGAGCGTACGTGTTAGGGTACGGGTTAGTGTTAGCGTACGGGTTAGGATTATGGGACGGGTGAGGGTGAGGCTTCGGGTAAGGGTTAGGGTTAGGGTTAGGGTTAGGGTTAGGGTTAGGGTTAGGGGACGGTTTAGGGTACAGGTGAGTGTACGACAACGTTTTAGGGTGAGCGTACGTGTTAGGGTACGGGTTAGTCTTAGCGTACGGGTTAGGATTAGGGGACGGGTGAGGGTAAGGCTTCGGGTAAGGGTTAGGGTTAGGGTTAGGGTTAGGGGACGGGGACGGGGACGGTTTTGGGTACAGTTTAGGGTACGACAACGGTTTAGGCTGAGCGTACGTGTTAGGGTATGGGTTAGTCTTAGCGTACGGGTTAGGATTAGGTGACGGGGGAGGGTAAGGCTTCGGGTAAGGGTTAGGGTTAGGGTTAGGGTTAGGGGACGGGGACGGGGACGGTTTAGGGTACAGGTTAGGGTATGACAATGGTTTAGTGTGAGCGTACGTGTTAGGGTACGGTTTAGTGTTAGCGTACGGTTTAGGATTAGGGGACGGGTGAGGGTAAGGCTTCGGGTAAGGGTTAGGGTTAGGGTTAGGGTTAGGATTAGGGTTAGGGGACGGGGACGGTTTAGGGTACAGGTTACGGTACGACAACAGTTTAGGGTGAGCGTACGTGTTAGGGTACGGGTTAGTGTTAGTGTACGTGTTAGGGTTAGGGGACGGGTGAGGGTAAGGCTCCGGGTAAGGGTTAGGGTTAGGGTTAGGGTTAGGGTTAGGGGACGGGGACGGTTTAGGGTACAGGTTAGGGTACGACAACGGTTTAGGGTGAGCGTACGTGTTAGGGTACGGGTTAGTGTTAGCGTACGGGTTAGGATTAGGGGACGGGTGAGGGTAAGGCTTCGGGTAAGGGTTAGGGTTAGGGTTAGGGTTAGGGTTAGTGTTAGGGGACGGGGACGGTTTAGGGTACAGGTTACGGTACGACAACGGTTTAGGGTGAGTGTACGTGTGAGGGTACGGGTTAGTGTTAGCGTACGGGTTAGGATTAGGGGTCGGGTGAGGGTAAGGCTTCGGGTAAGGGTTAGGGTTAGGGTTAGGGTTAGGGTTAGGGGACGGGGACGGTTTAGGGTTCAGGTTAGGGTACGACAACGGTTTAGGGTGAGCGTACATGTTAGGGTACGGGTTAGTGTTAGCGTACGGGTTAGGATTAGGGGACGGGTGAGGGTAAGGCTTCGGGTAAGGGTTAGGGTTAGGGTTAGGGTTAGGGTTAGGGTTAGGGGACGGGGACGGTTTAGGGTACAGGTTAGGGTACGACAACGGTTTAGGGTTAGCGTACGTGTTAGGGTATGGGTTAGTGTTAGCGTACGTGTTAGGATTAGGGGACGGGTGAGGGTAAGGCTTCGGGTAAGGCTTAGGGTTAGGGTTAGGGTTAGGGTTAGGGTTAGGGTAGGGGACGGTTTAGGGTACAGGTTAGGGTACGACAACGGTTTAGGGTGAGCGTACGTGTTAGGGTATGGGTTAGTGTTAGCGTACGGTTTAGGATTAGGGGACGGGTGAGGGTAAGGCTTCGGGTAAGGGTTAGGGTTAGGGTTAGGGTTAGGGTTAGGGGATGGGGACGGTTTAGGGTACAGGTTAGGGTACAACAACGGTTTAGGGTGAGCGTACGTGTTAGGGTATGGGTTAGTGTTAGCGTACGGGTTAAGATTAGGGGACGGGTGAGGGTAAGGCTTCGGGTAAGGGTTAGTGTTAGGGTTAGGGTTAGGGTTAGGGCTAGGGGACGGGGACGGTTTAGGGTACAGGTTAGGGAACGACAACGGTTTAGGGTGAGCGTACGTGTTAGGTTATGAGATAGTGTTAGCGTACGGGTTAGTATTAGGGGACGGGTGTGGGTAAGGCTTCGGGTAAGGGTTAGGGTTAGGGTTAGTGTTAGGGTTAGGGGACAGGGACGGGGACGGTTTAGGGTACAGGTTAGGGTACGTCAACGGTTTAGGGTGAGCGTACGTATTAGGGTACGGGTTAGTGTTAGCGTACGGGTTAGGATTAGGGGACGGGTGAGGGTAAGGCTTCGGTTAAGGGTTAGGGTTAGGGTTAGGGTTAGGGAACGGGGACGGTTTAGGGTACAGGTTAGTGTACGACAACGGTTTAGGGTGAGCGTTCGTGTTAGGTTACGGGTTAGTGTTAGCGTACGGGTTAGGATTAGGGGACGGGTGAGGGTAAGGCTTCGGGAAAGGGTTACGGTTAGGATTAGGGTTAGGGGACGGGGACGGGGACGGTTTAGGGTACAGGTTAGGGTACGACAACGGTTTAGGGTGAGCGTACCTGTTAGGGTACGGATTAGTGTTAGCGTACGAGTTAGGATTAGGGGACGGGTGAGGGTAAGGCTTCGGGTAACGGTTAGGGTTAGGCTTAGGGTTAGGGGAAGGGGACGGGGCCGGTTTAGGGTACAGGTTAGGGTACGACAACGGTTTAGGGTGAGCGTACGTGTTAGGGTACGGGTTAGTGTTAGCGTACGGGTTAGGATTAGGGGACGGGTGAGGGTAAGGCTTCGGGTAAGGTTTAGGGTTAGGGTTAGGGTTAGGGTTAGGGTTAGGGGACGGGGACGGTTTAGGGTACAGGTTAGGGTACGACAACCGTTCAGGGTGAGCGTACGTGTTAGGGTACGGGTTAGTGTTAGCGTACGGGTTAGGATTAGGGGACGGGTGAGGGTAAGGCTTTGGGTAAGGGTTAGGGTTAGGGTTAGGTTTAGGGATAGGGGACGGGGACGGGGAAGGTTTAGGGTACAGGTTAGGGTACGACAACGGTTTAGGGTGAGCGTACGTGTTAGGGTACGGGTTAGTGTTTGCGTACGGGTTAGGATTAGGGGACGGGTGAGGGTAAGGCTTCGGGTAAGGGTTAGGGTTAGGGTTAGGGTTAGGGTTAGGGTTAGGGGACGGTTTAGGGTACAGGTTAGGGTACGACAACGGTTTAGGGTGAGCGTACGTGTTAGGGTACGGGTTAGTGTTACCGTAAGGGTTAGGATTAGGGGACGAGTGAGGGTAAGGCTTCGGGTAAGGGTTAGGTTTAGGGTTAGGGTTAGGGTTAGGGTTAGGGGACGGGGACGGTTTAGGGTACAGGTTAGGGTACGACAACGGTTTAGGGTGAGCGTACGTGTTAGGGTACGGGTTAGTGTTAGCGTACGGGTTAGGATTAGGGGACGGGTGAGGGTAATGCTTCGGGTAAGGGTTAGGGTTAGGGTTAGGGTTAGGCTTAGGGGAAGGGGAAGGGGACGGTTTAGGGTACAGGTTAGGGTACGACAACGGTTTTGGGTGAGCGTACGTGTCAGGGTACGGGTTAGTGTTAGCGTACGGGTTAGGATTAGGGGACGGGTGAGGGTAAGGCTTCCGGTAAGGGTTAGGGGTAGGTTTAGGGTTAGGGTTAGGTTTAGGGGACGGGGACGGTTTAGGGTACAGGTTAGGTTACGACAACGGTTTAGGGTGAGCGTACGTGTTAGGGTACGGGTTAGTGTTAGCGTACGGGTTAGGATTAGGGGACCGGTGAGGGTAAGGCTTCGGGTAAGGGTTAGGGTTAGGGTTAGGGTTAGGGTTAGGGGATGGGGACGGTTTAGGGTACAGGTTAGGGTACGACAACGGTTTAGGGTGAGCGTACGTGTTAGGGTATGGGTTAGTGTTTGCGTACGGTTTAGGATTAGGGGACGGATGAGTGTATGGCTTCGGGTAAGGGTTAGGGTTAGGGTTAGGGTTAGGGGACGGGGACGGTTTAGGGTACAGCTTAGGGTAAAACAAAGGTTTAGGATGAGCGTATGTGTTAGGGTATGGGTTAGTGTTAGCGTACGGGTTAGGATTAGGGGACGGGTGAGGGTAAGGCTTCGGGTAAGGGTTAGTGTTAGGGTTAGGGTTAGGGTTAGGGTTAGGGGACGGGGACGGTTTAGGGTACAGGTTAGTGTACGACAACGGTTTAGAGTGAGCGTACGTGTTAGGTTATGGGTTAGTGTTAGCTTACGGGTTAGTATTAGGGGACGGGTGAGGGTAAGGCTTCGGGTAAGGGTTAGGGTTAGGGTTAGGGTTAGGGTTAGGGGACGGGGACGGGGACGGTTTAGGGTACAGATTAGTGTACGTCAACGGTTTAGGGTGAGCGTACGTATTAGGGTACGGGTTAGTGTTAGCGTACGGGTTAGGATTAGGGGACGGGTGAGGGTAAGGCTTCGGTTAAGTGTTAGGGTTAGGGTTAGGGTTAGGGTTAGGGGACGGGGACGGTTTAGGGTATAGGTATGACAACGGATTAGGGTGAGCGTTCGTGTTAAGTTACGGGTTAGTGTTAGCGTACGGGTTAGGATTAGGGGACGGGTGAGGGTAAGGCTTCGGGAAAGGGTTAGGGTTAGGGTTAGGGTTAGGGTTAGGGGACGGGGTCGGTTTAGGGTACAGGTTAGGGTACGACAACGGTTTAGGTTGAGCGTACGTGTTAGGGTATGGGTTAGTGTTAGCGTACGGTTTAGGATTAGGGGACGGGTGAGGGTAAGGCTTCGGGTAAGGGTTAGGGTTAGAGTGAGGGTTAGGGTTAGGGGACGGGGACGGTTTAGGGTACAGGTTAGGGTACGACAACGGTTTAGGGTGAGCATACGTGTTAGGGTACGGGTTAGTGTTAGCGTACGGGTTAGGATTAGGGGACGGTTGAGGGTAAGGCTTCGGGTAAGATTTAGGGTTAGGGTTAGGGTTAGGGTTAGGGGACGGGGACGGGGACGGTTTAGGGTACAGGTTAGGGTACGACAACGGTTTAGGGTGAGCGTACGTGTTAGGGTAGAGGTTAGTGTTAGCGTACGGGTTAGGATTATGTGACCGGTGAGGGTAAGGCTTCGGGTAAGGGTTAGGGTTAGGGTTAGGGTTAGGGTTAGTGGACGGGGACGGTTTAGGGTACAGTTTAGGGTACGACAACGTTTTAGGCTGAGCGTACGTGTTAGGGTATGGGTTAGTGTTAGCGTACGGGTTAGGATTAGGGGACGGGTGAGGGTAAGGCTTCGGGTAAGTGTTAGGGTTAGTGTTAGGGTTAGGGGACGGGGACGGTTTAGGGTACAGGTTATGGTATGACAACGATTTAGGGTGAGCGTACGTGTTAGGGTACGGGTTAGTGTTAGCG
This sequence comes from Delphinapterus leucas, assembly GCF_059928025.1. Taxonomy (NCBI): domain Eukaryota; kingdom Metazoa; phylum Chordata; class Mammalia; order Artiodactyla; family Monodontidae; genus Delphinapterus; species Delphinapterus leucas. Next base: position 27,993,874 of record NC_143145.1, on the reverse strand, counting down.
TACGGTTTAGGATTAGGGGACGGGTGAGGGTAAGGCTTCGGGTAAGGTTTAGGGTTAGGGTTAGGGTTAGGGTTAGGGTTAGGGGACGGGGACGGTTTAGGGTACAGGTTAGGGTACGACAACGGTTTAGGTTGAGCGTACGTGTTAGGGTACGGGTTAGTGTTAGCGTACGGGTTAGGATTAGGGGACGGGTGAGGGTAAGGCTTCGGGTAAGGGTTAGGGTTAGGGTTAGGGTTAGTGGACGGGGACGGTTTATGGTACAGGTTTGGGTATGACAACGGTTTAGTGTGAGCGTACGTGTTAGGGTACGGGTTAGTGTTAGTGTACGGGTTAGGGTTAGGGGACGGATGAGGGTAAGGCTTCGGGTAAGGTTTAGGGTTAGGGTTAGGGTTAGGGTTAAGGTTAGGGGACGGGGACGGTTTAGGGTACAGGTTAGGGTACGACAACGGTTTAGGGTGAGCGTACGTGTTAGGGTACGGGTTAGTGTTAGCGTACGGGTTAGGATTAGGGAACGGGTGAGGGTAAGGCTTCGGGTAAGGGTTAGGGTTAGGGTTAGGGTTAGGGGACGGGGACGGGGACGGTTTAGGGTACAGGTTAGGGTACGACAACGGTTTAGGGTGAGCGTACATGTTAGGGTACGGGTTAGTGTTAGCGTTCGGGTTAGGATTAGGGGACGGGTGAGGGTAAGGCTTCGGGTAAGGGTTAGGGTTAGGGTTAGGGTTAGGGTTAGGGGACGGTTTAGGGTACAGGTTAGGGTACGACAACGGTTTAGGGTGAGCGTACGTGTTAGGGTACGGGTTAGTGTTAGCGTACGGGTTAGGATTAGGGGACGGTTGAGGGTAAGGCTTCGGGTAAGGGTTAGGGTTAGGGTTAGGGTTAGGGTTAGTGTTAGGGGACGGGGACGGTTTAGGGTACAGGTTAGGGTACGACAACGGTTTAGGGTGAGCGTACGTGTTAGGGTACGGGTTAGTGTTAGCGTACGCTTTAGGATTAGGGGACGGGTGAGGGTAAGGCTTCGGGTAAGTGTTAGGGTTAGGGTTAGGGTTAGGGTTAGGGTTAGGGGACGGGGACGGTTTAGGGTACAGGTTAGGGTACGACAACGGTTTAGGGTGAGCGTACGTGTTAGGGTACGGGTTAGTGTTAGCGTACGGGTTACGATTAGGGGACGGGTGAGTGTAAGGCTTCGGGTAAGGGTTAGGGTTAGGGTTAGGTTTAGGGTTAGGGTTAGGGATAGGGGACGGGGACGGTTTAGGGTACAGGTTAGGGTACGACAATGGTTTAGGGTGAGCGTACGTGTTAGGGTATGGGTTAGTGTTAGCGTACGGGTTAGGATTAGGGGACGGGTGAGGGTAAGGCTTCGGGTAAGGGTTAGGGTTAGGGTTAGGGTTAGGGTTAGGGGACGGGGACGGGGACGGTTTAGGGTACAGTTTAGGGTACGACAACGGTTTAGGCTTAGCGTACGTGTTAGGTTATGGGTTAGTGTTAGCGTACGGGTTAGGATTAGGGGACGGGTGAGGGTAAGGCTTCGGGTAAGGGTTAGGGTTAGGGTTAGGGTTAGGGGACGGGGACGGTTTAGGGTACAGGTTAGGGTATGACAACGGTTTAGGGTGAGCGTAAGTGGTAGGGTACGGGTTAGTGTTAGCGTACGGTTTAGGATTAGGGGACGGGTGAGGGTAAGGCTTCGGGTAAGGGTTAGGGTTAGGGTTAGGGTTAGGGTTAGGGTTAGGGGACGGGGACGGTTTAGGGTACAGGTTAGGGTACGACAACGGTTTAGGGTGAGCGTACGTGTTAGGGTACAGGTTAGTGTTAGTGTACGGGTTAGGATTAGGGGACGGGTGAGGGTAAGGCTTCGGGTAAGGTTTAGGGTTAGGGTTAGGGTTAGGGTTAGGGTTAGGGGACGGGGACGGTTTAGGGTACAGTTTAGGGTACGACAACGTTTTAGGGTGAGCGTACGTGTTAGGGTACGGGTTAGTGTTAGTGTACGGGTTAGGATTAGGGGACGGGTGAGGGTACGGCTTTGGGTAAGGGTTAGGGTTATGGTTAGGGTTAGGGTTAGGGTTAGGGGACGGGGACGGTTTAGGGTACATGTTAGTGTACGACAACAGTTTAGGGTGAGCGTACGTGTTAGGGTACGGGTTAGTGTTAGCGTACGGGTTACGATTAGGGAACGGTGAGTGTAAGGCTTCGGGTAAGGGTTAGGGTTAGGGTTAGGGTTAGGGTTAGGGGACGGGGACGGTTTAGGGTACAGGTTAGGGTATGACAACCGTTTAGGGTGAGCGTACGTGTTAGGTTACGGGTTAGTGTTAGCGTACGGGTTAGGATTAGGGGACGGGTGAGGGTAAGGCTTCAGGTAAGGGTTAGGGTTAGGGTTAGGGTTAGGGTTAGGGTTAGGGGACGGGGACGGTTTAGGGTACAGGTTAGTGTACAACGGTTTAGGGTGAGCGTACGTGTTAGGGTACGGGTTAGTGTTAGCGTACGGGTTAGGATTAGGGGACGGGTGAGGGTAAGGCTTCTGATAAGGGTTAGGGTTAGGGTTAGGGTTAGGGGACGGGGACAGTTTAGGGTACAGGTTAGGGTACGACAACGGTTTAGGGTGAGCGTACCTGTTAGGGTACGGGTTAGTGTTAGCGTACGGGTTAGGATTAGGGGACGGGTGAGGGTAAGGCTTCGGGTAAGGGTTAGGGTTAGGGTTAGGGTTAGGGTTAGGGGACGGGGAAGGGGACGGTTTAGGGTACAGGTTAGGGTACGACAACGGTTTAGGGTGAGCGTAAGTGTTAGGGTACGGGTTAGTGTTAGCGTACGGGTTAGGATTAGGGAACGGTGAGTGTAAGGCTTCGGGTAAGGGTTAGGGTTAGGGTTAGGGTTAGGGTTAGGGTTAGGGGACGGGGACGGTTTAGGGTACAGGTTAGGGTATGACAACCGTTTAGGGTGAGCGTACGTGTTAGGGTACGGGTTAGTGTTAGCGTACGGGTTAGGATTAGGGGACGGGTGAGGGTAAGGCTTCAGGTAAGGGTTAGGGTTAGGGTTAGGGTTAGGGTTAGGGTTAGGGGACGGGGACGGTTTAGGGTACAGGTTAGTGTACGACAACGGTTTAGGGTGAGCATACGTGTTAGGGTATGGGTTAGTGTTAGCGTACGGGTTAGGATTAGGGCACGGGTGAGGGTAAGGCTTCTGATAAGGGTTAGGGTTAGGGTTAGGGTTAGGGGACGGGGACAGTTTAGGGTACAGGTTAGGGTACGACAACGGTTTAGGGTGAGCGTACCTGTTAGGGTACGGGTTAGTGTTAGCGTACGGGTTAGGATTAGGGGACGGGTGAGGGTAAGGCTTCGGGTAAGGGTTAGGGTTAGGGTTAGGGTTAGGGTTAGGGGACGGGGACGGTTTAGGGTACAGGTTAGGGTTCGACAACGGTTTAGGGTGAGCGTACGTGTTAGGGTACGGGTTAGTGTTAGCGTACGGGTTAGGATTAGGGGACGGGTGAGGGTAAGGTTTCGGGTAAGGGTTAGGGTTAGGGTTAGGGTTAGGGTTAGGGGACGGGGAAGGGGAGGGTTTAGGGTACAGGTTAGGGTACGACAACGGTTTAGGGTGAGCGTACGTGTTAGGGTACGGGTTTGTGTTAGCGTACGGGTTAGGATTAGGGGATGGGTGAGGGTAAAGCTTCAGGTAAGGGTTAGGGTTAGGGTTAGGGTTAGGCTTAGGCGACGGGGACGGGGACGGTTTAGGGTACAGGTTAGGGTACGACAACGGTTTAGGGTGAGCGTACGTGTTAGGGTACGGGTTAGTGTTAGCGTACGGGTTAGGATTAGGGGACGGGTGAGGGTAAGGCTTCAGGTAAGGGTTAGGGTTAGGGATAGGGTTAGGGTTAGGGTAGGGGACGGGGACGGTTTAGTGTACAGGTTAGGGTACGACAACGATTTAGGGTTAGCGTACGTGTTAGGGTACGGGTTAGTGTTAGCGTAAGGGTTAGGATTAGGGGACGGGTGAGGGTAAGGCTTCGGGTAAGGGTTAGGGTTAGGGTTAGGGTTAGGTTTAGGGTTAGGGGACGGGGACGGTTTAGGGTACAGGTTAGGGTACGACAACGGTTTAGGGTGAGCGTACGTGTTAGGGTACTGGTTAGTGTTAGCGTACGGGTTATTATTATGGGACGGGTGAGGGTAAGGATTCGGGTAAGGTTTAGGGTTAGGGTTACGGTTAGGGGACGGGGACGGATTATGGTACAGGTTAGGGCACGACAATGGGTTAGGGTGAGCATACGTGTTAGGGTACGGGTTAGTGTTAGTGTACGGGTTAGGATTAGGGGACGGGTGAGGGTAAGGCTTCGGGTAAGGGTTAGGGTTAGGGTTAGGGTTAGGGTTAGGGTTAAGGGACGGGGACGGTTTAGGGTACAGGTTAGGGTACGACAACGGTTTAGGGTGAGCGTACGTGTTAGGGTACGGGTTAGTGTTAGCGTACGGGTTAGGATTAGGGGACGGGTGAGGGTAAGGCTTCGGGTAAGGGTTAGGGTTAGGGTTAGGGTTAGGGTTAGGGTTAGGGGACTGGGACGGTTTAAGGTACAGGTTAGGGTACGACAATGGTTTAGGGTGAGCGTACGTGTTAGGGTACGGGTTAGTGTTAGCGTACGGGTTAGGATTAGGGGACGGGTGAGGGTAAGGCTTCGGGTAAGGGTTAGGTTTAGGGTTAGGTTTAGGGTTAGGGTTAGGGGACGGGGAGGGTTTAGGGTACAGGTTAGGGTATGACAACGGTTTAGGGTGAGCGTACGTGTTACGGTACGGGTTAGTGTTAGCGTACGGGTTAGGATTAGGGGACGGGTGAGGGTAAGGCTTCGGGTAAGGGCTAGGGTTAGGGTTACGGTTAGGGGACGGGGACGGTTTAGGGTACAGGTTAGGGTACGACAGCGGTTTAGGGTGAGCGTACGTGTTAGGGTATGGGTTAGTGTTAGCGTACGGGTTAGGATTAGGGGACGGGTGAGGGTAAGGCTTCGGGTAAGGGTTAGGGTTACGGTTAGGGTTAGGGTTAGGGTTAGGGTTAGGGGACGGGGACGGGGACGGTTTAGGGTACAGGTTAGGGTACGACAACGGTTTAGGGTGAGCGTACGTGTTAGGGTACGGGTTAGTGTTAGCGTACGGGTTAGGATTAGGGGACGGGTGAGGGTAAGGCTTCGGGTAAGGGTTAGGGTTAGGGTTAGGGTTAGGGTTAGGGTTAGGGGATGGGGACGGTTTAGGGTACAGGTTAGGGTACGACAACGGTTTAGGGTGAGCGTACGTGTTAGGGTACGGGTTAGTGTTAGCGTACGGGTTAGGATTAGGGGACGGGTGAGGGTAAGGCTTCAGGTAAGGGTTAGGCTTAGGGTTAGGGTTAGGCTTAGGGGAAGGGGACGGGGACGGTTTAGGGTACAGGTTAGGGTACGACAACGGTTTAGGGTGAGCGTACGTGTTAGGGTACGGGTTAGTGTTAGCGTACGGGTTAGGATTAGGGGACGGGTGAAGGTAAGGCTTCGGGTAAGGGTTAGGGTTAGGGTTAGGGTTAGGGTTAGGGTTAGGGTTAGGGGACGGGGACGGTTGAGGGTACAGGTTAGGGTACAACAATGGTTTAGGGTGAGCGTACGTGTTAGGGTACGGGTTAGTGTTAGCGTACGGGTTAGGATTAGGGGACGGGTGAGGGTAAGGTTTCGGGTAAGGGTTAGGGTTAGGGTTAGGGTTAGGGGACGGGGACGGGGACGGTTTAGGGTACAGCTTAGGGTACGTCAACGGTTTAGGGTGAGCGTACGTATTAGGGTACGGGTTAGTGTTAACGTACGGGTTAGGATTAGGGGACGGGTGAGGGTAAGGCTTCGGTTAAGGGTTGGGGTTAGGGTTAGGGTTAGGGTTAGGGTTAGGGGACGGGGACGGTTTAGGGTACAGGTTAGGGTACGACAACGGTTTAGGGTGAGCGTACGTGTTAGGGTACGGGTTAGTGTTAGCGTACGGGTTAGGATTAGGGGATGGGTGAGGGTAAGGCTTCAGGTAAGGGTTAGGGTTAGGGTTAGGGTTAGGCTTAGGCGACGGGGACGGGGACGGTTTAGGGTACAGGTTAGGGTACGACAACGGTTTAGGGTGAGCGTACGTGTTAGGGTACGTCTTAGTGTTAACGTACGGGTTAGGATTGGGGGACGGGTGAGGGTAAGGCTTCGGGTAAGGGTTAGTTTTAGGGTTAGGGTTAGGGTTAGGGTTAGGGGACAGGGACGGTTTAGGGTACAGGTTAGGGTACGACAACGGTTTAGGGTGAGCGTACGTGTTAGGGTACGGGTTAGTGTTAGTGTACGGGTTAGGATTAGGGGACGGGTGAGGGTAAGGCTTCAGGTAAGGGTTAGGGTTAGGGATAGGGTTAGGGTTAGGGTAGGGGACGGGGACGGTTTAGTGTACAGGTTAGGGTACGACAACGATTTAGGGTTAGCGTACGTGTTAGGGTACGGGTTAGTGTTAGCGTAAGGGTTAGGATTAGGGGACGGGTGAGGGTAAGGCTTCGGGTAAGGGTTAGGGTTATGGTTAGGGTTAGGTTTAGGGTTAGGGGACGGGGACGGTTTAGGGTACAGGTTAGGGTACGACAATGGTTTAGGGTGAGCGTACGTGTTAGGGTACTGGTTAGTGTTAGCGTACGGGTTATTATTATGGGACGGGTGAGGGTAAGGATTCGGGTAAGGTTTAGGGTTAGGGTTACGGTTAGGGGACGGGGACGGATTACGGTACAGGTTAGGGCACGACAATGGGTTAGGGTGAGCATACGTGTTAGGGTACGGGTTAGTGTTAGTGTACGGGTTAGGATTAGGGGACGGGTGAGGGTAAGGCTTCGGGTAAGGGTTAGGGTTAGGGTTAGGGTTAGGGTTAGGGTTAAGGGACGGGGACGGTTTAGGGTACAGGTTAGGGTACGACAACGGTTTAGGGTGAGCGTACGTGTTAGGGTACGGGTTAGTGTTAGCGTACGGGTTAGGATTAGGGGACGGGTGAGGGTAAGGCTTCGGGTAAGGGCTAGGGTTAGGGTTACGGTTAGGGGACGGGGACGGTTTAGGGTACAGGTTAGGGTACGACAGCGGTTTAGGGTGAGCGTACGTGTTAGGGTATGGGTTAGTGTTAGCGTACGGGTTAGGATTAGGGGACGGGTGAGGGTAAGGCTTCGGGTAAGGGTTAGGGTTACGGTTAGGGTTAGGGTTAGGGTTAGGGTTAGGGGACGGGGACGGGGACGGTTTAGGGTACAGGTTAGGGTACGACAACGGTTTAGGGTGAGCGTACGTGTTAGGGTACGGGTTAGTGTTAGCGTACGGGTTAGGATTAGGGGTCGGGTGAGGGTAAGGCTTCGGGTAAGTGTTAGGGTTAGGGTTAGGGTTAGGGTTAGGGTTAGGGGATGGGGACGGTTTAGGGTACAGGTTAGGGTACGACAACGGTTTAGGGTGAGCGTACGTGTTAGGGTACGGGTTAGTGTTAGCGTACGGGTTAGGATTAGGGGACGGGTGAGGGTAAGGCTTCAGGTAAGGGTTAGGCTTAGGGTTAGGGTTAGGCTTAGGGGAAGGGGACGGGGACGGTTTAGGGTACAGGTTAGGGTACGACAACGGTTTAGGGTGAGCGTACGTGTTAGGGTACGGGTTAGTGTTAGCGTACGGGTTAGGATTAGGGGACGGGTGAAGGTAAGGCTTCGGGTAAGGGTTAGGGTTAGGGTTAGGGTTAGGGTTAGGGTTAGGGTTAGGGGACGGGGACGGTTGAGGGTACAGGTTAGGGTACAACAATGGTTTAGGGTGAGCGTACCTGTTAGGGTATGGGTTAGTGTTAGCGTACGGGTTAGGATTAGGGGACGGGTGAGGGTAAGGATTCGGGTAAGGGTTAGTGTTAGGGTTAGGGTTAGGGTTAGGGGACGGGGACGGGGATGGTTTAGGGTACAGCTTAGGGTACGTCAACGGTTTAGGGTGAGCGTACGTATTAGGGTACGGGTTAGTGTTAACGTACGGGTTAGGATTAGGGGACGGGTGAGGGTAAGGCTTCGGTTAAGGGTTGGGGTTAGGGTTAGGGTTAGGCTTAGGCGACGGGGACGGGGACGGTTTAGGGTACAGGTTAGGGTACGACAACGGTTTAGGGTGAGCGTTCGTGTTAGGGTACGGGTTAGTGTTAGCGTACGGGTTAGGATTAGGGGACGGGTGAGGGTAAGGCTTCGGGTAAGGCTTAGTTTTAGGGTTAGGGTTAGGGTTAGGGTTAGGGGACGGGGACGGTTTAGGGTACAGCTTAGGGTACGACAACGGTTTAGGGTGAGCGTACGTGTTAGGGTACGGGTTAGTGTTAGCGTACGGGTTAGGATTAGGGGACGGGTGAGGGTAAGGCTTCGGGTAAGAGTTAGTGTTAGGGTTAGGGTTAGGGTTAGGGGACGGGGAAGGGGACGGTTTAGTGTACAGGTTGGGGTACGACAACGGTTTAGGGTTAGCGTACGTGTTAGGGTACGGGTTAGTGTTAGCGTACGGGTTAGGATTAGGGGACGGGTGAGGGTAAGGCTTCGGGTAAGGGTTAGGGTTAGGGTTTGGGTTAGGGTTAGGGTTAGGGGACGGGGACGGTGGAGGGTACAGGTTAGGGTACAACAACGGTTTAGGGTGAGCGTACGTGTTAGGGTATGGGTTAGTGTTAGCGTACGGGTTAGGATTAGGGGACGGGTGAGGGTAAGGCTTCGGGTAAGGGTTAGTGTTATGGTTAGGGTTAGGGTTAGGGTTAGGGGACGGGGACAGTTTAGGGTACAGGTTAGGGTACGACAACGGTTTAGGGTGAGCGTACGTGTTAGGTTATGGGTTAGTGTTAGCGTACGTGTTAGTATTAGGGGACGGGTGAGAGTAAGGCTTCGGGTAAGGGTTAGGGTTAGGGTTAGGGTTAGGGGACGGAGACGGGGACGGTTTAGGGTACAGGTTAGGGTACGTCAACGGTTTAGGGTGAGCGTACGTATTAGGGTACGGGTTAGTGTTAGCGTACGGTTTAGGATTAGGGGACGGGTGAGGGTAAGGCTTCGGGTAAGGGTTAAGTTTAGGGTTAGGTTTAGGGTTAGGGTTAGGGGACGGGGAGGGTTTAGGGTACAGGTTAGGGTATGACAACGGTTTAGGGTGAGCGTACGTGTTAGGGTACGGGTTAGTGTTAGCGTACGGGTTAGGATTAGGGGACGGGTGAGGGTAAGGCTTCGGGTAAGGTTTAGGGTTAGGGTTACGGTTAGGGGACGGAGATGGTTTACGGTACAGGTTAGGGCACGACAACGGGTTAGGGTGAACATACGTGTTAGGGTACGGGTTAGTGTTAGCGTACGGGTTAGGATTAGGGGACGGGTGAGGGTAAGGCTTCGGGTAAGTGTTAGGGTTAGGGTTAGGGTTAGGGATAGGGTTAAGGGACGGGGACAGTTTAGGGTACAGGTTAGGGTACGACAACGGTTTAGGGTAAGCGTACGTGTTACGGTACGGTTTAGTGTTAGCGTACTGGTTAGGATTAGGGGACGGGTGAGGGTAAGGCTTCGGGTAAGGGTTAGTGTTAGCGTTAGAGTTAGGGTTAGGGTTAGGGAACGGGGACGGTTTAGGGTACAGGTTAGGGTACGACAGCGGTTTAGGGTGAGCGTACGTGTTAGGGTATGGGTTAGTGTTAGCGTACGGGTTAGGATTAGGGGACGGGTGAAGGTAAGGCTTCGGGTAAGGGTTAGGGTTACGGTTAGGGTTAGGGTTAGGGTTAGGGTTAGGGGATGGGGACGGGGACGATTTAGGGTACAGGTTAGGGTACGACAACGGTTTAGGGTGAGCGTACGTGTTAGGGTACGGGTTAGTGTTAGCGTACGGGTTAGGATTAGGGGACGGGTGAGGGTAAGGCTTCGGGTAAGGGTTAGGGTTAGGGTTAGGGTTAGGGTTAGGGTTAGGGGACGGGGATGGTTTAGGGTACAGGTTAGGGTACGACAACGGTTTAGGGTGAGCGTACGTGTTAGGGTACGGGTTAGTGTTAGCGTACGGGTTAGGATTAGGGGACGGGTGAGGGTAAGGCTTCAGGTAAGGGTTAGGCTTAGGGTTAGGGTTAGGCTTAGGGGAAGGGGACGGGGACGGTTTAGGGTACAGGTTAGGGTACGACAACGGTTTAGGGTGAGCGTACGTGTTAGGGTACGGGTTAGTGTTAGCGTACGGGTTAGGATTAGGGGACGGGTGAGGGTAAGGCTTCGGGTAAGGTTTAGGGTTAGGGTTAGGGTTAGGGTTTCGGTTAGGGTACGGGGACAATTTAGGGTACAGGTTAGTGTACGACAGCGGTTTTGGGTGAGCGTACGTGTTAGGGTACGGGTTAGTGTTAGCGTACGGGTTAGGATTAGGGGACGGGTGAGGGTAAGGCTTCGGGTAAGGGTTAGGGTTAGGGTTAGGGTTAGGGTTAGGGTTAGGGGACGGGGACGGTTTAGTGTACAGGTTAGGGTACGACAACGGTTTAGGGTTAGCGTACGTGTTAGGGTACGAGTTAGTGTTAGCGTACGGGTTAGGATTAGGGGACGGGTGAGGGTAAGGCTTCGGGTAAGGGTTAGGGTTAGGGTTAGGGTTAGGGGACGGGGACGGTTTAAAGTACAGGTTAGGGTACGACAACGTTTTAGGGTGAGCGTACGTGTTAGGGTACGGGTTAGTGTTAGTGTACGGGTTAGGATTAGGGGACGGGTGAGTGTAAGGCTTCGGGTAAGGGTTAGGGTTAGGGTTAAGGTTAGTGTTAGGAGATGGGAACGGTTTAGGGTACAGGATAGGGTACGACAACGGTTTAGGGTGAGCATACGTGTTAGGATACGGGTTAGTGTTAGCGTATGGGTTAGGATTAGGGGACGGTGGAGGGAAAGGCTTCGGGTAAGTGTTAGCGTTAGGGTTAGGTTTAGGCTTACGGGATGGGGACGGTTTAGGGTACAGGTTACCGTATGACAACATTTTAGCGTGAGCGTACGTGTTAGGGTACGGTTTAGTGTTAGCGTACGGGTTAGGATTAGGGGACGGGTGAGGGTAAGGCTTCGGGTAAGGGTTAGGGTTAGGGTTAGGGTTAGGGGACGGGGACGGTTTAGGGTACAGTTTAGGGTACGACAACGGTGTAGGGTGAGCGTACGTGTTAGGGTACGGGTTAGTGTTAGCGTACGGGTTAGGATTAGGGGACGGGTGAAGGTAAGGCTTCGGGTAAGGGTTAGGGTTACGGTTAGGGTTAGGGTTAGGGTTAGGGTTAGGGGATGGGGACGGGGACAGTTTAGGGTACAGGTTAGGGTACGACAACGGTTTAGGGTGAGCGTACGTGTTAGGGTACGGGTTAGTGTTAGCGTACGGGTTAGGATTAGGGGACGGGTGAGGGTAAGGCTTCGGGTAAGGGTTAGGGTTAGGGTTAGGGTTAGGGTTAGGGGACGGGGACGGTTTAGGGTACAGGTTAGGGTACGACAACGGTTTAGGGTGAGCGTACGTGTTAGGGTACGGGTTAGTGTTAGCGTACGGGTTAGGATTAGGGGACGGGTGAGGGTAAGGCTTCAGGTAAGGGTTAGGCTTAGGGTTAGGGTTAGGCTTAGGGGAAGGGGACGGGGACGGTTTAGGGTACAGGTTAGGGTACGACAACGGTTTAGGGTGAGCGTACGTGTTAGGGTACGGGTTAGTGTTAGCGTACGGGTTAGGATTAGGGGACGGGTGAGGGTAAGGCTTCGGGTAAGGTTTAGGGTTAGGGTTAGGGTTAGGGTTTCGGTTAGGGTACGGGGACAATTTAGGGTACAGGTTAGTGTACGACAGCGGTTTTGGGTGAGCGTACGTGTTAGGGTACGGGTTAGTGTTAGCGTACGGGTTAGGATTAGGGGACGGGTGAGGGTAAGGCTTCGGGTAAGGGTTAGGGTTAGGGTTAGGGTTAGGGTTAGGGTTAGGGGACGGGGACGTTTGAGGGTACAGGTTAGGGAACAACAATGGTTTAGGGTGAGCGTACGTGTTAGGGTATGGGTTAGTGTTAGCGTACGGGTTAGGATTAGGGGACGGGTGAGGGTAAGGATTCGGGTAAGGGTTAGTGTTAGGGTTAGGGTTAGGGTTAGGGTTAGGGTTAGGGGACGGGGATGGGGATGGTTTAGGGTACAGCTTAGGGTACGTCAACGGTTTAGGGTGAGCGTACGTATTAGGGTACGGGTTAGTGTTAGCGTACGGGTTAGGATTAGGGGACGGGTGAGGGTAAGGCTTCGGTAAGGGTTGGGGTTAGGGTTAGGGTTAGGGTTAGGGTTAGGGGACGGGGACGGTTTAGAGTACAGGTTAGGGTACGACAACGTTTTAGGGTGAGCGTACGTGTTAGGGTACGGGTTAGTGTTAGTGTACGGGTTAGGATTAGGGGACGGGTGAGTGTAAGGCTTCGGGTAAGGGTTAGGGTTAGGGTTAAGGTTAGTGTTAGGAGATGGGAACGGTTTAGGGTACAGGATAGGGTACGACAACGGTTTAGGGTGAGCATACGTGTTAGGATACGGGTTAGTGTTAGCGTATGGGTTAGGATTAGGGGACGGTGGAGGGAAAGGCTTCGGGTAAGTGTTAGCGTTAGGGTTAGGTTTAGGCTTACGGGATGGGGACGGTTTAGGGTACAGGTTACCGTATGACAACAGTTTAGCGTGAGCGTACGTGTTAGGGTACGGTTTAGTGTTAGCGTACGGGTTAGGATTAGGGGACGGGTGAGGGTAAGGCTTCGGGTAAGGGTTAGGGTTAGGGTTAGGGTTAGGGGACGGGGACGGTTTAGGGTACAGGTTAGGGTACGACAACGGTGTAGGGTGAGCGTACGTGTTAGGGTACGGGTTAGTGTTAGCGTACGGGTTAGGATTAGGGGACGGGTGAGGGTAAGGCTTCGGGTAAGGGTTAGGGTTAGAGTTAGGGTTAGGGTTAGGGTTAGGGGACGGGGACGGTTTAGGGTACAGGTTAGGGTACGACAACGGTTTAGGGTGAGCGTACGTGTTAGGGTACGGTTTAGTGTTAGCGTACGGTTTAGGATTAGGGGACGGGTGAGGGTAAGGCTTCGGGTAAGGGTTAGGGTTAGGCTTAGGGTTAGGGGACGGGGACGAGGCCGGTTTAGGGTACAGGTTAGGGTACGACAACGGTTTAGGGTGAGCGTACGTGTTAGGGTACGGGTTAGTGTTAGCATACGGGTTAGGATTAGGGGACGGGTGAGGGTAAGACTTCGGGTAAGTGTTAGGGTTATGGTTAGGGTTAGGGTTAGGGTTAGGGGATGGGGACGGTTTAGGGTACAGGTTAGGTTACGACAACCGTTTAGGGTGAGCGTACGTGTTAGGGTACGGGTTAGTGTTAGCGTGCGGGTTAGGATTAGGGGACGGGTGAGGGTAAGGCTTCGGGTAAGGGTTAGGGTTAGGGTTAGGGTTAGGGATAGGGGACGGGGACGGGGACGGTTTAGGGTACAGGTTACGGTATGACAACGGTTTAGGGTGAGCATACGTGCTAGGGTACGGGTTAGTGTTAGCGTACGGGTTAGGATTAGGGCACGGGTGAGGGTAAGGATTCGGGTAAGGGTTAGGGTTAGGGTTAGGGTTAGGGGACGGGGACGGTTTAGGGTACAGGTTAGGGTACGACAACGGTTTAGGGTGAGCGTATGAGTTAGGGTACGGGTTAGTGTTAGCGTACGGGTTAGGATTAGGGGACGGGTGAGTGTAAGGCTTCGGGTAAGGGTTAGGGTTAGGGTTAGGGTTAGGTTTAGGGGATGGGGACGGTTTAGGGTACAGGTTAGGGTACGACAACGTTTTAGGATGAGCGTACGTGTTAGGGTACGGGTTAGTGTTAGCGTACGGTTTAGGATTAGGGGACGGGTGAGGGTAAGGCTTCGGGTAAGTGTTAGGGTTAGGGTTAGGGGACGGGGACGGGGACGGTTTAGGGTACAGGTTAGGGTACGACAACGGTTTAGGGTGAGCGTACGTGTTAGGGTACGGGTTAGTGTTAGCGTAAGGGTTAGGATTAGGGGACGGGTGAGGGTAAGGCTTCGGGTAAGGGTTAGGTTTAGGGTTAGGGTTAGGGTTAGGGTTAGGGGACGGGGACGGTTTCGGGTACAGGTTAGGTTACGACAACGGTTTAGGGTTAGCGTACGTGTTAGGGTACGGGTTAGTGTTAGCGTACGGGTTAGGATTAGGGGACGGGTGAGGGTAAGGCTTCGGGTAAGGGTTAGGGTTAGGGTTAGGGTTAGGGTTAGGGGACGGGGAAGGTTTAGGGTACAGGTTAGGGTACGACAACGGTTTAGGGTGAGCGTACGTTTTAGGGTATGGGTTAGTGTTAGCGTACGGGTTAGGATTAGGGGACGGCTGAGGGTAAGGCTTCGGGTAAGGGTTAGGGTTAGGGTTAGGGTTAGGGTACGGGGACGGTTTAGGGTACAGGTTAGGGTACGACAACGGTTTAGGGTGAGCGTACGTGTTAGGGTACGGATTAGTGTTAGCGTACGGGTTAGGATTAGGGGACGGGTGAGGGTAAGGCTTCGGGTAAGGGTTACGGTTAGGGTTAGGTTTAGGGTTAGGGGACGGAGACGGTTTAGCGTACAGGTTACGGTGCGACAACGGTTTAGGGTGAGCGTACGTGTTAGGGTACTGGTTAGTATTAGCGTACGGGTTATTATTAGGGGACGGGTGAGGATAAGGATTCGGGTAAGGGTTAGGGTGAGGGTTACGGTTAGGGGACGGGGACGGTTTATGGTACAGGTTAGGGCACGACAACGGGTTAGGGTGAGCATACGTGTTAGGGTACGGGTTAGTGTTAGCGTACGGGTTAGGATTAGGGGACGGGTGAGGGTAAGGCTTCGGGTAAGGGTTAGGGTTAGGGTTAGGGTTAGGGTTATGGTTAGGGGACGGGGACGGTTTAGGGTACAGGTTAGGGTACGACAATGGTTTAGGGTGAGCGTACGTGTTAGGTTATGTGTTAGTGTTAGCGTACGGGTTAGGATTAGCGGACGGGTGAGGGTAAGGCTTCGGGTAAGGCTTAGGGTTAGGGTTAGGGTTAGGGTTAGGGTTAGAGTTAGGGGACGGGGACGGTTTAGGGTACAGGTTAGGGTACGACAGCGGTTTAGGGTGAGCGTACGTGTTAGGGTACGGGTTAGTGTTAGCGTACGGGTTAGGATTAGGGGACGGGTGAGGGTAAAGCTTCGGGTAAGGGTTAGGGTTAGGGTTAGGGTTAGGGTTAGGGGACGGGGATGGTTTAGGGTACAGGTTAGGGTACGACTACGTTTTAGGGAGAGCGTACGTGTTAGGGTACGGGTTAGTGTTAGCGTACGGGTTAGGATTAGGGGACGGGTGAGGGTAAGGCTTCGGGTAAGGGTTAGGGATAGGGTTAGGGTTAGTGTTAGGGGACGGGGACGGTTTAGGGTACAGATTAGGGTACGACAACGGTTTAGGGGGAGCGTACATGTTATGGTACGGGTTCGTGTTAGCGTACGGGTTAGGATTTGGGGACAGGTGAGGGTAAGGCTTCAGGTAAGGGTTAGGGTTAGGGTTAGGGTTAGGGTAATGGTTAGGGGACGGGGACGGTTTAGGGTACAGTTTAGGGTACGACAACGTTTTAGGGTGAGCGTACGTGTTAGGGTACGGGTTAGTGTTAGTGTACGGGTTAGGATTAGAGGACGAGTGAGGGTTAGGCTCGGGTAAGGGTTAGGGTTAGGGTTAGGGTTAGGGTTAGGGTTAGGCTTAGGGTTAGGGGAAGGGGACGGTTTAGGGTACAGGTTAGGGTACGACAACCGTTTAGGGTGAGTGTACGTGTTAGGGTTCGGGTTAGTGTTAGCATATGGGTTAGGATTAGGGGATGGGTGAGGGTCAGGCTTCGGGTAAGGGTTAGGTTTAGGGTTAGGGGACGGGGACGGTTTAGGGTACAGGTTAGGGTACAACAACGGTTTAGGGTGAGCGTACGTGTTAGGGTACGTGTTAGTGTTAGCGTACGGGTTAGGATTAGGGGACGGGTGAGGGTAAGGCTTCGGGTAAGGGTTAGTTTTAGGGTTAGTGTTAGGGTTAGGGTTAGGGGACGGGGACGGTTTAGGGTACAGGTTAGGGTACGACAATGGTTTAGGGTGAGCCTACCTGTTAGGGTACGGGTTAGTGATAGCGTACGGGTTAGGTTTAGGGGACGGGTCAGGGTAAGGCTTTGGGTAAGGTTTAGGGTTAGGGTTAGGGTTAGGGGACGGGGACGGTTTAGGGTACAGGTTAGGGTACGACAACCGTTTAGGGTGAGCGTACATGTTAGGGTACGGGTTAGTGTTAGCGTACGGGTTAGGATTAGGGGACGGGTGAGGGTAAGGCTTCGGGTAAGGGTTAGGGTTAGGGTTACGGTTAGGGATGGGGACGGGGACGGGGAGGGTTTAGGGTACAAGTTAGGGTATGACAACGGTTTAGGGTGAGCGTACGAGTTAGGATACGGGTTAGTGTTAGCGTACGGGTTAGGATTAGGGGACGGCTGAGGGTAAGGCTTCAGGTAAGGGTTAGGGTTAG
This sequence comes from Delphinapterus leucas, assembly GCF_059928025.1. NCBI lineage: Eukaryota > Metazoa > Chordata > Mammalia > Artiodactyla > Monodontidae > Delphinapterus > Delphinapterus leucas. The sequence goes on along the minus strand of NC_143145.1, from coordinate 27,977,428 downwards.
GGTTAGGGTTAGGGTTAGGGGACGGGGACGGTTTAGGGTACAGGTTAGGGTACAACAACGGTTTAGGGTGAGCGTACGTGTTAGGGTACGGGTTAGTGTTAGCGTACAGTTTAGGATTAGGGGACGGGTGAGGGTAAGGCTTCGGGTAAGGGTTAGTGTTAGGCTTAGGGTTAGGGGACGGGGACGGTTTAGGGTACAGGTTAGGGTACGACAACGGTTTAGGTTGAGCGTACGTGTTAGGGTACGGGTTAGTGTTAGCGTACGGGTTAGGATTAGGGGACGGGTGAGGGTAAGGCTTCGGGTAAGTGTTAGGGTTAGGTTTAGGGTTAGGGTTAGGGGATGGGGACGGTTTAGGGTACAGGTTAGGGTACGACAACGGTTTAGGGTGAGCGTACGTGTTCGGGTACGGGTTAGTGTTAGCGTACGGTTTAGGATTAGGGGACGGGTGAGGGTAGGGCTTCGGGTAAGGGTTTGGGTTAGGGGACAGTGACGGGGACGGTTTAGGGTACAGGTTAGGGTACGACAACGGTTTAGGGTGAGCGTACGTGTTAGGGTACGGGTTAGAGTTAGCGTACGGGTTATGATTAGGGAACGGGCGAGGGTAAGGCTTCGGGTAAGGGTTAGGGTTAGGGTTAGGGTTAGGGGACGGGGACGGGGACGGTTTAGGGTACAGGTTAGGGTACGACAACGGTGTAGGGTGAGCGTACGTGTTAGGGTACGGGTTAGTGTTAGCGTACGGGTTAGGATTATGGGACGGGTGAGGGTAAGGCTTCAGGTAAGGGTTAGGGTTAGGGTTAGGGTTAGGGTTAGGGTTAGGGGACGGTTTAGTGTACAGGTTAGGGTACGACAACGGTTTATTATGAGCGTACATGTTAGGGTACGGGTTAGTCTTAGCGTACGGGTTAGGATTAGGGGACGGGTGAGGGTAAGGCTTCGGGTAAGGGTTAGGGTTAGGGTTAGGGTTAGGGTTAGTGTTAGGGGACGGGGACGGTTTAGGGTACAGGTTAGGGTACGACAACGGTTTAGGGTGAGCGTACGTGTTAGGGTACGGGTTAGTGTTAGCGTACGGGTTAGGATTAGGGGACGGGTGAGGGCAAGGCTTCGGGTAAGGGTTAGGGTTAGGGTTACGGTTAGGGTTAGGGGACGGGGACGGTTTAGGGTACAGGTTAGGGTACGACAATGGTTTAGGGTGAGCGTACGTGTTAGTGTACGGGTTAGTGTTAGCGTACGGGTTAGGATTAGGGGACGGGTGAGGGTAAGGCTTCGGGTAAGGGTTAGGGTTAGGGTTAGGGTTAGGGTTAGGGTTAGGGGACGGGGACGGTTTAGGGTACAGGTTAGGGTACGACAACGGTGTAGGGTGAGCGTACGTGTTAGGGTACGGGTTAGTGTTAGCGTACGGGTTAGGATTAGGGGACGGGTGAGGGTAAGGCTTCGGGTAAGGGTTAGGGTTAGGGTTAGGGTTAGGGTTAGGGGACGGGGACGGGGACGGTTTAGGGTACAGTTTAGGGTACGACAACGGTTTAGGCTGAGCGTACGTGTTAGGGTATGGGTTAGTGTTAGCGTAAGGGTTAGGATTAGGGGACGGGTGAGGGTAAGGCTTCGGGTAAGGGTTAGGGTTAGGGTTAGGGGACGGGGCCGGTTTAGGGTACAGGTTAGGGTACGACAACAGTTTAGGGTGAGCGTACGTGTTAGGGTACGGGTTAGTGTTAGTGTACGGGTTAGGGTTAGGGGACGGGTGAGGGTAACGCTTCGGGTAAGGTTTAGGGTTAGGGTTAGGGTTAGGGTTAGAGTTAGGGGACGGGGACGGTTTAGGGTACAGGTTAGGGTACGACAACGGTTTAGGGTGAGCGTACGTGTTAGGTTATGGGTTACTGTTAGCGTACGGGTTAGGATTAGGGGACGGGTGAGGGTAAGGCTTCGGGTACGGGTTAGGGTTAGGGTTAGGGTTAGGGTTAGGGGACGGGGACGGTTTAGGGTACAGGCTAGGGTACGACAACGGTTTAGGGTGAGCGTACGTGTTAGGGTACGGGTTAGTGTTAGCGTACGGTTTAGGATTAGGGGACGGGTGAGGGTAAGGCTTCGGGTAAGGGTTACGGTTAGGGTTAGGTTTAGGGTTAGGGGACGGGGACGGTTTAGGGTACAGGTTAGGGTACGACAACGGTTTAGGGTGAGCGTACGTGTTAGGGTACTGGTTAGTATTAGCGTACGGGTTATTATTAGGGGACGGGTGAGGATAAGGATTCGGGTAAGGGTTAGGGTTAGGGTTACGGTTAGGGGACGGGGACGGTTTACGGTACAGGTTAGGGCACGACAACGGGTTAGGGTGAGCATACGTGTTAGGGTACGGGTTAGTGTTAGCGTACGGGTTAGGATTAGGGGACGGGTGAGGGTAAGGCTTAGGGTAAGGTTTAGGGTTAGGGTTAGGGTTAGGGTTAGGGGACGGGGACGGTTTAGGGTACAGGTTAGGGTACGACAATGGATTAGGGTGAGCGTACGTGTTAGGTTATGTGTTAGTGTTAGCGTACGGGTTAGGATTAGCGGACGGGTGAGGGTAAGGCTTCGGGTAAGGGTTAGGGTTAGGGTTAGGGTTAGGGTTAGAGGTAGAGGACGGGGACGGTTTAGGTAACAGGTTAGGGTACGACCGCGGTTTAGGGTGAGCGTACGTGTTAGGGTACGGGTTAGTGTTAGCGTAAGGGTTAGGATTAGGGGACGGGTGAGGGTAAAGCTTCGGGTAAGGGTTAGGGTTAGGGTTAGGGGACGGGGATGGTTTAGGGTACAGGTTAGGGTACGACAACGTTTTAGGGTGAGCGTACGTGTTAGGGTACGGTTTAGTGTTAGCGTACGGGTTAGGATTAGTGGACGGATGAGGGTAAGGCTTCGGGTAAGGGTTAGGGATAGGGTTAGGGTTAGGGTTAGGGTTAGGGGACGGGGACGGTTTAGGGTACAGATTAGGGTACGACAACGGTTTAGGGGGAGCGTACATGTTATGGTACGGGTTCGTGTTAGCGTACGGGTTAGGATTAGGGGACGGGTGAGGGTAAGGCTTCGGGTAAGGGTTAGGGTTAGGGTTAGGGTTAGGGGACGGGGACGGTTTAGGGTACAGGTTAGGGTACGACAACGGTTTAGGGTGAGCGTACGTGTTAGGGTACGTGTTAGTGTTAGCGTACGGGTTAGGATTAGGGGACGGGTGAGGGTAAGGCTTCGGGTAAGGGTTAGGGTTAGGGTTAGGGTTAGGGTTAGGGGACGGGGACGGTTTAGGGTACAGGTTAGTGTACGACAACAGATTAGGGTGAGTGTACGTGTTAGGGTACGGGTTAGTGTTAGCGTACGGGTTAGGATTAGGGGACGGGTGAGGGTAAGGCTTCGGGTAAGGGTTAGGGTTAGGGTTAGGGTTACGGTTAGGGTTAGGGGACGGGGACGGTTTAGGGTACAGGTTAGTTTACGACAACGGTTTAGGGTGAGCGTACGTGTTAGGGTACGGGTTAATGTTAGCGTACGGGTTAGGATTAGGGGACAGGTGAGGGTAAGGCTTCTGATAAGGGTTAGGGTTAGGGTTAGGGGACGGGGAAGGGGACGGTTTAGGGTACAGGTTAGGGTACGACAACGGTTTAGGGTGAGCGTACGTGTTAGGGTACGGGTTAGTGTTAGCGTACGGGTTAGGATTAGGGGACGGGTGAGGGTAAGCCTTCGGGTAAGGGTTAGGGTTAGTGTTAGGGTTAGGGTTAGGGTTAGGGGACGGGGACGGTTTAGGGTACAGTTTAGGGTTCGACAACGGTTTAGGGTGAGCGTACGTGTTAGGGTACGGGTTAGTGTTAGCGTACGGGTTAGGATTAGGGGACGGGTGAGGGTAAGGTTTCGGGTAAGGGTTAGGGTTAGGGTTAGGGTTAGGGGACGGGGACGGGGACGGGGACGGTTTAGGGTACAGTTTAGGGTTCGACAACGGTTTAGGGTGAGCGTACATGTTAGGGTACGGGTTAGTGTTAGCGTATGGGTTAGGATTATGGGACGGGTGAGGGTAAGGCTTCGGGTAAGGGTTAGGGTTAGGGTTAGGGTTAGGGGACGGGGACGGTTTAGGGAACAGGTTAGGGTACGACAACGGTTTAGGGTGAGCGTACGTTTTAGGGTATGGGTTAGTGTTAGCGTACGGGTTAGGATTAGGGGACGGGTGAGGGTAAGGCTTCGGGTAAGGGTTAGGGTTAGGGTTAGGGGACGGGGACGGTTTAGGGTACAGGTTAGGGTACGACAACGGTTTAGGGTGAGCGTACGTGTTAGGGTATGGGTTAGTGTTAGCGTACGGGTTAGGATTAGGGGACGGGTGAGATTAAGGCTTCGGGTAAGGGTTAGGGTTAGGGTTAGGTTTAGGGTTAGGGTTAGGGGACGGGGACGGTTTAGGGTACAGGTTAGGGTACGACAATGGTTTAGGGTGAGCGTACGTGTTAGGTTATGTGTTAGTGTTAGCGTACGGGTTAGGATTAGCGGACGGGTGAGGGTAAGGCTTCGGGTAAGTGTTAGGGTTAGGGTTAGGGTTAGGGTTAGGGTTAGAGTTAGGGGACGGGGACGGTTTAGGGTACAGGTTAGGGTACGACAGCGGTTTAAGGTGAGCGTACGTGTTAGGGTACGGGTTAGTGTTAGCGTACGGGTTAGGATTAGGGGACGGGTGAGGGTAAAGCTTCGGGTAAGGGTTAGGGTTAGGGTTAGGGTTAGGGTAATGGTTAGGGGACGGGGACGGTTTAGGGTACAGGTTAGGGTACGACAACGGTTTAGGGTGAGCGTATGTGTTAGGGTACGGGTTAGTGTTAGTGTACGGGTTAGGATTAGGGGACGGGTGAGGGTTAGGCTTCGGGTAAGGGTTAGGGTTAGGGTTAGGGTTAGGCTTAGGGTTAGGGGACGGGGACGGTTTAGGGTACAGGTTAGGGTACGACAGCAGTTTAGGGTGAGCGTACGTGTTAGGGTACGGGTTAGTGTTAGCGTACGGGTTAGGATTAGGGGACGGGTGAGGGTAAAGTTTCGGGTAAGGGTTAGGGTTAGGGTTAGGGTTAGGGGACGGGGATGGTTTAGGGTACAGGTTAGGGTACGACAACGTTTTAGGGTGAGCGTACGTGTTAGGGTACGGGTTAGTGTTAGCGTACGGGTTAGGATTAGGGGACGGGTGAGGGTAAGGCTTCGGGTAAGGGTTAGGGTTAGGGTTAGGGTTAGGGTTAGGGTTAGGGGACGGGGACGGTTTAGGGTACAGATTAGGGTACGACAACGGTTTAGGGGGAGCGTACATGTTATGGTACGGGTTCGTGTTAGCGTACGGGTTAGGATTAGGGGACGGGTGAGGGTAAGGCCCTAGGTAAGGGTTAGGGTTAGGGTTAGGGTTAGGGTAATGGTTAGGGGATGGGGACGGTTTAGGGTACAGGTTAGGGTACGACAACGGTTTAGGGTGAGCGTACGTGTTAGGGTACGGGTTAGTGTTAGTGTACGGGTTAGGATTAGGGGACGGGTGAGGGTTAGGCTTCGGGTAAGGGTTAGGGTTAGGGTTAGGGTTAGGGTTAGGGTTAGGCTTAGGGTTAGGGGACGGGGACGGTTTAGGGTACAGGTTAGGGTACGACAACCGTTTAGGGTGAGTGTACGTGTTAGGGTACGGGTTAGTGTTAGCGTATGGGTTAGGATTAGGGGATGGGTGAGGGTCAGGCTTCGGGTAAGGGTTAGGGTTAGGGTTAGGGGACGGGGACGGTTTAGGGTACAGGTTAGGGTACAACAACGGTTTAGGGTGAGCGTACGTGTTAGGGTACGTGTTAGTGTTAGCGTACGGGTTAGGATTAGGGGACGGGTGAGGGTAAGGCTTCGGGTAAGGGTTAGTTTTAGGGTTAGGGTTAGGGTTAGGTTTAGGGGACGGGGACGGTTTAGGGTACAGGTTAGGGTACGACAATGGTTTAGGGTGAGCGTAAGTGTTAGGGTACGGGTTAGTGATAGCGTACGGGTTAGGATTAGGGGACGGGTCAGGGTAAGGCTTCGGGTAAGGGTTAGGGTTAGGGTTAGGGTTAGGGGACGGCGACAGTTTAGGGTACAGGTTAGGGTATGACAACGGTCTAGGGTGAGCGTACGTGTTAGGGTATGGTTTAGTGTTAGCGTACGGTTTAGGATTAGGGGACTGGTGAGGGTAAAGCTTCGGGTAAGGGTTAGGGTTAGGCTTAGGGTTAGGGGAAGGGGACGGGGCCGGTTTAGGGTACAGGTTAGGGTACGACAACGGTTTAGGGTGAGCGTACGCGTTAGGGTACGGGTTAGTGTTAGCGTACGGGTTAGGATTAGGGGACGGGTGAGGGTAAGGCTTCGGGTAAGATTTAGGGTTAGGGTTAGGGGACGGGGACGGTTTAGGGTACAGGTTAGGGTACGACAACCGTTTAGGGTGAGCGTACATGTTAGGGAACGGGTTAGTGTTAGCGTACGGGTTAGGATTATGGGACGGGTGAGGGTAAGGCTTCGGGTAAGGGTTAGGGTTAGGGTTAGGGTTAGGGTTAGGGTTAGGGGACAGTTTAGGGTACAGGTTAGGGTACGACAATGGTTTAGGATGAGCGTAACGTGTTAGGGTACGGGTTAGTCTTAGCATACGGGTTAGGATTAGGGGACGGGTGAGGGTAAGGCTTCGGGTAAGGGTTAGGGTTAGGGTTAGGGTTAGGGTTAGTGTTAGGGGACGGGGACGGTTTAGGGTACAGGTTAGGGTACGACAACGGTTTAGGGTGAGCGTACGTGTTAGGGTACGGGTTAGTGTTAGCGTACGGGTTAGGATTAGGGGACGGGTGAGGGTAAGCCTTCGGGTAAGGGTTAGGGTTAGTGTTAGGGTTAGGGTTAGGGTTAGGGGACGGGGACGGTTTAGGGTACAGTTTAGGGTTCGACAACGGTTTAGGGTGAGCGTACGTGTTAGGGTACGGGTTAGTGTTAGCGTACGGGTTAGGATTAGGGGACGGGTGAGGGTAAGGTTTCGAGTAAGGGTTAGGGTTAGGGTTAGGGTTAGGGGACGGGGACGGGGACGGGGACGGTTTAGGGTACAGTTTAGGGTTCGACAACGGTTTAGGGTGAGCGTACGTGTTAGGGTACGGGTTAGTGTTAGCGTATGGGTTAGGATTATGGGACGGGTGAGGGTAAGGCATCGGGTAAGGGTTAGGGTTAGGGTTAGGGTTACGGGACGGGGACGGTTTAGGGAACAGGTTAGGGTAAGACAACGGTTTAGGGTGAGCGTACGTTTTAGGGTATGGGTTAGTGTTAGCGTACGGGTTAGGATTAGGGGACGGGTGAGGGTAAGGCTTCGGGTAAGGGTTAGGGTTAGGGTTAGGGTTAGGGGACGGGGACGGTTTAGGGTACAGGTTAGGGTACGACAACGGTTTAGGGTGAGCGTACGTGTTAGGGTACGGGTTAGTGTTAGCGTACGGGTTAGGATTAGGGGACGGGTGAGGGTAAGGCTTTGGGTAAGGGTTAGGGTTAGGGTTAGGTTTAGGGTTAGGGTTAGGGGACGGGGACGGTTTAGGGTACAGGTTAGGGTACGACAATGGTTTAGGGTGAGCGTACGTGTTAGGTTATGTGTTAGTGTTAGCGTACGGGTTAGGATTAGCGGACGGGTGAGGGTAAGGCTTCGGGTAAGTGTTAGGGTTAGGGTTAGGGTTAGGGTTAGGGTTAGAGTTAGGGGACGGGGACGGTTTAGGGTACAGGTTAGGGTACGACAGCGGTTTAAGGTGAGCGTACGTGTTAGGGTACGGGTTAGTGTTAGCGTACGGGTTAGGATTAGGGGACGGGTGAGGGTAAAGCTTCGGGTAAGGGTTAGGGTTAGGGTTAGGGTTAGGGTAATGGTTAGGGGACGGGGACGGTTTAGGGTACAGGTTAGGGTACGACAACGGTTTAGGGTGAGCGTATGTGTTAGGGTACGGGTTAGTGTTAGTGTACGGGTTAGGATTAGGGGACGGGTGAGGGTTAGGCTTCGGGTAAGGGTTAGGGTTAGGGTTAGGGTTAGGGTTAGGCTTAGGGTTAGGGGACGGGGACGGTTTAGGGTACAGGTTAGGGTACGACAGCGGTTTAGGGTGAGCGTACGTGTTAGGGTACGGGTTAGTGTTAGCGTACGGGTTAGGATTAGGGGACGGGTGAGGGTAAAGCTTCGGGTAAGGGTTAGGGTTAGGGTTAGGGTTAGGGTTAGGGGACGGGGATGGTTTAGGGTACAGGTTAGGGTACGACAACGTTTTAGGGTGAGCGTACGTGTTAGGGTACGGGTTAGTGTTAGCGTACGGGTTAGGATTAGGGGACGGGTGAGGGTAAGGCTTCGGGTAAGGGTTAGGGTTAGGGTTAGGTTTAGGGTTAGGGTTAGGGGACGGGGACGGTTGAGGGTACAGATTAGGGTACGACAACGGTTTAGGGGGAGCGTACATGTTATGGTACGGGTTCGTGTTAGCGTACGGGTTAGGATTAGGGGACGGGTGAGGGTAAGGCTTCAGGTAAGGGTTAGGGTTAGGGTTAGGGTTAGGGTAATGGTTAGGGGACGGGGACGGTTTAGGGTACAGGTTAGGGTACGACAACAGTTTAGGGTGAGCGTACGTGTTAGGGTACGGGTTAGTGTTAGTGTACGGGTTAGGATTAGGGGACGGGTGAGGGTTTGGCTTCGGGTAAGGGTTAGGGTTAGGGTTAGGGTTAGGGTTAGGGTTAGGCTTAGGGTTAGGGGACGGGGACGGTTTAGGGTACAGGTTAGGGTACGACAACCGTTTAGGGTGAGTGTACGTGTTAGGGTACGGGTTAGTGTTAGCGTATGGGTTCGGATTAGGGGATGGGTGAGGGTCAGGCTTCGGGTAAGGGTTAGGTTTAGGGTTAGGGGACGGGGACGGTTTAGGGTACAGGTTAGTGTACAACAACGGTTTAGGGTGAGCGTACGTGTTAGGGTACGTGTTAGTGTTAGCGTACGGGTTAGGATTAGGGGACGGGTGAGGGTATGGCTTCGGGTAAGGGTTAGTTGTAGGGTTAGTGTTAGGGTTAGGGTTAGGGGACGGGGACGGTTTAGGGTACAGGTTAGGGTACGACAATGGTTTAGGGTGAGCGTACGTGTTAGGGTACGGGTTAGTGATAGCGTATGGGTTAGGATTAGGGGACGGGTCAGTGTAAGGCTTCGGGTAAGGGTTAGGGTTAGGGTTAGGGTTAGGGGACGGGGACGGTTTAGGGTACAGGTTAGGGTATGACAACGGTCTAGGGTGAGCGTACGTGTTAGGGTACGGTTTAGTGTTAGCGTACGGTTTAGGATTAGGGGACGGGTGAGGGTAAGGCTTCGGGTAAGGGTTAGGGTTAGGCTTAGGGTTAGGGGAAGGGGACGGGGCCGGTTTAGGGTACAGGTTAGGGTACGACAACGGTTTAGGGTGAGCGTACGCGTTAGGGTACGGGTTAGTGTTAGCGTACGGGTTAGGATTAGGGGACGGGTGAGGGTAAGGCTTCGGGTAAGATTTAGGGTTAGGGTTAGGGTTAGGGTTAGGGGACGGGGACGGTTTAGGGTACAGGTTAGGGTACGACAACCGTTTAGGGTGAGCGTACATGTTAGGGTACGGGTTAGTGTTAGCGTACGGGTTAGGATTAGGGGACGGGTGAGGGTAAGGCTTCGGGTAAGGGTTAGGGTTAGGGTTACGGTTAGGGATGGGGACGGGGACGGGGAGGTTTTAGGGTACAAGTTAGGGTATGACAACGGTTTAGGGTGAGCGTACGAGTTAGGATACGGGTTAGTGTTAGCGTACGGGTTAGGATTAGGGGACGGGTGAGGGTAAGGCTTCAGGTAAGGGTTAGGGTTAGGGTTAGGGTTAGGGTTAGGGGACGGGGACGGTTTAGGGTACAGTTTAGGGTACAACAACGGTTTAGGGTGAGCGTACGTGTTAGGGTACGGGTTAGAGTTAGCGTACGGTTTAGGATTAGGGGACGGGTGAGGGTAAGGCTTCGGGTAAGGGTTAGTGTTAGGGTTAGGGTTAGGGGACGGGGCCGGTTTAGGGTACAGGTTAGGGTACGACAACGGTTTAGGTTGAGCGTACGTGTTAGGGTACGGGTTAGTGTTAGCGTACGGGTTAGGATTAGGGGACGGGTGAGGGTAAGGGTTCGGGTAAGGGTTAGGGTTAGGTTTAGGGTTAGGGTTAGGGGATGGGGACGGTTTAGGGTACAGGTTAGGGTACGACAATGGTTTAGGGTGAGCGTACGTGTTAGGGTAAGGGTTAGTGTTAGCGTACGGTTTAGGATTAGGGGACGGGTGAGAGTAAGGCTTCGGGTACGGGTTTGGGTTAGGGGACGGTGACGGGGACGGTTTAGGGTACAGGTTAGGGTACGACAACGGTTTAGGGTGAGCGTACGTGTTAGGGTACGGGTTAGAGTTAGCGTACGGGTTAGGATTAGGGAACGGGCGAGGGTAAGGCTTCGGGTAAGGGTTAGGGTTAGGGTTAGGGTTAGGGTTTGTGTTAGGGGACGGGGACGGTTTAGGGTACAGGTTAGGGTACGACAACGGTTTAGGATGAGCGTACGTGTTAGGGTACGGGTTAGTGTTAGCGTACGGGTTAGGATTAGGGGACGGGTGAGGGTAAGGCTTCGGGTAAGGGTTAGGGTTAGGGTTAGGGTTAGGGTTAGGAGACGGGGACGGTTTAGGGTACAGGTTAGGGTACGACAATGGTTTAGGGTGAGCGTACGTGTTAGTGTACGGGTTAGTGTTAGCGTACGGGTTAGGATTAGGGGACGGGTGAGGGTAAGGCTTCGGGTAAGGGTTAGGGTTAGGGTTAGGGTTAGGGTTAGGGTTAGGGGACGGGGACGGTTTAGGGTACAGGTTAGGGTACGACAACGGTGTAGGGTGAGCGTACGTGTTAGGGTACGGGTTAGTGTTAGCGTACGGGTTAGGATTAGGGGACGGGTGAGGGTAAGGCTTCGGGTAAGGGTTAGGGTTAGGGTTAGGGTTAGGGTTAGGGGACGGGGACGGGGGCGGTTTAGGGTACAGTTTAGGGTACGACAACGGTTTAGGCTGAGCGTACGTGTTAGGGTATGGGTTAGTGTTAGCGTAAGGGTTAGGATTAGGGGACGTGTGAGGGTAAGGCTTCGGGTAAGGGTTAGGGTTAGGGTTAGGGTTAGGGTTAGGGGACGGGGCCGGTTTAGGGTACAGGTTAGGGTACGACAACAGTTTAGGGTGAGCGTACGTGTTAGGGTACGGGTTAGTGTTAGTGTACGGGTTAGGGTTAGGGGACGGGTGAGGGTAAGGCTTCGGGTAAGGTTTAGGGTTAGGGTTAGGGTTAGGGTTAGGGGACGGGGACGGTTTAGGGTACAGGTTAGGGTACGACAACGGTTTAGGGTGAGCGTACGTGTTAGGTTATGGGTTACTGTTAGCGTACGGGTTAGGATTAGGGGACGGGTGAGGGTAAGGCTTCGGGTACGGGTTAGGGTTAGGGTTAGGGGACGGGGACGGTTTAGGGTACAGGTTAGGGTACGACAACGGTTTAGGGTGAGCGTACGTGTTAGGGTACGGGTTAGTGTTAGCGTACGGTTTAGGATTAGGGGACGGGTGAGGGTAAGGCTTCGGGTAAGGGTTATGGTTAGGGTTAGGTTTAGGGTTAGGGGACGGGGACGGTTTAGGGTACAGGTTAGGGTACGACAACGGGTTAGGGTGAGCGTACGTGTTAGGGTACTGGTTAGTATTAGCGTACGGGTTATTATTAGGGGACGGGTGAGGATAAGGATTCGGGTAAGGGTTAGGGTTAGGGTTACGGTTAGGGGACGGGGACGGTTTACGGTACAGGTTAGGGTTAGGGTTAGGGTTAGGGTAATGGTTAGGGGACGGGGACGGTTTAGGGTACAGGTTAGGGTACGACAACGGTTTAGGGTGAGCGTATGTGTTAGGGTACGGGTTAGTGTTAGTGTACGGGTTAGGATTAGGGGACGGGTGAGGGTTAGGCTTCGGGTAAGGGTTAGGGTTAGGGCTAGGGTTAGGGTTAGGCTTAGGGTTAGGGGACGGGGACGGTTTAGGGTACAGGTTAGGGTACGACAGCGGTTTAGGGTGAGCGTACGTGTTAGGGTACGAGTTAGTGTTAGCGTACGGGTTAGGATTAGGGGACGGGTGAGGGTAAAGCTTCGCGTAAGGGTTAGGGTTAGGGTTAGGGTTAGGGTTAGGGGACGGGGATGGTTTAGGGTACAGGTTAGGGTACGACAACGTTTTAGGGTGAGCGTACGTGTTAGGGTACGGGTTAGTGTTAGCGTACGGGTTAGGATTAGGGGACGGGTGAGGGTAAGGCTTCGGGTAAGGGTTAGGGTTAGGGTTAGGGTTAGGATTAGGGTTAGGGGACGGGGACGGTTTAGGGTACAGATTAGGGTACGACAACGGTTTAGGGGGAGCGTACATGTTATGGTACGGGTTCGTGTTAGCGTTCGGTTTAGGATTAGGGGACGGGTGAGGGTAAGGCTTCAGGTAAGGGTTAGGGTTAGGGTTAGGGTTAGGGTAATGGTTAGGGGACGGGGACGGTTTAGGGTACAGGTTAGGGTACGACAATGGTTTAGGGTGAGCGTACGTGTTAGGGTATGGGTTAGTGTTAGTGTACGGGTTAGGATTAGGGGACGGGTGAGGGTTAGGCTTCGGGTAAGGGTTAGGGTTAGGGTTAGGCTTAGGGTTAGGGGACGGGGACGGTTTAGGGTACAGGTTAGGGTACGCCAACCGTTTAGGGTGAGTGTACGTGTTAGGGTACGGGTTAGTGTTAGCGTATGGGTTAGGATTAGGGGATGGGTGAGGGTCAGGCTTCGGGTAAGGGTTAGGTTTAGGGTTAGGGGACGGGGACGGTTTAGGGTACAGGTTAGGGTACAACAACGGTTTAGGGTGAGCGTACGTGTTATGGTACGTGTTAGTGTTAGCGTACGGGTTAGGATTAGGGGACGGGTGAGGGTAAGGCTTCGGGTAAGGGTTAGTTTTAGGGTTAGTGTTAGGGTTAGGGTTAGGGGACGGGGACGGTTTAGGGTACAGGTTAGGGTACGACAATTGTTTAGGGTGAGCGTACGTGTTAGGGTACGGGTTAGTGATAGCGTACGGGTTAGGATTAGGGGACGGGTGAGGGTAAGGCTTCGGGTAAGGGTTAGGGTTAGGGTTAGGGTTAGGGGACGGGGACGGTTTAGGGTACAGGTTAGGGTATGACAACGGTCTAGGGTGAGCGTACGTGTTAGGGTACGGTTTAGTGTTAGCGTACGGTTTAGGATTAGGGGACGGGTGAGGGTAAGGCTTCGGGTAAGGGTTAGGGTTAGGCTTAGGGTTAGGGGAAGGGGACGGGGCCGGTTTAGGGTACAGGTTAGGGTACAACGGTTTAGGGTGAGCGTACGCGTTAGGGTACGGGTTAGTGTTAGCGTACGGGTTAGGATTAGGGGACGGTTGAGGGTAAGGCTTCGGGTAAAATTTAGGGTTAGGGTTAGGGTTAGGGTTAGGGGACGGGGACGGTTTAGGGTACAGGTTAGGGTACGACAACCGTTTAGGGTGAGCGTACATGTTAGGGTACGGGTTAGTGTTAGCGTACGGGTTAGGATTAGGGGACGGGTGAGGGTAAGGCTTCGGGTAAGGGTTAGGGTTAGGGTTACGGTTAGGGATGGGGACGGGGACGGGGAGGGTTTAGGGTACAAGTTAGGGTATGACAACGGTTTAGGGTGAGCGTACGAGTTAGGATACGGGTTAGTGTTAGCGTACGGGTTAGGATTATGGGACGGGTGAGGGTAAGGCTTCAGGTAAGGGTTAGGGTTAGGGTTAGGGTTAGGGTTAGGGGACGGGGACGGTTTAGGCTACAGGTTAGGGTACAACAGCGGTTTAGGGTGAGCGTACGTGTTAGGGTACGGGTTAGTGTTAGCGTACGGTTTAGGATTAGGGGACGGGTGAGGGTAAGGCTTCGGGTAAGGGTTAGTGTTAGGGTTAGGGTTAGGGGACGGGGACAGTTTAGGGTACAGGTTAGGGTACGACAACGATTTAGGTTGAGCGTACGTGTTAGGGTACGGGTTAGTGTTAGCGTACGGGTTAGGATTAGGGGACGGGTGAGGGTAAGGCTTCGGGTAAGGGTTAGGGTTAGGTTTAGGGTTAGGGTTAGGGGATGGGGACGGTTTAGGGTACAGGTTAGGGTACGACAACGGTTTAGGGTGAGCATACGTGTTAGGGTACGGGTTAGTGTTAGCGTACGGTTTAGGATTAGGGGACGGGTGAGGGTAAGGCTTCGGGTAAGGGTTTGGGTTAGGGGACGGTGACGGGGACGGTTTAGGGTACAGGTTAGTGTACGACAACGGTTTAGGGTGAGCGTCCGTGTTAGGGTACGGGTTAGAGTTAGCGTACGGGTTAGGATTAGGGAACGGGCGAGGGTAAGGCTTCGGGTAAGGGTTAGGGTTAGGGTTAGGGTTAGGGGACGGGGACGGGGACGGGGACGGTTTAGGGTACAGTTTAGGGTTCGACAACGGTTTAGGGTGAGCGTACGTGTTAGGGTTCGGGTTAGTGTTAGCGTATGGGTTAGGATTATGGGACGGGTGAGGGTAAGGCTTCGGGTAAGGGCTAGGGTTAGGGTTAGGGTTACGGGACGGGGACGGTTTAGGGAACAGGTTAGGGTACGACAACGGTTTAGGGTGAGCGTACGTTTTAGGGTATGGGTTAGTGTTAGCGTACGGGTTAGGATTAGGGGACGGGTGAGGGTAAGGCTTCGGGTAAGGGTTAGGGTTAGGGTTAGGGTTAGGGGACGGGGACGGTTTAGGGTACAGGTTAGGGTACGACAACGGTTTAGGGTGAGCGTACGTGTTAGGGTACGGGTTAGTGTTAGCGTACGGGTTAGGATTAGGGGACGGGTGAGGGTAAGGCTTTGGGTAAGGGTTAGGGTTAGGGTTAGGTTTAGGGTTAGGGTTAGGGGACGGGGACGGTTTAGGGTACAGGTTAGGGTACGACAATGGTTTAGGGTGAGCGTACGTGTTAGGTTATGTGTTAGTGTTAGCGTACGGGTTAGGATTAGCGGACGGGTGAGGGTAAGGCTTCGGGTAAGTGTTAGGGTTAGGGTTAGGGTTAGGGTTAGGGTTAGAGTTAGGGGACGGGGACGGTTTAGGGTACAGGTTAGGGTACGACAGCGGTTTAAGGTGAGCGTACGTGTTAGGGTACGGGTTAGTGTTAGCGTACGGGTTAGGATTAGGGGACGGGTGAGGGTAAAGCTTCGGGTAAGGGTTAGGGTTAGGGTTAGGGTTAGGGTAATGGTTAGGGGACGGGGACGGTTTAGGGTACAGGTTAGGGTACGACAACGGTTTAGGGTGAGCGTATGTGTTAGGGTACGGGTTAGTGTTAGTGTACGGGTTAGGATTAGGGGACGGGTGAGGGTTAGGCTTCGGGTAAGGGTTAGGGTTAGGGTTAGGGTTAGGGTTAGGCTTAGGGTTAGGGGACGGGGACGGTTTAGGGTACAGGTTAGGGTACGACAGCGGTTTAGGGTGAGCGTACGTGTTAGGGTACGGGTTAGTGTTAGCGTACGGGTTAGGATTAGGGGACGGGTGAGGGTAAAGCTTCGGGTAAGGGTTAGGGTTAGGGTTAGGGTTAGGGGACGGGGATGGTTTAGGGTACAGGTTAGGGTACGACAACGTTTTAGGGTGAGCGTACGTGTTAGGGTACGGGTTAGTGTTAGCGTACGGGTTAGGATTAGGGGACGGGTGAGGGTAAGGCTTCGGGTAAGGGTTAGGGTTAGGGTTAGGGTTAGGGTTAGGGTTAGGGGACGGGGACGGTTTAGGGTACAGATTAGGGTACGACAACGGTTTAGGGGGAGCGTACATGTTAAGGTACGGGTTCGTGTTAGCGTACGGGTTAGGATTAGGGGACGGGTGAGGGTAAGGCTTCAGGTAAGGGTTAGGGTTAGGGGTAGGGTTAGGGTAATGGTTAGGGGACGGGGACGGTTTAGGGTACAGGTTAGGGTACGACAACAGTTTAGGGTGAGCGTACGTGTTAGGGTACGGGTTAGTGTTAGTGTACGGGTTAGGATTAGGGGACGGGTGAGGGTTTGGCTTCGGGTAAGGGTTAGGGTTAGGGTTAGGGTTAGGGTTAGGGTTAGGCTTAGGGTTAGGGGACGGGGACGGTTTAGGGTACAGGTTAGGGTACGACAACCGTTTAGGGTGAGTGTACGTGTTAGGGTACGGGTTAGTGTTAGCGTATGGGTTAGGATTAGGGGATGGGTGAGGGTCAGGCTTCGGGTAAGGGTTAGGTTTAGGGTTAGGGGACGGGGACGGTTTAGGGTACAGGTTAGTGTACAACAACGGTTTAGGGTGAGCGTACGTGTTAGGGTACGTGTTAGTGTTAGCGTACGGGTTAGGATTAGGGGACGGGTGAGGGTATGGCTTCGGGTAAGGGTTAGTTGTAGGGTTAGTGTTAGGGTTAGGGTTAGGGGACGGGGACGGTTTAGGGTACAGGTTAGGGTACGACAATGGTTTAGGGTGAGCGTACGTGTTAGGGTACGGGTTAGTGATAGCGTACGGGTTAGGATTAGGGGACGGGTCAGTGTAAGGCTTCGGGTAAGGGTTAGGGTTAGGGTTAGGGTTAGGGGACGGGGACGGTTTAGGGTACAGGTTAGGGTATGACAACGGTCTAGGGTGAGCGTACGTGTTAGGGTACGGTTTAGTGTTAGCGTACGGTTTAGGATTAGGGGACGGGTGAGGGTAAGGCTTCGGGTAAGGGTTAGGGTTAGGCTTAGGGTTAGGGGAAGGGGACGGGGCCGGTTTAGGGTACAGGTTAGGGTACGACAACGGTTTAGGGTGAGCGTACGCGTTAGGGTACGGGTTAGTGTTAGCGTACGGGTTAGGATTAGGGGACGGGTGAGGGTAAGGCTTCGGGTAAGATTTAGGGTTAGGGTTAGGGTTAGGGTTAGGGGACGGGGACGGTTTAGGGTACAGGTTAGGGTACGACAACCGTTTAGGGTGAGCGTACATGTTAGGGTACGGGTTAGTGTTAGCGTAAGGGTTAGGATTAGGGGACGGGTGAGGGTAAGGCTTCGGGTAAGGGTTAGGGTTAGGGTTACGGTTAGGGATGGGGACGGGGACGGGGAGGGTTTAGGGTACAAGTTAGGGTATGACAACGGTTTAGGGTGAGCGTACGAGTTAGGATACGGGTTAGTGTTAGCGTACGGGTTAGGAATAGGGGACGGGTGAGGGTAAGGCTTCAGGTAAGGGTTAGGGTTAGGGTTAGGGTTAGGGTTAGGGGACGGGGACGGTTTAGGGTACAGTTTAGGGTACAACAACGGTTTAGGGTGAGCGTACGTGTTAGGGTACGGGTTAGAGTTAGCGTACGGTTTAGGATTAGGGGACGGGTGAGGGTAAGGCTTCGGGTAAGGGTTAGTGTTAGGGTTAGGGTTAGGGGACGGGGACGGTTTAGGGTACAGTTTAGGGTACGACATCGGTTTAGGTTGAGCGTACGTGTTAGGGTATGGGTTAGTGTTAGCGTACGGGTTAGGATTAGGGGACGGGTGAGGGTAAGGCCTCGGGTAAGGGTTAGGGTTAGGTTTAGGGTTAGGGTTAGGGGATGGGGACGGTTTAGGGTACAGTTTAGGGTACGACAATGGTTTAGGGTGAGCGTACGTGTTAGGGTACGGGTTAGTGTTAGCGTACGGTTTAGGATTAGGGGACGGGTGAGAGTAAGGCTTCGGGTACGGGTTTGGGTTAGGGGACGGTGACGGGGACGGTTTAGGGTACAGGTTAGGGTACGACAACGGTTTAGGGTGAGCGTACGTGTTAGGGTACGGGTTAGAGTTAGCGTACGGGTTAGGATTAGGGAACGGGCGAGGGTAAGGCTTCGGGTAAGGGTTAGGGTTAGGGTTAGGGTTAGGGTTTGTGTTAGGGGATGGGGACGGTTTAGGGTACAGGTTAGGGTACGAAAACGGTTTAGGGTGAGCGTACGTGTTAGGGTACGGGTTAGTGTTAGCGTACGGGTTAGGATTAGGGGACGGGTGAGGGTAAGGCTTCGGGTAAGGGTTAGGGTTAGGGTTAGGGTTAGGGTTAGGGGACGGGGACGGTTTAGGGTACAGGTTAGGGTACGACAATGGTTTAGGGTGAGCGTACGTGTTAGTGTACGGGTTAGTGTTAGCGTACGGGTTAGGATTAGGGGACGGGTGAGGGTAAGGCTTCGGGTAAGGGTTAGGGTTAGGGTTAGGGTTAGGGTTAGGGTTAGGGGACGGGGACGGTTTAGGGTACAGGTTAGGGTACGACAACGGTGTAGGGTGAGCGTACGTGTTAGGGTACGGGTTAGTGTTAGCGTACGGGTTAGGATTAGGGGACGGGTGAGGGTAAGGCTTCGGGTAAGGGTTAGGGTTAGGGTTAGGGTTAGGGTTAGGGGACGGGGACGGGGACGGTTTAGGGTACAGTTTAGGGTACGACAATGGTTTAGGCTGAGCGTACGTGTTAGGGTATGGGTTAGTGTTAGCGTAAGGGTTAGGATTAGGGGACGTGTGAGGGTAAGGCTTCGGGTAAGGGTTAGGGTTAGGGTTAGGGTTAGGGTTAGGGGACGGGGCCGGTTTAGGGTACAGGTTAGGGTACGACAACAGTTTAGGGTGAGCGTACGTGTTAGGGTACGGGTTAGTGTTAGTGTACGGGTTAGGGTTAGGGGACGGGTGAGGGTAAGGCTTCGGGTAAGGTTTAGGGTTAGGGTTAGGGTTAGGGTTAGGGTTAGGGGACGGGGACGGTTTAGGGTACAGGTTAGGGTACGACAACGGTTTAGGGTGAGCGTACGTGTTAGGTTATGGGTTACTGTTAGCGTACGGGTTAGGATTAGGGGACGGGTGAGGGTAAGGCTTCGGGTACGGGTTAGGGTTAGGGTTAGGGGACGGGGACGGTTTAGGGTACAGGTTAGGGTACGACAACGGTTTAGGGTGAGCGTACGTGTTAGGGTACGGGTTAGTGTTAGCGTATGGTTTAGGATTAGGGGACGGGTGAGGGTAAGGCTTCGGGTAAGGGTTATGGTTAGGGTTAAGTTTAGGGTTAGGGGACGGGGACGGTTTAGGGTACAGGTTAGGGTACGACAACGGGTTAGGGTGAGCGTACGTGTTAGGGTACTGGTTAGTATTAGCGTACGGGTTATTATTAGGGGACGGGTGAGGATAAGGATTCGGGTAAGGGTTAGGGTTAGGGTTACGGTTAGGGGACGGGGACGGTTTACGGTACAGGTTAGGGTTAGGGTTAGGGTTAGGGTAATGGTTAGGGGACGGGGACGGTTTAGGGTACAGGTTAGGGTACGACAACGGTTTAGGGTGAGCGTATGTGTTAGGGTACGGGTTAGTGTTAGTGTACGGGTTAGGATTAGGGGACTGGTGAGGGTTAGGCTTCGGGTAAGGGTTAGGGTTAGGGTTAGGGTTAGGCTTAGGGTTAGGGGACGGGGACGGTTTAGGGTACAGGTTAGGGTACGACAGCGGTTTAGGGTGAGCGTACGTGTTAGGGTACGAGTTAGTGTTAGCGTACGGGTTAGGATTAGGGGACGGGTGAGGGTAAAGCTTCGGGTAAGGGTTAGGGTTAGGGTTAGGGTTAGGGTTAGGGGACGGGGATGGTTTAGGGTACAGGTTAGGGTACGACAACGTTTTAGGGTGAGCGTACGTGTTAGGGTACGGGTTAGTGTTAGCGTACGGGTTAGGATTAGGGGACGGGTGAGGGTAAGGCTTCGGGTAAGGGTTAGGGTTAGGGTTAGGGTTAGGGTTAGGGTTAGGGGACGGGGACGGTTTAGGGTACGGATTAGGGTACGACAACGGTTTAGGGGGAGCGTACATGTTATGGTACGGGTTCGTGTTAGCGTTCGGTTTAGGATTAGGGGACGGGTGAGGGTAAGGCTTCAGGTAAGGGTTAGGGTTAGGGTTAGGGTTAGGGTAATGGTTAGGGCACGGGGACGGTTTAGGGTACAGGTTAGGGTACGACAACGGTTTAGGGTGAGCGTACGTGTTAGGGTACGGGTTAGTGTTAGTGTACGGGTTAGGATTAGGGGACGGGTGAGGGTTAGGCTTCGGGTAAGGGTTAGGGTTAGGGTTAGGCTTAGGGTTAGGGGACGGGGACGGTTTAGGGTACAGGTTAGGGTACGACAACCGTTTAGGGTGAGTGTACGTGTTAGGGTACGTGTTAGTGTTAGCGTATGGGTTAGGATTAGGGGATGGGTGAGGGTCAGGCTTCGGGTAAGGGTTAGGTTTAGGGTTAGGGGACGGGGACGGTTTAGGGTACAGGTTCGGGTACAACAACGGTTTAGGGTGAGCGTACGTGTTATGGTACGTGTTAGTGTTAGCGTACGGGTTAGGATTAGGGGACGGGTGAGGGTAAGGCTTCGGGTAAGGGTTAGTTTTAGGGTTAGTGTTAGGGTTAGGGTTAGGGGACGGGGACGGTTTAGGGTACAGGTTAGGGTACGACAATTGTTTAGGGTGAGCGTACGTGTTAGGGTACGGGTTAGTGATAGCGTACGGGTTAGGATTAGGGGACGGGTGAGGGTAAGGCTTCGGGTAAGGGTTTGGGTTAGGGGACGGTGACGGGGACGGTTTAGGGTACAGGTTAGTGTACGACAACGGTTTAGGGTGAGCGTACGTGTTAGGGTTCGGGTTAGAGTTAGCGTACGGGTTAGGATTAGGGAACGGGCGAGGGTAAGGCTTCGGGTAAGGGTTAGGGTTAGGGTTAGGGTTAGGGTTAGTGTTAGGGGACGGGGACGGTTTAGGGTACAGGTTAGGGTACGACAACGGTTTAGGGTGAGCGTACGTGTTAGGGTACGGGTTAGTGTTAGCGTACGTGTTAGGATTAGGGGACGGGTGAGGGTAAGGCTTCGGGTAAGGGTTAGGGTTAGGGTTAGGGTTAGGGTTAGGGGACGGGGACGGTTTAGGGTACAGGTTAGGGTACGACAATGGTTTAGGGTGAGCGTACGTGTTAGTGTACGGGTTAGTGTTAGCATACGGGTTACGATTAGGGGACGGGTGAGGGTAAGGCTTCGGGTAAGGGTTAGGGTTAGGGTTAGGGTTAGGGTTAGGGGACGGGGACGGTTTAGGGTACAGGTTAGGGTACGACAACGGTGTAGTGTGAGCGTACGTGTTAGGGTACGGGTTAGTGTTAGCGTACGGGTTAGGATTAGGGGACGGGTGAGGGTAAGGCTTTGGGTAAGGGTTAGGGTTAGGGTTAGGGTTAGGGTTAGGGTTAGGGGACGGGGACGGTTTAGGGTACAGTTTAGGGTACGACAACGGTTTAGGCTGAGCGTACGTGTTAGGGTATGGGTTAGTGTTAGCGTACGGTTTAGGATTAGGGGACGGGTGAGTGTAAGGCTTCGGGTAAGGGTTATGGTTAGGGTTAGGGTTAGGGTTAGGGGACGGGGACGGTTTAGGGTACAGGTTACGGTACGACAACGGTTTAGGGTGAGCATACGTGTTAGGGTACTGGTTAGTATTAGCGTACGGGTTATTATTAGGGGACGGGTGAGGATAAGGATTCGGGTAAGTGTTAGGGTTAGGGTTACGGTTAGGGGACGGGGACGGTTTACGGTACAGGTTAGGGCACGACAACGGGTTAGGGTGAGCATACGTGTTAGGGTACGGGTTAGTGTTAGCGTACGGGTTAGGATTAGGGGACGGGTGAGGGTAAGGCTTCGGGTAAGGGTTAGGGTTAGGGTTAGGGTTAGGGTTAGGGGACGGGGACGGGGACGGTTTAGGGTACAGGATAGGGTACGACAATGGATTAGGGTGAGCGTACGTGTTAGGTTATGTGTTAGTGTTAGCGTACGGGTTAGGATTAGCGGACGGGTGAGGGTAAGGCTTCGGGTAAGGGTTAGGGTTAGGGTTAGGGTTAGGGTTAGGGTTAGAGGTAGAGGACGGGGACGGTTTAGGGTACAGGTTAGGGTACGACCGCGGTTTAGGGTGAGCGTACGTGTTAGGGTACGGGTTAGTGTTAGCGTACGGGTTAGGATTATTGGACGGGTGAGGGTAAGGCTTCGGGTAAGGGTTAGGGATAGGGTTAGGGTTAGGGTTAGGGTTAGTGGACGGGGACGGTTTAGGGTACAGATTAGGGTACGACAACGGTTTAGGGGGAGCGTATATGTTATGGTACGGGTTCGTGTTAGCGTACGGTTTAGGATTAGGGGACGGGTGAGGGTAAGGCTTCAGGTAAGGGTTAGGGTTAGGGTTAGGGTTAGGGTAATGGTTAGGGGACGGGGACGGTTTAGGGTACAGGTTAGTGTACGACAACGGTTTAGGGTGAGCGTACGTGTTAGGGTACGGGTTAGTGTTAGTGTACGGGTTAGGATTAGGGGACGGGTGAGGGTTAGGCTTCGGGTAAGGGTTAGGGTTAGGGTTAGGGTTAGGGTTAGGGTTAGGCTTAGGGTTAGGGGACGGGGACGGTTTAGGGTACAGGTTAGGGTACGACAACCGTTTAGGGTGAGTGTACGTTTTAGGGTACGGGTTAGTGTTAGCGTATGGGTTAGGATTAGGGGATGGGTGAGGGTCAGGCTTCGGGTAAGGGTTAGGGTTAGGGTTACGGGACGGGAACGGTTTAGGGTACAGGTTAGGGTACAACAACGGTTTAGGGTGAGCGTACGTGTTAGGGTACGTGTTAGTGTTAGCGTACGGGTTAGGATTAGGGGACGGGTGAGGGTAAGGCTTCGCGTAAGGGTTAGTTTTAGGGTTAGGGTTAGGGTTAGGGTTAGGGGACGGGGACGGTTTAGGGTACAGGTTAGGGTACGACAATGGTTTAGGGTGAGCGTACGTGTTAGGGTACGGGTTAGTGATAGCGTACGGGTTAGGATTAGGGGACGGGTCAGGGTAAGGCTTCGGGTAAGGGTTAGGGTTAGGGTTAGGGGACGGGGACGGTTTAGGGTACAGGTTAGGGTATGACAACGGTCTAGGGTGAGCGTACGTGTTAGGGTACGGTTTAGTGTTAGCGTACGGTTTAGGATTAGGGGACGGGTGAGGGTAAGGCTTCGGGTAAGGGTTAGGGTTAGGCTTAGGGTTAGGGGAAGGGGACGGGGCCGGTTTAGGGTACAGGTTCGGGTACGACAACGGTTTAGGGTGAGCGTACGCGTTAGGGTACGGGTTAGTGTTAGCGTACGGGTTAGGATTAGGGGACGGGTGAGGGTAAGGCTTCGGGTAAGATTCAGGGTTAGGGTTAGGGGACGGGGACGGTTTAGGGTACAGGTTAGGGTACGACAACCGTTTAGGGTGAGCGTACATGTTAGGGTACGGGTTAGTGTTAGCGTATGGGTTAGGATTATGGGACGGGTGAGGGTAAGGCTTCGGGTAAGGGTTAGGGTTAGGGTTAGGGTTAGGGTTAGGGTTAGGGGACAGTTTAGGGTACAGGTTAGGGTACGACAACGGTTTAGGATGAGCTTACGTGTTAGGGTAAGGGTTAGTCTTAGCGTACGGGTTAGGATTAGGGGACGGGTGAGGGTAAGGCTTCGGGTAAGGGTTAGGGTTAGGGTTAGGGTTAGGGTTAGTGTTAGGGGACGGGGACGGTTTAGGGTACAGGTTAGGGTATGACAACGGTTTAGGGGGAGCGTACATGTTATGGTACGGGTTCGTGTTAGCGTACGGGTTAGGATTAGGGGACGGGTGAGGGTAAGGCTTCAGGTAAGGGTTAGGGTTAGGGTTAGGGTTAGGGTAATGGTTAGGGGACGGGGACGGTTTAGGGTACAGGTTAGGGTACGACAACGGTTTAGTGTGAGCGTACGTGTTAGGGTACGGGTTAGTGTTAGTGTACGGGTTAGGATTAGGGGACGGGTGAGGGTTAGGCTTCGGGTAAGGGTTAGGGTTAGGGTTAGGGTTAGGGTTAGGGTTAGGCTTAGGGTTAGGGGACGGGGACGGTTTAGGGTACAGGTTAGGGTACGACAACCGTTTAGGGTGAGTGTACGTGTTAGGGTACGGGTTAGTGTTAGCGTATGGGTTAGGATTAGGGGATGGGTGAGGGTCAGGCTTCGGGTAAGGGTTAGGGTTAGGGTTAGGGGACGGGGACGGTTTAGGGTACAGGTTAGGGTACAACAACGGTTTAGGGTGAGCGTACGTGTTAGGGTACGTGTTAGTGTTAGCGTACGGGTTAGGATTAGGGGACGGGTGAGGGTAAGGCTTCGGGTAAGGGTTAGTTTTAGGGTTAGGGTTAGGGTTAGGGTTAGGGGACGGGGACGGTTTAGGGTACAGGTTAGGGTACGACAATGGTTTAGGGTGAGCGTACGTGTTAGGGTACGGGTTAGTGATAGCGTACGTGTTAGGATTAGGGGACGGGTCAGGGTAAGGCTTCGGGTAAGGGTTAGGGTTAGGGTTAGGGGACGGGCACGGTTTAGGGTACAGGTTAGGGTATGACAACGGTCTAGGGTGAGCGTACGTGTTAGGGTACGGTTTAGTGTTAGCGTACGGTTTAGGATTAGTGGACGGGTGAGGGTAAGGCTTCGGGTAAGGGTTAGAGTTAGGCTTAGGGTTAGGGGAAGGGGCCGGGGCCGGTTTAGGGTACAGGTTAGGGTATGACAACGGTTTAGGGTGAGCGTACGCATTAGCGTACGGGTTAGTGTTAGCGTACGGGTTAGGATTAGGGGACGGGTGAGGGTAAGGCTTCGGGTAAGATTTAGGGTTAGGGGACGGGGACGGTTTAGGGTACAGGTTAGGGTACGACAACCGTTTAGGGTGAGCGTACATGTTAGGGTACGGGTTAGTGTTAGCGTACGGGTTAGGATTATGGGACGGGTGAGGGTAAGGCTTCGGGTAAGGGTTAGGGTTAGGGTTAGGGTTAGGGTTAGTGTTAGGGGACAGTTTAGGGTACAGGTTAGGGTACGACAACGGTTTAGGATGAGCGTACGTGTTAGGGTACGGGTTAGTCTTAGCGTACGGGTTACGATTAGGGGACGGGTGAGGGTAAGGCTTCGGGTAAGGGTTAGGGTTAGGGTTAGTGTTAGGGTTAGTGTTAGGGGACGGGGACGGTTTAGGGTACAGGTTAGGGTACGACAACGGTTTAGGGTGAGCGTACGTGTTAGGGTACGGGTTAGTGTTAGCGTACGGGTTAGGATTAGGGGACGGGTGAGTGTAAGGCTTCGGGTAAGGGTTAGGGTTAGGGTTAGGGTTAGGGTTAGGGGACGGGGACGGTTTAGGGTACAGGTTAGGATACGACAATGGTTTAGGGTGAGCGTACGTGTTAGTGTACGGGTTAGTGTTAGCGTACGGGTTAGGATTAGGGGACGGGTGAGGGTAAGGCTTCGGCTAAGGGTTAGGGTTAGGGTTAGGGTTAGGGGACGGGGACGGTTTAGGGTACAGGTTAGGGTACGACAACGGTGTAGGGTGAGCGTACGTGTTAGGGTACGGGTTAGTGTTAGCGTACGGGTTAGGATTAGGGGACGGGTGAGTGTAAGGCTTCGGGTAAGGTTTAGGGTTAGGGTTAGGGTTAGGGTTAGGGGACGGGGACGGGGACGGTTTAGGGTACAGTTTAGGGTACGACAAAGGTTTTGGCTGAGCGTACGTGTTAGGGTATGGGTTAGTGTTAGCGTAAGGGTTAGGATTAGGGGACGGGTGAGGGTAAGGCTTCGGGTAAGGGTTAGGGTTAGGGTTAGGGTTAGGGTTAGGGGACGGGGCCGGTTTAGGGTACAGGTTAGGGTACGACAACAGTTTAGGGTGAGCGTACGTGTTAGGGTACGGGTTAGTGTTAGTGTACGGGTTAGGGTTAGGGGACGGGTGAGGGTAAGGCTTCGGGTAAGGTTTAGGGTTAGGGTTAGGGTTAGGGTTAGGGTTAGGGGACGGGGACGGTTTAGGGTACAGGTTAGGGTACGACAACGGTTTAGGGTGAGCGTACGTGTTAGGTTATGGGTTACTGTTAGCGTACGGGTTAGGATTAGGGGACGGGTGAGGGTAAGGCTTCGGGTACGGGTTAGGGTTAGGGTTAGGGTTAGGGGACGGGGACGGTTTAGGGTACAGGTTAGGGTACGACAACGGTTTAGGGTGAGCGTACGTGTTAGGGTATGGGTTAGTGTTAGAGTACGGTTTAGGATTAGGGGACGGGTGAGGGTAAGGCTTCGGGTACGGGTTACGGTTAGGGTTAGGTTTAGGGTAAGGGGACGGGGACGGTTTAGGGTACAGGTTAGGGTACGACAACGGTTTAGGGTGAGCGTACGTGTTAGGGTACTGGTTAGTATTAGCGTACGGGTTATTATTAGGGGACGGGTGAGGGTAAGGCTTCGGGTAAGGGTTAGGGTTAGGCTTAGGGGACGGGGACGGTTTAGGGTACAGGTTAGGGTACGACAATGGATTAGGGTGAGCGTACGTGTTAGGTTATGTGTTAGTGTTAGCGTACGGGTTAGGATTAGCGGACGGGTGAGGGTAAGGCTTCGGGTAAGGGTTAGGGCTAGGGTTAGGGTTAGGGTTAGGGTTAGAGTTAGAGGACGGGGACGGTTTAGGGTACAGGTTAGGGTACGACAGCGGTTTAGGGTGAGCGTACGTGTTAGGGTACGGGTTAGTGTTAGCGTACGGGTTAGGATTAGGGGACGGGTGAGGGTAAAGCTTCGGGTAAGGGTTAGGGTTAGGGTTAGGGTTAGGGTTAGGGGATGGGGATGGTTTAGGGTACAGGTTAGGGTACGACAACGTTTTAGGGTGAGCGTACGTGTTAGGGTACGGGTTAGTTTTAGCGTACGGGTTAGGATTAGGGGACGGGTGAGGGTAAGGCTTCGGGTAAGGGTTAGGGTTAGGGTTAGGGTTAGGGTTAGGGTTAGGGGACGGGGACGGTTTAGGGTACAGGTTAGGGTACGACAACCGTTTAGGGTGAGCGTACATGTTAGGGTACGGGTTAGTGTTAGCGTACTGGTTAGGATTAGGGGACGGGTGAGGGTAAGGCCTCGGGTAAGGGTTAGGGTTAGGGTTACGGTTAGGGATGGGGACGGGGACGGGGAGGGTTTAGGGTACAAGTTAGGGTATTACAACGGTTTAGGGTGAGCGTACGTGTTAGGGTACGGGTTAGTGTTAGCGTACGGGTTAGGATTAGGGGACGGGTGAGGGTAAGGCTTCAGGTAACGGTTAGGGTTAGGGTTAGGGTTAGGGTTAGGGGACGGGGACGGTTTAGGGTACAGGTTAGGGTACGACAATGGTTTAGGGTGAGCGTACGTGTTAGGGTACGGGTTAGTCATAGCGTACGGATTAGGATTAGGGGACGGGTGAGGGTAAGGCTTCGGGTAAGGGTTAGGGTTAGGGTTAGGGTTAGGGTTAGTGTTAGGGGACGGGGACGGTTTAGGGTACAGGTTAGTGTACGACAACTGTTTAGGGTGAGCGTACGTGTTAGGGTACGGGTTAGTGTTAGCGTACGTGTTAGGATTAGGGGACGGGTGAGGGTAAGGCTTCGGGTAAGGGTTAGGGTTAGGGTTAGGGTTAGGTTTAGGGTTAGGGGACGGGGACGGTTTAGGGTACAGGTTAGGGTACGACAACGGTTTAGGGTGAGCGTACGTGTTAGGGTACGGGTTAGTGTTAGCGTACGGGTTAGGATTAGGGGACGGGTGAGGGTAAGGCTTCGGGTAAGGGTTAGGGTTAGGGTTAGGGTTAGGGTTAGGGGACGGGGACGGTTTAGGGTACAGTTTAGGGTACGACAACGGTTTAGGCTGAGCGTACGTGTTAGGGTATGGGTTAGTGTTAGCGTACGGGTTAGGATTAGGGGACGGGTGAGGGTAAGGCTTCGGGTAAGGGTTAGGGTTAGGCTTAGGGTTAGGGGACGGGGACGGTTTAGGGTACAGGTTAGGGTATGACAACGGTTTAGGGTGTGCGTAAGTGTTAGGGTACGGGTTAGTGTGAGCGGACGGTTTAGGATTAGGGGACGGGTGAGGGTAAGGCTTCGGGTAAGGGTTAGGGTTAGGGTTAGGGTTAGGGATAGGGTCAGGGGACGGTGACGGTTTACGGTACAGGTTAGGGTACGACAACGGTTTAGGGTGAGCGTACGTGTTAGGGTACAGGTTAGTGTTAGTGTACGGATTAGGATTAGGGGACGGGTGAGGGTAAGGCTTCGGGTAAGGTTTAGGGTTATGGTTAGGGTTAGGGTTAGGGTTAGGGGACGGGGACGGTTTAGGGTACAGTTTAGGGTACGACAACGGTTTAGGGTGAGCGTACGTGTTAGGGTACGGGTTAGTGTTAGAGTACGGGTTAGGATTAGGGGACGGGTGAGGGTACGGCTTTGGGTAAGGGTTAGGGTTAGGGTTAGGATTAGGGTTATGGTTAGGGGACGGGGACGGTTTAGGGTACAGGTTAGTGTACGACAACAGATTAGGGTGAGCGTACGTGTTAGGGTACGGGTTAGTGTTAGCGTACGGGTTAGGATTAGGGGACGGGTGAGGGTAAGGCTTCGGGTAAGGGTTAGGGTTAGGGTTAGGGTTACGGTTAGGGTTAGGGGACTGGGACGGTTTAGGGTACAGGTTAGTTTACGACAAGGGTTTAGGGTGAGCGTACGTGTTAGGGTACGGGTTAATGTTAGCGTACGGGTTAGGATTAGGGGACAGGTGAGGGTAAGGCTTCTGATAAGGGTTAGGGTTAGGGTTAGGGTTAGGGGACGGGGAAGGGGACGGTTTAGGGTACAGGTTAGGGTACGACAACGGTTTAGGGTGAGCGTACGTGTTAGGGTACGGGTTAGTGTTAGCGTACGGGTTAGGATTAGGGGACGGGTGAGGTAAGCCTTCGGGTAAGGGTTAGGGTTAGGGTTAGGGTTAGGGTTAGGGTTAGGGGACGGGGACGGTTTAGGGTACAGTTTAGGGTTCGACAACGGTTTAGGGTGAGCGTACGTGTTAGGGTACGGGTTAGTGTTAGCGTACGGGTTAGGATTAGGGGACGGGTGAGGGTAAGGCTTCGGGTAAGGGTTAGGGTTAGGGTTAGGGTTAGGGGACGGGGACGGTTTAGGGTACAGGTTAGGGTACTACAATGGTTTAGGGTGAGCGTACGTGTTAGGTTATGTGTTAGTGTTAGCGTACGGGTTAGGATTAGGGGACGGGTGAGGGTAAGGCTTCGGGTAAGGGTTAGGGATAGGGTTAGGGTTAGGGTTAGGGGACGGGGACGGTTTAGGGTACAGATTAGGGTACGACAACGGTTTAGGGGGAGCGTACATGTTATGGTACGGGTTCGTGTTAGCGTACGGGTTAGGATTTGGGGACGGGTGAGGGTAAGGCTTCAGGTAAGGGTTAGGGTTAGGGTTAGGGTTAGGGTAATGGTTAGGGGACGGGGACGGTTTAGGGTACAGTTTAGGGTACGACAACGGTTTAGGGTGAGCGTACGTGTTAGGGTACGGGTTAGTGTTAGTGTACGGGTTAGGATTAGGGGACGGGTGAGGGTTAGGCTTCGGGTAAGGGTTAGGGTTAGGGTTAGGGTTAGGGTTAGGGTTAGGCTTAGGGTTAGGGGACGGGGACGGTTTAGGGTACAGGTTAGGGTACGACAACCGTTTAGGGTGAGTGTACGTGTTAGGGTTCGGGTTAGTGTTAGCGTATGGGTTAGGATTAGGGGATGGGTGAGGGTCAGGCTTCGGGTAAGGGTTAGGTTTAGGGTTAGGGGACGGGGACGGTTTAGGGTACAGGTTAGGGTACAACAACGGTTTAGGGTGAGCGTACGTGTTAGGGTACGTGTTAGTGTTAGCGTACGGGTTAGGATTAGGGGACGGGTGAGGGTAAGGCTTCGGGTAAGGGTTAGTTTTAGGGTTAGTGTTAGGGTTAGGGTTAGGGGACGGGGACGGTTTAGGGTACAGGTTAGGGTACGACAATGGTTTAGGGTGAGCGTACGTGTTAGGGTACGGGTTAGTGATAGCGTACGGGTTAGGATTAGGGGACGGGTCAGGGTAAGGCTTCGGGTAAGGGTTAGGGTTAGGGTTAGGGTTAGGGGACGGGGACGGTTTAGGGTACAGGTTAGGGTATGACAACGGTCTAGGGTGAGCGTACGTGTTAGGGTACGGTTTAGTGTTAGCGTACGGTTTAGGATTAGGGGACGGGTGAGGGTAAGGCTTCGGGTAAGGGTTAGGGTTAGGCTTAGGGTTAGGGGAAGGGGACGGGGCCGGTTTAGGGTACAGGTTAGGGTACGACAACGGTTTAGGGTGAGCGTACGCGTTAGGGTACGGGTTAGTGTTAGCGTACGGGTTAGGATTAGGGGACGGGTGAGGGTAAGGCTTCGGGTAAGATTTAGGGTTAGGGTTAGGGTTAGGGTTAGGGGACGGGGACGGTTTAGGGTACAGGTTAGGGTACGACAACCGTTTAGGGTGAGCGTACATGTTAGGGTACGGGTTAGTGTTAGCGTACGGGTTAGGATTAGGGGACGGGTGAGGGTAAGGCTTCGGGTAAGGGTTAGGGTTAGGGTTACGGTTAGGGATGGGGACGGGGACGGGGAGGGTTTAGGGTACAAGTTAGGGTATGACAACGGTTTAGGGTGAGCGTACGAGTTAGGATACGGGTTAGTGTTAGCGTACGGGTTAGGATTAGGGGACGGGTGAGGGTAAGGCTTCAGGTAAGGGTTAGGGTTAGGGTTAGGGTTAGGGTTAGGGGACGGGGACGGTTTAGGGTACAGGTTAGGGTACAACAACGGTTTAGGGTGAGCGTACGTGTTAGGGTACGGGTTAGTGTTAGCGTACGGTTTAGGATTAGGGGACGGGTGAGGGTAAGGCTTCGGGTAAGGGTTAGTGTTAGGGTTAGGGTTAGGGGACGGGGACGGTTTAGGGTACAGGTTAGGGTACGACAACGATTTAGGTTGAGCGTACGTGTTAGGGTACGGGTTAGTGTTCGCGTACGGGTTAGGATTAGGGGACGGGTGAGGGTAAGGCTTCGGGTAAGGGTTAGGGTTAGGTTTAGGTTTAGGGTTAGGGGATGGGGACGGTTTAGGGTACAGGTTAGGGTACGACAACGGTTTAGGGTGAGCGTACGTGTTAGGGTACGGATTAGTGTTAGCGTACGGTTTAGGATTAGGGGACGGGTGAGGGTAAGGCTTCGGGTAAGGGTTTGGGTTAGGGGACGGTGACGGGGACGGTTCAGGGTACAGGTTAGTGTACGACAACGGTTTAGGGTGAGCGTACGTGTTAGGGTACGGGTTAGAGTTAGCGTACGGTTTAGGATTAGGGAACGGGCGAGGGTAAGGCTTCGGGTAAGGGTTAGGGTTAGGGTTAGGGTTAGGGTTAGTGTTAGGGGACGGGGACGGTTTAGGGTACAGGTTAGGGTACGACAACGGTTTAGGGTGAGCGTACGTGTTAGGGTACGGGTTAGTGTTAGCGTACGGGTTAGGATTAAGGGACGGGTGAGGGTAAGGCTTCGGGTAAGGGTTAGAGTTAGGGTTAGGGTTAGGGTTAGGGCACGGGGATGGTTTAGGGTACAGGTTAGGGTACGACAATGGTTTAGGGTGAGCGTACGTGTTAGTGTACGGGTTAGTGTTAGCATACGGGTTACGATTAGGGGACGGGTGAGGGTAAGGCTTCGGGTAAGGGTTAGGGTTAGGGTTAGGGTTAGGGTTAGGGTTAGGGGACGGGGACGGTTTAGGGTACAGGTTAGGGTACGACAACGGTGTAGTGTGAGCGTACGTGTTAGGGTACGGGTTAGTGTTAGCGTACGGGTTAGGATTAGGGGACGGGTGAGGGTAAGGCTTTGGGTAAGGGTTAGGGTTAGGGTTAGGGTTAGGGGACGGGGACGGGGACGGGGACGGTTTAGGGTACAGTTTAGGGTACGACAACGGTTTAGGCTGAGCGTACGTGTTAGGGTATGGGTTAGTGTTAGCGTAAGGGTTAGGATTAGGGGACGGGTGAGGGTAAGGCTTCGGGTAAGGGTTAGGGTTAGGGTTAGGGTTAGGGTTAGGGGACGGGGCCGGTTTAGGGTACAGGTTAGGGTACGACAACAGTTTAGGGTGAGCGTACGTGTTAGGGTACGGGTTAGTGTTAGTGTACGGGTTAGGGTTAGGGGACGGGTGAGGGTAAGGCTTCGGGTAAGGTTTAGGGTTAGGGTTAGGGTTAGGGTTAGGGGACGGGGACGGTTTAGGGTACAGGTTAGGGTATGACAACGGTTTAGGGTGAGCGTACGTGTTAGGTTATGGGTTACTGTTAGCGTACGGGTTAGGATTAGGGGACGGGTGAGGGTAAGGCTTCGGGTACGGGTTAGGGTTAGGGTTAGGGGACGGGGACGGTTTAGGGTACAGGTTAGGGTACGACAACGGTTTAGGTTGAGCGTACGTGTTCGGGTACGGGTTAGTGTTAGCGTACGGTTTAGGATTAGGGGACGGGTGAGGGTAAGGCTTCGGGTAAGGGTTATGGTTAGGGTTAGGTTTAGGGTTAGGGGACGGGGACGGTTTAGGGTACAGGTTAGGGTACGACAACGGTTTAGGGTGAGCGTACGTGTTAGGGTACTGGTTAGTATTAGCGTACGGGTTATTATTAGGGGACGGATGAGGATAAGGATTCGGGTAAGTGTTAGGGTTAGGGTTACGGTTAGGGGACGGGGACGGTTTACGGTACAGGTTAGGGCACGACAACGGGTTAGGGTGAGCATACGTGTTAGGGTACGGGTTAGTGTTAGCGTACGGGTTAGGATTAGGGGACGGGTGAGGGTAAGGCTTCGGGTAAGGGTTAGGGTTAGGGTTAGGGTTAGGGTTAGGGTTAGGGGACGGGGACGGTTTAGGGTACAGGATAGGGTACGACAATGGATTAGGGTGAGCGTACGTGTTAGGTTATGTGTTAGTGTTAGCGTACGGGTTAGGATTAGCGGACGGGTGAGGGTAAGGCTTCGGGTAAGGGTTAGGGTTAGGGTTAGGGTTAGGGTTAGGGTTAGAGGTAGAGGACGGGGACGGTTTAGGGTACAGGTTAGGGTACGACCGCGGTTTAGGGTGAGCGTACGTGTTAGGGTACGGGTTAGTGTTAGCGTACGGGTTAGGATTAGGGGACGGGTGAGGGTAAAGCTTCGGGTAAGGGTTAGGGTTAGGGTTAGGGGACGGGGATGGTTTAGGGTACAGGTTAGGGTACGACAACGTTTTAGGGTGAGCGTACGTGTTAGGGTACGGGTTAGTGTTAGCGTACGGGTTAGGATTATTGGACGGGTGAGGGTAAGGCTTCGGGTAAGGGTTAGGGATAGGGTTAGGGTTAGGGTTAGGGTTAGTGGACGGGGACGGTTTAGGGTACAGATTAGGGTACGACAACGGTTTAGGGGGAGCGTATATGTTATGGTACGGGTTCGTGTTAGCGTACGGTTTAGGATTAGGGGACGGGTGAGGGTAAGGCTTCAGGTAAGGGTTAGGGTTAGGGTTAGGGTTAGGGTAATGGTTAGGGGACGGGGACGGTTTAGGGTACAGGTTAGGGTACGACAACGGTTTAGGGTGAGCGTACGTGTTAGGGTACGGGTTAGTGTTAGTGTACGGGTTAGGATTAGGGGACGGGTGAGGGTTAGGCTTCGGGTAAGGGTTAGGGTTAGGGTTAGGGTTAGGGTTAGGGTTAGGCTTAGGGTTAGGGGACGGGGACGGTTTAGGGTACAGGTTAGGGTACGACAACCGTTTAGGGTGAGTGTACGTTTTAGGGTACGGGTTAGTGTTAGCGTATGGGTTAGGATTAGGGGATGGGTGAGGGTCAGGCTTCGGGTAAGGGTTAGGGTTAGGGGACGGGGACGGTTTAGGGTACAGGTTAGGGTACAACAACGGTTTAGGGTGAGCGTACGTGTTAGGGTACGTGTTAGTGTTAGCGTACGGGTTAGGATTAGGGGACGGGTGAGGGTAAGGCTTCGGGTAAGGGTTAGTTTTAGGGTTAGGGTTAGGGTTAGGGTTAGGGGACGGGGACGGTTTAGGGTACAGGTTAGGGTACGACAATGGTTTAGGGTGAGCGTACGTGTTAGGGTACGGGTTAGTGATAGCGTACGGGTTAGGATTAGGGGACGGGTCAGGGTAAGGCTTCGGGTAAGGGTTAGGGTTAGGGTTAGGGGACGGGGACAGTTTAGGGTACAGGTTAGGGTATGACAACGGTCTAGGGTGAGCGTACGTGTTAGGGTACGGTTTAGTGTTAGCGTACGGTTTAGGATTAGGGGACGGGTGAGGGTAAGGCTTCGGGTAAGGGTTAGGGTTAGGCTTAGGGTTAGGGGAAGGGGACGGGGCCGGTTTAGGGTACAGGTTAGGGTACGACAACTGTTTAGGGTGAGCGTACATGTTAGGGTACGGGTTAGTGTTAGCGTACGGGTTAGGATTATGGGACGGGTGAGGGTAAGGCTTCGGGTAAGGGTTAGGGTTAGGGTTAGGGTTAGGGTTAGTGTTAGGGGACAGTTTAGGGTACAGGTTAGGGTACGACAACGGTTTAGGATGAGCGTACGTGTTAGGGTACGGGTTAGTCTTAGCGTACGGGTTAGGATTAGGGGACGGGTGAGGGTAAGGCTTCGGGTAAGGGTTAGGGTTAGGGTTAGTGTTAGGGTTAGTGTTAGGGGACGGGGACGGTTTAGGGTACAGGTTAGGGTACGACAACGGTTTAGGGTGAGCGTACGTGTTAGGGTACGGGTTAGTGTTAGCGTACGGGTTAGGATTAGGGGACGGGTGAGTGTAAGGCTTCGGGTAAGGGTTAGGGTTAGGGTTAGGGTTAGGGTTAGGGGACGGGGACGGGGACGGTTTAGGGTACAGTTTAGGGTACGACAAAGGTTTTGGCTGAGCGTACGTGTTTGGGTATGGGTTAGTGTTAGCGTAAGGGTTAGGATTAGGGGACGGGTGAGGGTAAGGCTTCGGGTAAGGGTTAGGGTTAGGGTTAGGGTTAGGGTTAGGGGACGGGGCCGGTTTAGGGTACAGGTTAGGGTACGACAACAGTTTAGGGTGAGCGTACGTGTTAGGGTACGGGTTAGTGTTAGTGTACGGGTTAGGGTTAGGGGACGGGTGAGGGTAAGGCTTCGGGTAAGGTTTAGGGTTAGGGTTAGGGTTAGGGTTAGGGTTAGGGGACGGGGACGGTTTAGGGTACAGGTTAGGGTACGACAACGGTTTAGGGTGAGCGTACGTGTTAGGTTATGGGTTACTGTTAGCGTACGGGTTAGGATTAGGGGACGGGTGAGGGTAAGGCTTCGGGTACGGGTTAGGGTTAGGGTTAGGGTAAGGGCACGGGGACGGTTTAGGGTACAGGTTAGGGTACGACAACCGTTTAGGGTGAGCGTACGTGTTAGGGTATGGGTTAGTGTTAGAGTACGGTTTAGGATTAGGGGACGGGTGAGGGTAAGGCTTCGGGTAAGGGTTACGGTTAGGGTTAGGTTTAGGGTTAGGGGACGGGGACGGTTTAGGGTACAGGTTAGGGTACGACAACGGTTTAGGGTGAGCGTACGTGTTAGGGTACTGGTTAGTATTAGCGTACGGGTTATTATTAGGGGACGGGTGAGGATAAGGATTCGGGTAAGCGTTAGGGTTAGGGTTACGGTTAGGGGACGGGGACGGTTTACGGTACAGGTTAGGGCACGACAACGGGTTAGGGTGAGCATACGTGTTAGGGTACGGGTTAGTGTTAGCGTACGGGTTAGGATTAGGGGACGGGTGAGGGTAAGGCTTCGGGTAAGGGTTAGGGTTAGGCTTAGGGGACGGGGACGGTTTAGGGTACAGGTTAGGGTACGACAATGGATTAGGGTGAGCGTACGTGTTAGGTTATGTGTTAGTGTTAGCGTACGGGTTAGGATTAGCGGACGGGTGAGGGTAAGGCTTCGGGTAAGGGTTAGGGCTAGGGTTAGGGTTAGGGTTAGGGTTAGAGTTAGAGGACGGGGACGGTTTAGGGTACAGGTTAGGGTACGACAGCGGTTTAGGGTGAGCGTACGTGTTAGGGTACGGGTTAGTGTTAGCGTACGGGTTAGGATTAGGGGACGGGTGAGGGTAAAGCTTCGGGTAAGGGTTAGGGTTAGGGTTAGGGTTAGGGTTAGGGGACGGGGATGGTTTAGGGTACAGGTTAGGGTACGACAACGTTTTAGGGTGAGCGTACGTGTTAGGGTACGGGTTAGTTTTAGCGTACGGGTTAGGATTAGGGGACGGGTGAGGGTAAGGCTTCGGGTAAGGGTTAGGGTTAGGGTTAGGGTTAGGGTTAGGGTTAGGGGACGGGGACGGTTTAGGGTACAGGTTAGGGTACGACAACCGTTTAGGGTGAGCGTACATGTTAGCGTACGGGTTAGTGTTAGCGTACTGGTTAGGATTAGGGGACGGGTGAGGGTAAGGCCTCGGGTAAGGGTTAGGGTTAGGGTTACGGTTAGGGATGGGGACGGGGACGGGGAGGGTTTAGGGTACAAGTTAGGGTATTACAACGGTTTAGGGTGAGCGTACGTGTTAGGGTACGGGTTAGTGTTAGCGTACGGGTTAGGATTAGGGGACGGGTGAGGGTAAGGCTTCAGGTAAGGGTTAGGGTTAGGGTTAGGGTTAGGGTTAGGGGACGGTTTAGGGTACAGGTTAGGGTACGACAACGGTTTAGGGTGAGCGTACGTGTTAGGGTACGGGTTAGTCATAGCGTACGGATTAGGATTAGGGGACGGGTGAGGGTAAGGCTTCGGGTAAGGGTTAGGGTTAGGGTTAGGGTTAGGGTTAGTGTTAGGGGACGGGGATGGTTTAGGGTACAGGTTAGTGTACGACAACTGTTTAGGGTGAGCGTACGTGTTAGGGCACGGGTTAGTGTTAGCGTACGTGTTAGGATTAGGGGACGGGTGAGGGTAAGGCTTCGGGTAAGGGTTAGGGTTAGGGTTAGGTTTAGGGTTAGGGTTAGGTGACGGGGACGGTTTAGGGTACAGGTTAGGGTACGACAACGGTTTAGGGTGAGCGTACGTGTTAGGGTACGGGTTAGTGTTAGCGTACGGGTTAGGATTAGGGGACGGGTGAGGGTAAGGCTTCGGGTAAGGGTTAGGGTTAGGGTTAGGGTTAGGGTTAGGGGACGGGGACGGTTTAGGGTACAGTTTAGGGTACGACAACGGTTTAGGCTGAGCGTACGTGTTAGGGTATGGGTTAGTGTTAGCGTACGGGTTAGGATTAGGGGACGGGTGAGGGTAAGGCTTCGGGTAAGGGTTAGGGTTAGGCTTAGGGTTAGGGGACGGGGACGGTTTAGGGTACAGGTTAGGGTATGACAACGGTTTAGGGTGAGCGTAAGTGTTAGGGTACGGGTTAGTGTGAGCGGACGGTTTAGGATTAGGGGACGGGTGAGGGTAAGGCTTCGGGTAAGGGTTAGGGTTAGGGTTAGGGTTAGGGATAGGGTCAGGGGACGGTGACGGTTTAGGGTACAGGTTAGGGTATGACAACGGTTTAGGGTGAGCGTACGTTTTAGGGTACAGGTTAGTGTTAGTGTACGGATTAGGATTAGGGGACGGGTGAGGGTAAGGCTTCGGGTAAGGTTTAGGGTTATGGTTAGGGTTAGGGTTAGGGTTAGGGGACGGGGACGGTTTAGGGTACAGTTTAGGGTACGACAACGGTTTAGGGTGAGCGTACGTGTTAGGGTACGGGTTAGTGTTAGAGTACGGGTTAGGATTAGGGGACGGGTGAGGGTACGGCTTTGGGTAAGGGTTAGGGTTAGGGTTAGGGTTAGGGTTATGGTTAGGGGACGGGGACGGTTTAGCGTACAGGTTAGTGTACGACAACAGATTAGGGTGAGCGTACGTGTTAGGGTACGGGTTAGTGTTAGCGTACGGGTTAGGATTAGGGGACGGGTGAGGGTAAGGCTTCGGGTAAGGGTTAGGGTTAGGGTTAGGGTTACGGTTAGGGTTAGGGGACTGGGACGGTTTAGGGTACAGGTTAGTTTACGACAAGGGTTTAGGGTGAGCGTACGTGTTAGGGTACGGGTTAATGTTAGCGTACGGGTTAGGATTAGGGGACAGGTGAGGGTAAGGCTTCTGATAAGGTTTAGGGTTAGGGTTAGGGTTAGGGGACGGGGAAGGGGACGGTTTAGGGTACAGGTTAGGGTACGACAACGGTTTAGGGTGAGCGTACGTGTTAGGGTACGGGTTAGTGTTAGCGTACGGGTTAGGATTAGGGGACGGGTGAGGTAAGCCTTCGGGTAAGGGTTAGGGTTAGTGTTAGGGTTAGGGTTAGGGTTAGGGGACGGGGACGGTTTAGGGTACAGTTTAGGGTTCGACAACGGTTTAGGGTGAGCGTACGTGTTAGGGTACGGGTTAGTGTTAGCGTACGGGTTAGGATTAGGGGACGGGTGAGGGTAAGGCTTCGGGTAAGGGTTAGGGTTAGGGTTAGGGTTAGGGGACGGGGACGGTTTAGGGTACAGGTTAGGGTACGACAATGGTTTAGGGTGAGCGTACGTGTTAGGTTATGTGTTAGTGTTAGCGTACGGGTTAGGATTAGGGGACGGGTGAGGGTAAGGCTTCGGGTAAGGGTTAGGGATAGGGTTAGGGTTAGGGTTAGGGGACGGGGACGGTTTAGGGTACAGATTAGGGTACGACAACGGTTTAGGGGGAGCGTACATGTTATGGTACGGTTTCGTGTTAGCGTACGGGTTAGGATTTGGGGACGGGTGAGGGTAAGGCTTCAGGTAAGGGTTAGGGTTAGGGTTAGGGTTAGGGTAATGGTTAGGGGACGGGGACGGTTTAGGGTACAGTTTAGGGTACGACAACGGTTTAGGGTGAGCGTACGTGTTAGGGTACAGGTTAGTGTTAGTGTACGGGTTAGGATTAGAGGACGAGTGAGGGTTAGGCTCGGGTAAGGGTTAGGGTTAGGGTTAGGGTTAGGGTTAGGGTTAGGCTTAGGGTTAGGGGACGGGGACGGTTTAGGGTACAGGTTAGGGTACGACAACCGTTTAGGGTGAGTGTACGTGTTAGGGTTCGGGTTAGTGTTAGCGTATGGGTTAGGATTAAGGGATGGGTGAGGGTCAGGCTTCGGGTAAGGGTTAGGTTTAGGGTTAGGGGACGGGGACGGTTTAGGGTACAGGTTAGGGTACAACAACGGTTTAGGGTGAGCGTACGTGTTAGGGTACGTGTTAGTGTTAGCGTACGGGTTAGGATTAGGGGACGGGTGAGGGTAAGGCTTCGGGTAAGGGTTAGTTTTAGGGTTAGTGTTAGGGTTAGGGTTAGGGGACGGGGACGGTTTAGGGTACAGGTTAGGGTACGACAATGGTTTAGGGTGAGCCTACCTGTTAGGGTACGGGTTAGTGATAGCGTACGGGTTAGGTTTAGGGGACGGGTCAGGGTAAGGCTTCGGGTAAGGGTTAGGGTTAGGGTTAGGGTTAGGGGACGGGGACGGTTTAGGGTACAGGTTAGGGTATGACAACGGTCTAGGGTGAGCGTACGTGTTAGGGTACGGTTTAGTGTTAGCGTACGGTTTAGGATTAGGGGACGGGTGAGGGTAAGGCTTCGGGTAAGGGTTAGGGTTAGGCTTAGGGTTAGGGGAAGGGGACGGGGCCGGTTTAGGGTACAGGTTAGGGTACGACAACGGTTTAGGGTGAGCGTACGCGTTAGGGTACGGGTTAGTGTTAGCGTACGGGTTAGGATTAGGGGACGGGTGAGGGTAAGGCTTCGGGTAAGATTTAGGGTTAGGGTTAGGGTTAGGGTTAGGGGACGGGGACGGTTTAGGGTACAGGTTAGGGTACGACAACCGTTTAGGGTGAGCGTACATGTTAGGGTACGGGTTAGTGTTAGCGTACGGGTTAGGATTAGGGGACGGGTGAGGGTAAGGCTTCGGGTAAGGGTTAGGGTTAGGGTTACGGTTAGGGATGGGGACGGGGACGGGGAGGGTTTAGGGTACAAGTTAGGGTATGACAACGGTTTAGGGTGAGCGTACGAGTTAGGATACGGGTTAGTGTTAGCGTACGGGTTAGGATTAGGGGACGGGTGAGGGTAAGGCTTCAGGTAAGGGTTAGGGTTAGGGTTAGGGTTAGGGTTAGGGGATGGGGACGGTTTAGGGTACAGGTTAGGGTACAACAACGGTTTAGGGTGAGCGTACGTGTTAGGGTACGGGTTAGTGTTAGCGTACGGTTTAGGATTAGGGGACGGGTGAGGGTAAGGCTTCGGGTAAGGGTTAGTGTTAGGCTTAGGGTTAGGGGACGGGGACGGTTTAGGGTACAGGTTAGGGTACGACAACGGTTTAGGTTGAGCGTACGTGTTAGGGTACGGGTTAGTGTTAGCGTACGGGTTAGGATTAGGGGACGGGTGAGGGTAAGGCTTCGGGTAAGTGTTAGGGTTAGGTTTAGGGTTAGGGTTAGGGGATGGGGACGGTTTAGGGTACAGGTTAGGGTACGACAACGGTTTAGGGTGAGCGTACGTGTTAGGGTACGGGTTAGTGTTAGCGTACGGTTTAGGATTAGGGGACGGGTGAGGGTAAGGCTTCGGGTAAGGGTTTGGGTTAGGGGACAGTGACGGGGACGGTTTAGGGTACAGGTTAGGGTACGACAACGGTTTAGGGTGAGCGTACGTGTTAGGGTACGGGTTAGAGTTAGCGTACGGGTTAGGATTAGGGAACGGGCGAGGGTAAGGCTTCGGGTAAGGGTTAGGGTTAGGGTTAGGGTTAGGGGACGGGGACGGGGACGGTTTAGGGTACAGGTTAGGGTACGACAACGGTGTAGGGTGAGCGTACGTGTTAGGGTACGGGTTAGTGTTAGCGTACGGGTTAGGATTATGGGACGGGTGAGGGTAAGGCTTCGGGTAAGGGTTAGGGTTAGGGTTAGGGTTAGGGTTAGGGTTAGGGGACGGTTTAGGGTACAGGTTAGGGTACGACAACGGTTTATTATGAGCGTACGTGTTAGGGTACGGGTTAGTCTTAGCGTACGGGTTAGGATTAGGGGACGGGTGAGGGTAAGGCTTCGGGTAAGGGTTAGGGTTAGGGTTAGGGTTAGGGTTAGTGTTAGGGGACGGGGACGGTTTAGGGTACAGGTTAGGGTACGACAACGGTTTAGGGTGAGCGTACGTGTTAGGGTACGGGTTAGTGTTAGCGTACGGGTTAGGATTAGGGGACGGGTGAGGGCAAGGCTTCGGGTAAGGGTTAGGGTTAGGGTTACGGTTAGGGTTAGGGGACGGGGACGGTTTAGGGTACAGGTTAGGGTACGACAATGGTTTAGTGTGAGCGTACGTGTTAGTGTACGGGTTAGTGTTAGCGTACGGGTTAGGATTAGGGGACGGGTGAGGGTAAGGCTTCGGGTAAGGGTTAGGGTTAGGGTTAGGGTTAGGGTTAGGGTTAGGGGACGGGGACGGTTTAGGGTAGAGGTTAGGGTACGACAACGGTGTAGGGTGAGCGTAC
The DNA here is from genome assembly GCF_059928025.1 of Delphinapterus leucas. Lineage (NCBI taxonomy): Eukaryota > Metazoa > Chordata > Mammalia > Artiodactyla > Monodontidae > Delphinapterus > Delphinapterus leucas. The sequence continues at coordinate 27,936,359 of NC_143145.1, read as the reverse complement.
GTGTTAGGGTACGGGTTAGTGTTAGCGTACGGGTTAGGATTAGGGGACGGGTGAGGGTAAGGCTTCGGGTAAGGGTTAGGGTTAGGGTTAGGGTTAGGGGACGGGGACGGGGACGGTTTAGGGTACAGTTTAGGGTACGACAACGGTTTAGGCTGAGCGTACGTGTTAGGGTATGGGTTAGTGTTAGCGTAAGGGTTAGGATTAGGGGACGGGTGAGGGTAAGGCTTCGGGTAAGGGTTAGGGTTAGGGTTAGGGTTAGGGGACGGGGCCGGTTTAGGGTACAGGTTAGGGTACGACAACAGTTTAGGGTGAGCGTACGTGTTAGGGTACGGGTTAGTGTTAGTGTACGGGTTAGGGTTAGGGGACGGGTGAGGGTAACGCTTCGGGTAAGGTTTAGGGTTAGGGTTAGGGTTAGGGTTAGAGTTAGGGGACGGGGACGGTTTAGGGTACAGGTTAGGGTACGACAACGGTTTAGGGTGAGCGTACGTGTTAGGTTATGGGTTACTGTTAGCGTACGGGTTAGGATTAGGGGACGGGTGAGGGTAAGGCTTCGGGTACGGGTTAGGGTTAGGGTTAGGGTTAGGGTTAGGGGACGGGGACGGTTTAGGGTACAGGCTAGGGTACGACAACGGTTTAGGGTGAGCGTACGTGTTAGGGTACGGGTTAGTGTTAGCGTACGGTTTAGGATTAGGGGACGGGTGAGGGTAAGGCTTCGGGTAAGGGTTACGGTTAGGGTTAGGTTTAGGGTTAGGGGACGGGGACGGTTTAGGGTACAGGTTAGGGTACGACAACGGTTTAGGGTGAGCGTACGTGTTAGGGTACTGGTTAGTATTAGCGTACGGGTTATTATTAGGGGACGGGTGAGGATAAGGATTCGGGTAAGGGTTAGGGTTAGGGTTACGGTTAGGGGACGGGGACGGTTTACGGTACAGGTTAGGGCACGACAACGGGTTAGGGTGAGCATACGTGTTAGGGTACGGGTTAGTGTTAGCGTACGGGTTAGGATTAGGGGACGGGTGAGGGTAAGGCTTAGGGTAAGGTTTAGGGTTAGGGTTAGGGTTAGGGTTAGGGGACGGGGACGGTTTAGGGTACAGGTTAGGGTACGACAATGGATTAGGGTGAGCGTACGTGTTAGGTTATGTGTTAGTGTTAGCGTACGGGTTAGGATTAGCGGACGGGTGAGGGTAAGGCTTCGGGTAAGGGTTAGGGTTAGGGTTAGGGTTAGGGTTAGGGTTAGAGGTAGAGGACGGGGACGGTTTAGGTAACAGGTTAGGGTACGACCGCGGTTTAGGGTGAGCGTACGTGTTAGGGTACGGGTTAGTGTTAGCGTAAGGGTTAGGATTAGGGGACGGGTGAGGGTAAAGCTTCGGGTAAGGGTTAGGGTTAGGGTTAGGGGACGGGGATGGTTTAGGGTACAGGTTAGGGTACGACAACGTTTTAGGGTGAGCGTACGTGTTAGGGTACGGTTTAGTGTTAGCGTACGGGTTAGGATTAGTGGACGGGTGAGGGTAAGGCTTCGGGTAAGGGTTAGGGATAGGGTTAGGGTTAGGGTTAGGGTTAGGGGACGGGGACGGTTTAGGGTACAGATTAGGGTACGACAACGGTTTAGGGGGAGCGTACATGTTATGGTACGGGTTCGTGTTAGCGTACGGGTTAGGATTAGGGGACGGGTGAGGGTAAGGCTTCAGGTAAGGGTTAGGGTTAGGGTTAGGGTTAGGGTAATGGTTAGGGGACGGGGACGGTTTAGGGTACAGGTTAGGGTACGACAACTGTTTAGGGTGAGCGTACGTGTTAGGGTACGGGTTAGTGTTAGTGTACGGGTTAGGATTAGGGGACGGGTGAGGGTTAGGCTTCGGGTAAGGGTTAGGGTTAGGGTTAGGGTTAGGGTTAGGGTTAGGCTTAGGGTTAGGGGACGGGGACGGTTTAGGGTACAGGTTAGGGTACGACAACCGTTTAGGGTGAGTGTACGTGTTAGGGTACGGGTTAGTGTTAGCGTATGGGTTAGGATTAGGGGATGGGTGAGGGTCAGGCTTCGGGTAAGGGTTAGGGTTAGGGTTAGGGGACGGGGACGGTTTAGGGTACAGGTTAGGGTACAACAACGGTTTAGGGTGAGCGTACGTGTTAGGGTACGTGTTAGTGTTAGTGTACGGGTTAGGATTAGGGGACGGGTGAGGGTAAGGCTTCGGGTAAGGGTTAGTTTTAGGGTTAGGGTTAGGGTTAGGTTTAGGGGACGGGGACGGTTTAGGGTACAGGTTAGGGTACGACAATGGTTTAGGGTGAGCGTAAGTGTTAGGGTACGGGTTAGTGATAGCGTACGGGTTAGGATTAGGGGACGGGTCAGGGTAAGGCTTCGGGTAAGGGTTAGGGTTAGGGTTAGGGTTAGGGGACGGGGACGGTTTAGGGTACAGGTTAGGGTATGACAACGGTCTAGGGTGAGCGTACGTGTTAGGGTATGGTTTAGTGTTAGCGTACGGTTTAGGATTAGGGGACTGGTGAGGGTAAGGCTTCGGGTAAGGGTTAGGGTTAGGCTTAGGGTTAGGGGAAGGGGACGGGGCCGGTTTAGGGTACAGGTTAGGGTACGACAACGGTTTAGGGTGAGCGTACGCGTTAGGGTACGGGTTAGTGTTAGCGTACGGGTTAGGATTAGGGGACGGGTGAGGGTAAGGCTTCGGGTAAGATTTAGGGTTAGGGTTAGGGGACGGGGACGGTTTAGGGTACAGGTTAGGGTACGACAACCGTTTAGGGTGAGCGTACATGTTAGGGTACGGGTTAGTGTTAGCGTACGGGTTAGGATTATGGGACGGGTGAGGGTAAGGCTTCGGGTAAGGGTTAGGGTTAGGGTTAGGGTTAGGGTTAGGGGACAGTTTAGGGTACAGGTTAGGGTACGACAATGGTTTAGGATGAGCGTACGTGTTAGGGTACGGGTTAGTCTTAGCATACGGGTTAGGATTAGGGGACGGGTGAGGGTAAGGCTTCGGGTAAGGGTTAGGGTTAGGGTTAGGGTTAGTGTTAGGGGACGGGGACGGTTTAGGGTACAGGTTAGGGTACGACAACGGTTTAGGGTGAGCGTACGTGTTAGGGTACGGGTTAGTGTTAGCGTACGGGTTAGGATTAGGGGACGGGTGAGGGTAAGGCTTCGGCTAAGGGTTAGGGTTAGGGTTAGGGTTAGGGTTAGGGGACGGGGACGGGGACGGTTTAGGGTACAGTTTAGGGTACGACAAAGGTTTAGGCTGAGCGTACGTGTTAGGGTATGGGTTAGTGTTAACGTAAGGGTTAGGATTAGGGGACGGGTGAGGGTAAGGCTTCGGGTAAGGGTTAGGGTTAGGGTTAGGGTTAGGGTTAGGGGACGGGGCCGGTTTAGGGTACAGGTTAGGGTACGACAACAGTTTAGGGTGAGCGTACGTGTTAGGGTACGGGTTAGTGTTAGTGTACGGGTTAGGGTTAGGGGACGGGTGAGGGTAAGGCTTCGGGTAAGGTTTAGGGTTAGGGTTAGGGTTAGGGTTAGGGTTAGGGGACGGGGACGGTTTAGGGTACAGGTTAGGGTACGACAACGGTTTAGGGTGAGCGTACGTGTTAGGTTATGGGTTACTGTTAGCGTACGGGTTAGGATTAGGGGACGGGTGAGGGTAAGGCTTCGGGTACGGGTTAGGGTTAGGGTTAGGGTTAGGGTTAGGGGACGGGGACGGTTTAGGGTACAGGTTAGGGTACGACAACGGTTTAGGGTGAGCGTACGTGTTAGGGTACTGGTTAGTATTAGCGTACGTGTTATTATTAGGGGACGGGTGAGGATAAGGATTCGGGTAAGCGTTAGGGTTAGGGGACGGGGACGGTTTACGGTTCAGGTTAGGGCACGACAACGGGTTAGGGTGAGCATACGTGTTAGGGTACAGGTTAGTGTTAGCGTACGGGTTAGGATTAGGAGACGGGTGAGGGTAAGGCTTCGGGTAAGGGTTAGGTTTAGGGTTAGGGTTAGGGTTAGGGTTAGGGGACGGGGACGGTTTAGGGTACAGGTTAGGGTACGACAATGGATTAGGGTGAGCGTACGTGTTAGGTTATGTGTTAGTGTTAGCGTACGGGTTAGGATTAGCGGACGGGTGAGGGTAAGGCTTCGGGTAAGGTTTAGGGTTAGGGTTAGGATTAGGGTTAGGGTTAGAGTTAGAGGACGGGGACGGTTTAGGGTACAGGTTAGGGTACGACAGCGGTTTAGGGTGAGCGTACGTGTTAGGGTACGGGTTAGTGTTAGCGTACGGGTTAGGATTAGGGGACGGGTGAGGGTAAAGCTTCGGGTAAGGGTTAGGGTTAGGGTTAGGGTTAGGGTTAGGGGACGGGGATGGTTTAGGGTACAGGTTAGGGTACGACAACGTTTTAGGGTGAGCGTACGTGTTAGGGTACGGGTTAGTGTTAGCGTACGGGTTAGGATTAGGGGACGGGTGAGGGTAAGGCTTCGGGTAAGGGTTAGGGTTAGGGTTAGGGTTAGGGTTAGGGTTAGGGGACGGGGACGGTTTAGGGTACAGGTTATGGTACGACAACCGTTTAGGGTGAGCGTACATGTTAGGGTACGGGTTAGTGTTAGCGTACTGGTTAGGATTAGGGGACGGGTGAGGGTAAGGCCTCGGGTAAGGGTTAGGGTTAGGGTTACGGTTAGGGATGGGGACGGGGACGGGGAGGGTTTAGGGTACAAGTTAGGGTATTACAACGGTTTAGGGTGAGCGTACGTGTTAGGGTACGGGTTAGTGTTAGCGTACGGGTTAGGATTAGGGGACGGGTGAGGGTAAGGCTTCAGGTAAGGGTTAGGGTTAGGGTTAGGGTTAGGGTTAGGGGACGGTTTAGGGTACAGGTTAGGGTACGACAACGGTTTAGGGTGAGCGTACGTGTTAGGGTACGGGTTAGTCTTAGCGTACGGGTTAGGATTAGGGGACGGGTGAGGGTAAGGCTTCGGGTAAGGGTTAGGGTTAGGGTTAGGGTTAGGGTTAGTGTTAGGGGACGGGGACGGTTTAGGGTACAGGTTAGTGTACGACAACTGTTTAGGGTGAGCGTACGTGTTAGGGTACGGGTTAGTGTTAGCGTACGGGTTAGGATTAGGGGACGGGTGAGGGTAAGGCTTCGGGTAAGGGTTAGGGTTAGGGTTAGGGTTAGGGTTAGGGGACGGGGACGGTTTAGGGTACAGGTTAGGGTACGACAACGGTTTAGGGTGAGCGTACGTGTTAGGGTACGGGTTAGTGTTAGCGTACGGGTTAGGATTAGGGGACGGGTGAGGGTAAGGCTTCGGGTAAGGGTTAGGGTTAGGGTTAGGGTTAGGGTTAGGGGACGGGGACGGTTTAGGGTACAGGTTAGTGTACGACAACAGATTAGGGTGAGCGTACGTGTTAGGGTACGGGTTAGTGTTAGCGTACGGGTTAGGATTAGGGGACGGGTGAGGGTAAGGCTTCGGGTAAGGGTTAGGGTTAGGGTTAGGGTTACGGTTAGGGTTAGGGGACGGGGACGGTTTAGGGTACAGGTTAGTTTACGACAACGGTTTAGGGTGAGCGTACGTGTTAGGGTACGGGTTAATGTTAGCGTACGGGTTAGGATTAGGGGACAGGTGAGGGTAAGGCTTCTGATAAGGGTTAGGGTTAGGGTTAGGGGACGGGGAAGGGGACGGTTTAGGGTACAGGTTAGGGTACGACAACGGTTTAGGGTGAGCGTACGTGTTAGGGTACGGGTTAGTGTTAGCGTACGGGTTAGGATTAGGGGACGGGTGAGGGTAAGCCTTCGGGTAAGGGTTAGGGTTAGTGTTAGGGTTAGGGTTAGGGTTAGGGGACGGGGACGGTTTAGGGTACAGTTTAGGGTTCGACAACGGTTTAGGGTGAGCGTACGTGTTAGGGTACGGGTTAGTGTTAGCGTACGGGTTAGGATTAGGGGACGGGTGAGGGTAAGGTTTCGGGTAAGGGTTAGGGTTAGGGTTAGGGTTAGGGGACGGGGACGGGGACGGGGACGGTTTAGGGTACAGTTTAGGGTTCGACAACGGTTTAGGGTGAGCGTACATGTTAGGGTACGGGTTAGTGTTAGCGTATGGGTTAGGATTATGGGACGGGTGAGGGTAAGGCTTCGGGTAAGGGTTAGGGTTAGGGTTAGGGTTAGGGGACGGGGACGGTTTAGGGAACAGGTTAGGGTACGACAACGGTTTAGGGTGAGCGTACGTTTTAGGGTATGGGTTAGTGTTAGCGTACGGGTTAGGATTAGGGGACGGGTGAGGGTAAGGCTTCGGGTAAGGGTTAGGGTTAGGGTTAGGGTTAGGGGACGGGGACGGTTTAGGGTACAGGTTAGGGTACGACAACGGTTTAGGGTGAGCGTACGTGTTAGGGTATGGGTTAGTGTTAGCGTATGGGTTAGGATTAGGGGACGGGTGAGGGTAAGGCTTCGGGTAAGGGTTAGGGTTAGGGTTAGGGTTAGGGTTAGGGTTAGGGGACGGGGACGGTTTAGGGTACAGGTTAGGGTACGACAATGGTTTAGGGTGAGCGTACGTGTTAGGTTATGTGTTAGTGTTAGCGTACGGGTTAGGATTAGCGGACGGGTGAGGGTAAGGCTTCGGGTAAGTGTTAGGGTTAGGGTTAGGGTTAGGGTTAGGGTTAGAGTTAGGGGACGGGGACTGTTTAGGGTACAGGTTAGGGTACGACAGCGGTTTAAGGTGAGCGTATGTGTTAGGGTACGGGTTAGTGTTAGCGTACGGGTTAGGATTAGGGGACGGGTGAGGGTAAAGCTTCGGGTAAGGGTTAGGGTTAGGGTTAGGGTTAGGGTAATGGTTAGGGGACGGGGACGGTTTAGGGTACAGGTTAGGGTACGACAACGGTTTAGGGTGAGCGTACGTGTTAGGGTACGGGTTAGTGTTAGTGTACGGGTTAGGATTAGAGGACGAGTGAGGGTTAGGCTCGGGTAAGGGTTAGGGTTAGGGTTAGGGTTAGGGTTAGGGTTAGGCTTAGGGTTAGGGGACGGGGACGGTTTAGGGTACAGGTTAGGGTACGACAACCGTTTAGGGTGAGTGTACGTGTTAGGGTTCGGGTTAGTGTTAGCGTATGGGTTAGGATTAGGGGATGGGTGAGGGTCAGGCTTCGGGTAAGGGTTAGGTTTAGGGTTAGGGGACGGGGACGGTTTAGGGTACAGGTTAGGGTACGACAACGGTTTAGGGTGAGCGTACGTGTTAGGGTACGGGTTAGTGTTAGCGTACGGGTTAGGATTAGGGGACGGGTGAGGGTAAGGCTTCGGGTAAGGGTTAGTTTTAGGGTTAGGGTTAGGGTTAGGGTTAGGGGACGGGGACGGTTTAGGGTACAGGTTAGGGTACGACAACGGTTTAGGGTGAGCGTACGTGTTAGGGTACGGGTTAGTGTTAGCGTACGGGTTAGGATTAGGGGACGGGTGAGGGTAAGGCTTCGGGTAAGGGTTAGGGTTAGGGTTAGGGTTAGGGGACGGGGACGGTTTAGGGTACAGGTTAGGGTATGACAACGGTTTAGGGTGAGCGTACGTGTTAGGGTACGGTTTAGTGTTAGCGTACGGTTTAGGATTAGGGGACGGGTGAGGGTAAGGCTTCGGGTAAGGGTTAGGGTTAGGGTTAGGGTTAGGGTAAGGGGACGGGGCCGGTTTAGGGTACAGGTTAGGGTACGACAACGGTTTAGGGTGAGCGTACGTGTTAGGGTACGGGTTAGTGTTAGCGTACGGGTTAGGATTAGGGGACGGGTGAGGGTAAGGCTTCGGGTAAGATTTAGGGTTAGGGTTAGGGTTAGGGTTAGGGGACGGGGACGGTTTAGGGTACAGGTTAGGGTACGACAACCGTTTAGGGTGAGCGTACATGTTAGGGTACGGGTTAGTGTTAGCGTACGGGTTAGGATTAGGGGACGGGTGAGGGTAAGGCTTCGGGTAAGGGTTAGGGTTAGGGTTACGGTTAGGGATGGGGACGGGGACGGGGAGGGTTTAGGGTACAAGTTAGGGTATGACAACGGTTTAGGGTGAGCGTACGTGTTAGGATACGGGTTAGTGTTAGCGTACGGGTTAGGATTAGGGGACGGGTGAGGGTAAGGCTTCAGGTAAGGGTTAGGGTTAGGGTTAGGGTTAGGGTTAGGGGACGGGGACGGTTTAGGGTACAGGTTAGGGTACAACAACGGTTTAGGGTGAGCGTACGTGTTAGGGTACGGGTTAGTGTTAGCGTACGGTTTAGGATTAGGGGACGGGTGAGGGTAAGGCTTCGGGTAAGGGTTAGTGTTAGGCTTAGGGTTAGGGGACGGGGACGGTTTAGGGTACAGGTTAGGGTACGACAACGGTTTAGGTTGAGCGTACGTGTTAGGGTACGGGTTAGTGTTAGCGTACGGGTTAGGATTAGGGGACGGGTGAGGGTAAGGCTTCGGGTAAGTGTTAGGGTTAGGTTTAGGGTTAGGGTTAGGGGATGGGGACGGTTTAGGGTACAGGTTAGGGTACGACAACGGTTTAGGGTGAGCGTACGTGTTAGGGTACGGGTTAGTGTTAGCGTACGGTTTAGGATTAGGGGACGGGTGAGGGTAAGGCTTCGGGTAAGGGTTTGGGTTAGGGGACAGTGACGGGGACGGTTTAGGGTACAGGTTAGGGTACGACAACGGTTTAGGGTGAGCGTACGTGTTAGGGTACGGGTTAGAGTTAGCGTACGGGTTAGGATTAGGGAACGGGCGAGGGTAAGGCTTCGGGTAAGGGTTAGGGTTAGGGTTAGGGTTAGGGGACGGGGACGGGGACGGTTTAGGGTACAGGTTAGGGTACGACAACGGTGTAGGGTGAGCGTACGTGTTAGGGTACGGGTTAGTGTTAGCGTACGGGTTAGGATTATGGGACGGGTGAGGGTAAGGCTTCGGGTAAGGGTTAGGGTTAGGGTTAGGGTTAGGGTTAGGGTTAGGGGACGGTTTAGGGTACAGGTTAGGGTACGACAACGGTTTATTATGAGCGTACGTGTTAGGGTACGGGTTAGTCTTAGCGTACGGGTTAGGATTAGGGGACGGGTGAGGGTAAGGCTTCGGGTAAGGGTTAGGGTTAGGGTTAGGGTTAGGGTTAGTGTTAGGGGACGGGGACGGTTTAGGGTTCAGGTTAGGGTACGACAACGGTTTAGGGTGAGCGTACGTGTTAGGGTACGGGTTAGTGTTAGCGTACGGGTTAGGATTAGGGGACGGGTGAGGGCAAGGCTTCGGGTAAGGGTTAGGGTTAGGGTTACGGTTAGGGTTAGGGGACGGGGACGGTTTAGGGTACAGGTTAGGGTACGACAATGGTTTAGTGTGAGCGTACGTGTTAGTGTACGGGTTAGTGTTAGCGTACGGGTTAGGATTAGGGGACGGGTGAGGGTAAGGCTTCGGGTAAGGGTTAGGGTTAGGGTTAGGGTTAGGGTTAGGGTTAGGGGACGGGGACGGTTTAGGGTAGAGGTTAGGGTACGACAACGGTGTAGGGTGAGCGTACGTGTTAGGGTACGGGTTAGTGTTAGCGTACGGGTTAGGATTAGGGGACGGGTGAGGGTAAGGCTTCGGGTAAGGGTTAGGGTTAGGGTTAGGGTTAGGGGACGGGGACGGGGACGGTTTAGGGTACAGTTTAGGGTACGACAACGGTTTAGGCTGAGCGTACGTGTTAGGGTATGGGTTAGTGTTAGCGTAAGGGTCAGGATTAGGGGACGGGTGAGGGTAAGGCTTCGGGTAAGGGTTAGGGTTAGGGTTAGGGTTAGGGGACGGGGCCGGTTTAGGGTACAGGTTAGGGTACGACAACAGTTTAGGGTGAGCGTACGTGTTAGGGTACGGGTTAGTGTTAGTGTACGGGTTAGGGTTAGGGGACGGGTGAGGGTAACGCTTCGGGTAAGGTTTAGGGTTAGGGTTAGGGTTAGGGTTAGAGTTAGGGGACGGGGACGGTTTAGGGTACAGGTTAGGGTACGACAACGGTTTAGGGTGAGCGTACGTGTTAGGTTATGGGTTACTGTTAGCGTACGGGTTAGGATTAGGGGACGGGTGAGGGTAAGGCTTCGGGTACGGGTTAGGGTTAGGGTTAGGGTTAGGGTTAGGGGACGGGGACGGTTTAGGGTACAGGCTAGGGTACGACAACGGTTTAGGGTGAGCGTACGTGTTAGGGTACGGGTTAGTGTTAGCGTACGGTTTAGGATTAGGGGACGGGTGAGGGTAAGGCTTCGGGTAAGGGTTACGGTTAGGGTTAGGTTTAGTGTTAGGGGACGGGGACGGTTTAGGGTACAGGTTAGGGTACGACAACGGTTTAGGGTGAGCGTACGTGTTAGGGTACTGGTTAGTATTAGCGTACGGGTTATTATTAGGGGACGGGTGAGGATAAGGATTCGGGTAAGGGTTAGGGTTAGGGTTACGGTTAGGGGACGGGGACGGTTTACGGTACATGTTAGGGCACGACAACGGGTTAGGGTGAGCATACGTGTTAGGGTACGGGTTAGTGTTAGCGTACGGGTTAGGATTAGGGGACGGGTGAGGGTAAGGCTTAGGGTAAGGTTTAGGGTTAGGGTTAGGGTTAGGGTTAGGGGACGGGGACGGTTTAGGGTACAGGTTAGGGTACGACAATGGATTAGGGTTAGCGTACGTGTTAGGTTATGTGTTAGTGTTAGCGTACGGGTTAGGATTAGCGGACGGGTGAGGGTAAGGCTTCGGGTAAGGGTTAGGGTTAGGGTTAGGGTTAGGGTTAGGGTTAGAGGTAGAGGACGGGGACGGTTTAGGTAACAGGTTAGGGTACGACCGCGGTTTAGGGTGAGCGTACGTGTTAGGGTACGTGTTAGTGTTAGCGTAAGGGTTAGGATTAGGGGACGGGTGAGGGTAAAGCTTCGGGTAAGGGTTAGGGTTAGGGTTAGGGGACGGGGATGGTTTAGGGTACAGGTTAGGGTACGACAACGTTTTAGGGTGAGCGTACGTGTTAGGGTACGGTTTAGTGTTAGCGTACGGGTTAGGATTAGTGGACGGGTGAGGGTAAGGCTTCGGGTAAGAGTTAGGGATAGGGTTAGGGTTAGGGTTAGGGTTAGGGGACGGGGACGGTTTAGGGTACAGATTAGGGTACGACAACGGTTTAGGGGGAGCGTACATGTTATGGTACGGGTTCGTGTTAGCGTACGGGTTAGGATTAGGGGACGGGTGAGGGTAAGGCTTCAGGTAAGGGTTAGGGTTAGGGTTAGGGTTAGGGTAATGGTTAGGGGACGGGGACGGTTTAGGGTACAGGTTAGGGTACGACAACTGTTTAGGGTGAGCGTACGTGTTAGGGTACGGGTTAGTGTTAGTGTACGGGTTAGGATTAGGGGACGGGTGAGGGTTAGGCTTCGGGTAAGGGTTAGGGTTAGGGTTAGGGTTAGGGTTAGGGTTAGGCTTAGGGTTAGGGGACGGGGACGGTTTAGGGTACAGGTTAGGGTACGACAACCGTTTAGGGTGAGTGTACGTGTTAGGGTACGGGTTAGTGTTAGCGTATGGGTTAGGATTAGGGGATGGGTGAGGGTCAGGCTTCGGGTAAGGGTTAGGGTTAGGGTTAGGGGACGGGGACGGTTTAGGGTACAGGTTAGGGTACAACAACGGTTTAGGGTGAGCGTACGTGTTAGGGTACGTGTTAGTGTTAGTGTACGGTTTAGGATTAGGGGACGGGTGAGGGTAAGGCTTCGGGTAAGGGTTAGTTTTAGGGTTAGGGTTAGGGTTAGGTTTAGGGGACGGGGACGGTTTAGGGTACAGGTTAGGGTACGACAATGGTTTAGGGTGAGCGTAAGTGTTAGGGTACGGGTTAGTGATAGCGTACGGGTTAGGATTAGGGGACGGGTCAGGGTAAGGCTTCGGGTAAGGGTTAGGGTTAGGGTTAGGGTTAGGGGACGGGGACGGTTTAGGGTACAGGTTAGGGTATGACAACGGTCTAGGGTGAGCGTACGTGTTAGGGTATGGTTTAGTGTTAGCGTACGGTTTAGGATTAGGGGACTGGTGAGGGTAAGGCTTCGGGTAAGGGTTAGGGTTAGGCTTAGGGTTAGGGGAAGGGGACGGGGCCGGTTTAGGGTACAGGTTAGGGTACGACAACGGTTTAGGGTGAGCGTACGCGTTAGGGTACGGGTTAGTGTTAGCGTACGGGTTAGGATTAGGGGACGGGTGAGGGTAAGGCTTCGGGTAAGATTTAGGGTTAGGGTTAGGGGACGGGGACGGTTTAGGGTACAGGTTAGGGTACGACAACCGTTTAGGGTGAGCGTACATGTTAGGGTACGGGTTAGTGTTAGCGTACGGGTTGGGATTATGGGACGGGTGAGGGTAAGGCTTCGGGTAAGGGTTAGGGTTAGGGTTAGGGTTAGGGTTAGGGGACAGTTTAGGGTACAGGTTAGGGTACGACAATGGTTTAGGATGAGCGTACGTGTTAGGGTACGGGTTAGTCTTAGCATACGGGTTAGGATTAGGGGACGGGTGAGGGTAAGGCTTCGGGTAAGGGTTAGGGTTAGGGTTAGGGTTAGTGTTAGGGGACGGGGACGGTTTAGGGTACAGGTTAGGGTACGACAACGGTTTAGGGTGAGCGTACGTGTTAGGGTACGGGTTAGTGTTAGCGTACGAGTTAGGATTAGGGGACGGGTGAGGGTAAGGCTTCGGCTAAGGGTTAGGGTTAGGGTTAGGGTTAGGGTTAGGGGACGGGGACGGGGACGGTTTAGGGTACAGTTTAGGGTACGACAAAGGTTTAGGCTGAGCGTACGTGTTAGGGTATGGGTTAGTGTTAACGTAAGGGTTAGGATTAGGGGACGGGTGAGGGTAAGGCTTCGGGTAAGGGTTAGGGTTAGGGTTAGGGTTAGGGTTAGGGGACGGGGCCGGTTTAGGGTACAGGTTAGTGTACGACAACAGTTTAGGGTGAGCGTACGTGTTAGGGTACGGGTTAGTGTTAGTGTACGGGTTAGGGTTAGGGGACGGGTGAGGGTAAGGCTTCGGGTAAGGTTTAGGGTTAGGGTTAGGGTTAGGGTTAGGGTTAGGGGACGGGGACGGTTTAGGGTACAGGTTAGGGTACGACAACGGTTTAGGGTGAGCGTACGTGTTAGGTTATGGGTTACTGTTAGCGTACGGGTTAGGATTAGGGGACGGGTGAGGGTAAGGCTTCGGGTACGGGTTAGGGTTAGGGTTAGGGTTAGGGTTAGGGGACGGGGACGGTTTAGGGTACAGGTTAGGGTACGACAACGGTTTAGGGTGAGCGTACGTGTTAGGGTACTGGTTAGTATTAGCGTACGTGTTATTATTAGGGGACGGGTGAGGATAAGGATTCGGGTAAGCGTTAGGGTTAGGGGACGGGGACGGTTTACGGTTCAGGTTAGGGCACGACAAAGGGTTAGGGTGAGCATACGTGTTAGGGTACAGGTTAGTGTTAGCGTACGGGTTAGGATTAGGAGACGGGTGAGGGTAAGGCTTCGGGTAAGGGTTAGGTTTAGGGTTAGGGTTAGGGTTAGGGTTAGGGGACGGGGACGGTTTAGGGTACAGGTTAGGGTACGACAATGGATTAGGGTGAGCGTACGTGTTAGGTTATGTGTTAGTGTTAGCGTACGGGTTAGGATTAGCGGACGGGTGAGGGTAAGGCTTCGGGTAAGGTTTAGGGTTAGGGTTAGGATTAGGGTTAGGGTTAGAGTTAGAGGACGGGGACGGTTTAGGGTACAGGTTAGGGTACGACAGCGGTTTAGGGTGAGCGTACGTGTTAGGGTACGGGTTAGTGTTAGCGTACGGGTTAGGATTAGGGGACGGGTGAGGGTAAGGCTTCGGGTAAGGGTTAGGGTTAGGGTTAGGGTTAGGGTTAGGGTTAGGGGACGGGGACGGTGTAGGGTACAGGTTATGGTACGACAACCGTTTAGGGTGAGCGTACATGTTAGGGTACGGGTTAGTGTTAGCGTACTGGTTAGGATTAGGGGACGGGTGAGGGTAAGGCCTCGGGTAAGGGTTAGGGTTAGGGTTACGGTTAGGGATGGGGACGGGGACGGGGAGGGTTTAGGGTACAAGTTAGGGTATTACAACGGTTTAGGGTGAGCGTACGTGTTAGGGTACGGGTTAGTGTTAGCGTACGGGTTAGGATTAGGGGACGGGTGAGGGTAAGGCTTCAGGTAAGGGTTAGGGTTAGGGTTAGGGTTAGGGTTAGGGGACGGTTTAGGGTACAGGTTAGGGTACGACAACGGTTTAGGGTGAGCGTACGTGTTAGGGTACGGGTTAGTCTTAGCGTACGGGTTAGGATTAGGGGACGGGTGAGGGTAAGGCTTCGGGTAAGGGTTAGGGTTAGGGTTAGGGTTAGGGTTAGTGTTAGGGGACGGGGACGGTTTAGGGTACAGGTTAGTGTACGACAACTGTTTAGGGTGAGCGTACGTGTTAGGGTACGGGTTAGTGTTAGCGTACGGGTTAGGATTAGGGGACGGGTGAGGGTAAGGCTTCGGGTAAGGGTTAGGGTTAGGGTTAGGGTTAGGGTTAGGGGACGGGGACGGTTTAGGGTACAGGTTAGGGTACGACAACGGTTTAGGGTGAGCGTACGTGTTAGGGTACGGGTTAGTGTTAGCGTACGGGTTAGGATTAGGGGACGGGTGAGGGTAAGGCTTCGGGTAAGGGTTAGGGTTAGGGTTAGGGTTAGGGTTAGGGGACGGGGACGGTTTAGGGTACAGGTTAGTGTACGACAACAGATTAGGGTGAGCGTACGTGTTAGGGTACGGGTTAGTGTTAGCGTACGGGTTAGGATTAGGGGACGGGTGAGGGTAAGGCTTCGGGTAAGGGTTAGGGTTAGGGTTAGGGTTACGGTTAGGGTTAGGGGACGGGAACGGTTTAGGGTACAGGTTAGTTTACGACAACGGTTTAGGGTGAGCGTACGTGTTAGGGTACGGGTTAATGTTAGCGTACGGGTTAGGATTAGGGGACAGGTGAGGGTAAGGCTTCTGATAAGGGTTAGGGTTAGGGTTAGGGGACGGGGAAGGGGACGGTTTAGGGTACAGGTTAGGGTACGACAACGGTTTAGGGTGAGCGTACGTGTTAGGGTACGGGTTAGTGTTAGCGTACGGGTTAGGATTAGGGGACGGGTGAGGGTAAGCCTTCGGGTAAGGGTTAGGGTTAGTGTTAGGGTTAGGGTTAGGGTTAGGGGACGGGGACGGTTTAGGGTACAGTTTAGGGTTCGACAACGGTTTAGGGTGAGCGTACGTGTTAGGGTACGGGTTAGTGTTAGCGTACGGGTTAGGATTAGGGGACGGGTGAGGGTAAGGTTTCGGGTAAGGGTTAGGGTTAGGGTTAGGGTTAGGGGACGGGGACGGGGACGGGGACGGTTTAGGGTACAGTTTAGGGTTCGACAACGGTTTAGGGTGAGCGTACATGTTAGGGTACGGGTTAGTGTTAGCGTATGGGTTAGGATTATGGGACGGGTGAGGGTAAGGCTTCGGGTAAGGGTTAGGGTTAGGGTTAGGGTTAGGTGACGGGGACGGTTTAGGGAACAGGTTAGGGTACGACAACGGTTTAGGGTGAGCGTACGTTTTAGGGTATGGGTTAGTGTTAGCGTACGGGTTAGGATTAGGGGACGGGTGAGGGTAAGGCTTCGGGTAAGGGTTAGGGTTAGGGTTAGGGTTAGGGGACGGGGACGGTTTAGGGTACAGGTTAGGGTACGACAACGGTTTAGGGTGAGCGTACGTGTTAGGGTATGGGTTAGTGTTAGCGTACGGGTTAGGATTAGGGGACGGGTGAGGGTAAGGCTTCGGGTAAGGGTTAGGGTTAGGGTTAGGTTTAGGGTTAGGGTTAGGGGACGGGGACGGTTTAGGGTACAGGTTAGGGTACGACAATGGTTTAGGGTGAGCGTACGTGTTAGGTTATGTGTTAGTGTTAGCGTACGGGTTAGGATTAGCGGACGGGTGAGGGTAAGGCTTCGGGTAAGTGTTAGGGTTAGGGTTAGGGTTAGGGTTAGGGTTAGAGTTAGGGGACGGGGACTGTTTAGGGTACAGGTTAGGGTACGACAGCGGTTTAAGGTGAGCGTATGTGTTAGGGTACGGGTTAGTGTTAGCGTACGGGTTAGGATTAGGGGACGGGTGAGGGTAAAGCTTCGGGTAAGGGTTAGGGTTAGGGTTAGGGTTAGGGTAATGGTTAGGGGACGGGGACGGTTTAGGGTACAGGTTAGGGTACGACAACGGTTTAGGGTGAGCGTATGTGTTAGGGTACGGGTTAGTGTTAGTGTACGGGTTAGGATTAGGGGACGGGTGAGGGTTAGGCTTCGGGTAAGGGTTAGGGTTAGGGTTAGGGTTAGGGTTAGGGTTAGGCTTAGGGTTAGGGGACGGGGACGGTTTAGGGTACAGGTTAGGGTACGACAGCGGTTTAGGGTGAGCGTACGTGTTAGGGTACGGGTTAGTGTTAGCGTACGGGTTAGGATTAGGGGACGGGTGAGGGTAAAGTTTCGGGTAAGGGTTAGGGTTAGGGTTAGGGTTAGGGTTAGGGGACGGGGATGGTTTAGGGTACAGGTTAGGGTACGACAACGTTTTAGGGTGAGCGTACGTGTTAGGGTACGGGTTAGTGTTAGCGTACGGGTTAGGATTAGGGGACGGGTGAGGGTAAGGCTTCGGGTAAGGGTTAGGGTTAGGGTTAGGGTTAGGGTTAGGGTTAGGGGACGGGGAGGGTTTAGGGTACAGATTAGGGTACGACAACGGTTTAGGGGGAGCGTACATGTTATGGTACGGGTTCGTGTTAGCGTACGGGTTAGGATTAGGGGACGGGTGAGGGTAAGGCTTCAGGTAAGGGTTAGGGTTAGGGTTAGGGTTAGGGTAATGGTTAGGGGATGGGGACGGTTTAGGGTACAGGTTAGGGTACGACAACGGTTTAGGGTGAGTGTACGTGTTAGGGTATGGGTTAGTGTTAGTGTACGGGTTAGGATTAGGGGACGGGTGAGGGTTAGGCTTCGGGTAAGGGTTAGGGTTAGGGTTAGGGTTAGGGTTAGGCTTAGGGTTAGGGGACGGGGACGGTTTAGGGTACAGGTTAGGGTACGACAACCGTTTAGGGTGAGTGTACGTGTTAGGGTACGGGTTAGTGTTAGCGTATGGGTTAGGATTAGGGGATGGGTGAGGGTCAGGCTTCGGGTAAGGGTTAGGGTTAGGGTTAGGGGACGGGGACGGTTTAGGGTACACGTTAGGGTACAACAACGGTTTAGGGTGAGCGTACGTGTTAGGGTACGTGTTAGTGTTAGCGTACGGGTTAGGATTAGGGGACGGGTGAGGGTAAGGCTTCGGGTAAGGGTTAGTTTTAGGGTTAGGGTTAGGGTTAGGTTTAGGGGACGGGGACGGTTTAGGGTACAGTTTAGGGTACGACAATGGTTTAGGGTGAGCGTAAGTGTTAGGGTACGGGTTAGTGATAGCGTACGGGTTAGGATTAGGGGACGGGTCAGGGTAAGGCTTCGGGTAAGGGTTAGGGTTAGGGTTAGGGTTAGGGGACGGGGACGGTTTAGGGTACAGGTTAGGGTATGACAACGGTCTAGGGTGAGTGTACGTGTTAGGGTATGGTTTAGTGTTAGCGTACGGTTTAGGATTAGGGGACTGGTGAGGGTAAGGCTTCGGGTAAGGGTTAGGGTTAGGCTTAGGGTTAGGGGAAGGGGACGGGGCCGGTTTAGGGTACAGGTTAGGGTACGACAACGGTTTAGGGTGAGCGTACGCGTTAGGGTACGGGTTAGTGTTAGCGTACGGGTTAGGATTAGGGGACGGGTGAGGGTAAGGCTTCGGGTAAGATTTAGGGTTAGGGTTAGGGGACGGGGATGGTTTAGGGCACAGGTTAGGGTACGACAACCGTTTAGGGTGAGCGTACATGTTAGGGAACGGGTTAGTGTTAGCGTACGGGTTAGGATTATGGGACGGGTGAGGGTAAGGCTTCGGGTAAGGGTTAGGGTTAGGGTTAGGGTTAGGGTTAGGTTTAGGGTACAGTTTAGGGTACAGGTTAGGGTACGACAATGGTTTAGGATGAGCGTAACGTGTTAGGGTACGGGTTAGTCTTAGCATACGGGTTAGGATTAGGGGACGGGTGAGGGTAAGGCTTCGGGTAAGGGTTAGGGTTAGGGTTAGGGTTAGGGTTAGTGTTAGGGGACGGGGACGGTTTAGGGTACAGGTTAGGGTACGACAACGGTTTAGGGTGAGCGTACGTGTTAGGGTACGGGTTAGTGTTAGCGTACGGGTTAGGATTAGGGGACGGGTGAGGGTAAGGCTTCGGGTAAGGGTTAGGGTTAGGGTTAGGGTTAGGGGAAGGGGATGGTTTAGGGTACAGGTTAGGGTACGACAACGGTGTAGGGTGAGCGTACGTGTTAGGGTACGGGTTAGTGTTAGCGTACGGGTTAGGATTAGGGGACGGGTGAGGGTAAGGCTTCGGGTAAGGGTTAGGGTTAGGGTTAGGGTTAGGGTTAGGGGACGGGGACGGGGACGGTTTAGGGTACAGTTTAGGGTACGACAAAGGTTTAGGCTGAGCGTACGTGTTAGGGTATGGGTTAGTGTTAGCGTAAGGGTTAGGATTAGGGGACGGGTGAGGGTAAGGCTTCGGGTAAGGGTTAGGGTTAGGGTTAGGGTTAGGGTTAGGGGACGGGGCCGGTTTAGGGTACAGGTTAGGGTACGACAACAGTTTAGGGTGAGCGTACGTGTTAGGGTACGGGTTAGTGTTAGCGTACGGGTTAGGATTAGGGGACGGGTGAGGGTAAAGCTTCGGGTAAGGGTTAGGGTTTGGGTTAGGGTTAGGGTTAGGGGACGGGGATGGTTTAGGGTACAGGTTAGGGTACGACAACGTTTTAGGGTGAGCGTACGTGTTAGGGTACGGGTTAGTGTTAGCGTACGGGTTAGGATTAGGGGACGGGTGAGGGTAAGGCTTCGGGTAAGGGTTAGGGTTAGGGTTAGGGTTAGGGTTAGGGTTAGGGGACGGGGACGGTTTAGGGTACAGGTTAGGGTACGACAACCGTTTAGGGTGAGCGTACATGTTAGGGTACGGGTTAGTGTTAGCGTACTGGTTAGGATTAGGGGACGGGTGAGGGTAAGGCCTCGGGTAAGGGTTAGGGTTAGGGTTACGGTTAGGGATGGGGACGGGGATGGGGAGGGTTTAGGGTACAAGTTAGGGTATTACAACGGTTTAGGGTGAGCGTACGTGTTAGGGTACGGGTTAGTGTTAGCGTACGGGTTAGGATTAGGGGACGGGTGTGGGTAAGGCTTCAGGTAAGGGTTAGGGTTAGGGTTAGGGTTAGGGTTAGGGGACGGTTTAGGGTACAGGTTAGGGTACGACAACGGTTTATTATGAGCGTACGTGTTAGGGTACGGGTTAGTCTTAGCGTACGGGTTAGGATTAGGGGACGGGTGAGGGTAAGGCTTCGGGTAAGGGTTAGGGTTAGGGTTAGGGTTAGGGTTAGTGTTAGGGGACGGGGACGGTTTAGGGTACAGGTTAGGGTACGACAACTGTTTAGGGTGAGCGTACGTGTTAGGGTACGGGTTAGTGTTAGCGTACGGGTTAGGATTAGGGGACGGGTGAGGGTAAGGCTTCGGGTAAGGGTTAGGGTTAGGGTTAGGGTTAGGGTTAGGGTTAGGGGACGGGGACGGTTTAGGGTACAGGTTAGGGTACGACAACGGTTTAGGGTGAGCGTACGTGTTAGGGTACGGGTTAGTGTTAGCGTACGGGTTAGGATTAGGGGACGGGTGAGGGTAAGGCTTCGGGTAAGGGTTAGGGTTAGGGTTAGGGTTAGGGGACGGGGACGGTTTAGGATACAATTTAGGGTACGACAACGGTTTAGGCTGAGCGTACGTGTTAGGGTATGGGTTAGTGTTAGCGTACGGGTTAGGATTAGGGGACGGGTGAGGGTAAGGCTTCGGGTAAGGGTTAGGGTTAGGCTTAGGGTTAGGGGACGGGGACGGTTTAGGGTACAGGTTAGGGTATGACAACGGTTTAGGGTGAGCGTAAGTGTTAGGGTACGGGTTAGTGTTAGCGGACGGTTTAGGATTAGGGGACGGGTGAGGGTAAGGCTTCGGGTAAGGGTTAGGGTTAGGGTTAGGGTTAGGGATAGGGTCAGGGGACGGGGACGGTTTAGGGTACAGGTTAGGGTACGACAACGGTTTAGGGTGAGCGTACGTGTTATGGTACAGGTTAGTGTTAGTGTACGGATTAGGATTAGGGGACGGGTGAGGGTAAGGCTTCGGGTAAGGTTTAGGGTTATGGTTTGGGTTAGGGTTAGGGTTAGGGGACGGGGACGGTTTAGGGTACAGTTTAGGGTATGACAACGGTTTAGGGTGAGCGTACGTGTTAGGGTACGGGTTAGTGTTAGAGTACGGGTTAGGATTAGGGGACGAGTGAGGGTACGGCTTTGGGTAAGGGTTAGGGTTAGGGTTAGGGTTAGGGTTATGGTTAGGGGACGGGGACGGTTTAGGGTACAGGTTAGTGTACGACAACAGATTAGGGTGAGCGTACGTGTTAGGGTACGGGTTAGTGTTAGCGTACGGGTTAGGATTAGGGGACGGGTGAGGGTAAGGCTTCGGGTAAGGGTTAGGGTTAGGGTTAGGGTTACGGTTAGGGTTAGGGGACGGGGACGGTTTAGGGTACAGGTTAGTTTACGACAACGGTTTAGGGTGAGCGTACGTGTTAGGGTACGGGTTAATGTTAGCGTACGGGTTAGGATTAGGGGACAGGTGAGGGTAAGGCTTCTGATAAGGGTTAGGGTTAGGGTTAGGGTTAGGGGACGGGGACGGGGACGGTTTAGGGTACAGTTTAGGGTTCGACAACGGTTTAGGGTGAGCGTACGTGTTAGGGTACGGGTTAGTGTTAGCGTATGGGTTAGGATTATGGGACGGGTGAGGGTAAGGCTTCGGGTAAGGGTTAGGGTTAGGGTTAGGGTTACGGGACGGGGACGGTTTAGGGAACAGGTTAGGGTACGACAACGGTTTAGGGTGAGCGTACGTTTTAGGGTATGGGTTAGTGTTAGCGTACGGGTTAGGATTAGGGGACGGGTGAGGGTAAGGCTTCGGGTAAGGGTTAGGGTTAGGGTTAGGGTTAGGGGACGGGGACGGTTTAGGGTACAGGTTAGGGTACGACAACGGTTTAGGGTGAGCGTACGTGTTAGGGTACGGGTTAGTGTTAGCGTACGGGTTAGGATTAGGGGACGGGTGAGGGTAAGGCTTCGGGTAAGGGTTAGGGTTAGGGTTAGGTTTAGGGTTAGGGTTAGGGGACGGGGACGGTTTAGGGTACAGGTTAGGGTACGACAATGGTTTAGGGTGAGCGTACGTGTTAGGTTATGTGTTAGTGTTAGCGTACGGGTTAGGATTAGCGGACGGGTGAGGGTAAGGCTTCGGGTAAGTGTTAGGGTTAGGGTTAGGGTTAGGGTTAGGGTTAGAGTTAGGGGACGGGGACGGTTTAGGGTACAGGTTAGGGTACGACAGCGGTTTAAGGTGAGCGTACGTGTTAGGGTACGGGTTAGTGTTAGCGTACGGGTTAGGATTAGGGGACGGGTGAGGGTAAAGCTTCGGGTAAGGGTTAGGGTTAGGGTTAGGGTTAGGGTAATGGTTAGGGGACGGGGACGGTTTAGGGTACAGGTTAGGGTACGACAACGGTTTAGGGTGAGCGTATGTGTTAGGGTACGGGTTAGTGTTAGTGTACGGGTTAGGATTAGGGGACGGGTGAGGGTTAGGCTTCGGGTAAGGGTTAGGGTTAGGGTTAGGGTTAGGCTTAGGGTTAGGGGACGGGGACGGTTTAGGGTACAGGTTAGGGTACGACAGCGGTTTAGGGTGAGCGTACGTGTTAGGGTACGGGTTAGTGTTAGCGTACGGGTTAGGATTAGGGGACGGGTGAGGGTAAAGCTTCGGGTAAGGGTTAGGGTTAGGGTTAGGGTTAGGGTTAGGGGACGGGGATGGTTTAGGGTACAGGTTAGGGTACGACAACGTTTTAGGGTGAGCGTACGTGTTAGGGTACGGGTTAGTGTTAGCGTACGGGTTAGGATTAGGGGACGGGTGAGGGTAAGGCTTCGGGTAAGGGTTAGGGTTAGGGTTAGGGTTAGGGTTAGGGTTAGGGGACGGGGACGGTTTAGGGTACAGATTAGGGTACGACAACGGTTTAGGGGGAGCGTACATGTTATGGTACGGGTTCGTGTTAGCGTACGGGTTAGGATTAGGGGACGGGTGAGGGTAAGGCTTCAGGTAAGGGTTAGGGTTAGGGTTAGGGTTAGGGTAATGGTTAGGGGACGGGGACGGTTTAGGGTACAGGTTAGGGTACGACAACAGTTTAGGGTGAGCGTACGTGTTAGGGTACGGGTTAGTGTTAGTGTATGGGTTAGGATTAGGGGACGGGTGAGGGTTTGGCTTCGGGTAAGGGTTAGGGTTAGGGTTAGGGTTAGGGTTAGGGTTAGGCTTAGGGTTAGGGGACGGGGACGGTTTAGGGTACAGGTTAGGGTACGACAACCGTTTAGGGTGAGTGTACGTGTTAGGGTACGGGTTAGTGTTAGCGTATGGGTTAGGATTAGGGGATGGGTGAGGGTCAGGCTTCGGGTAAGGGTTAGGTTTAGGGTTAGGGGACGGGGACGGTTTAGGGTACAGGTTAGTGTACAACAACTGTTTAGGGTGAGCGTACGTGTTAGGGTACGTGTTAGTGTTAGCGTACGGGTTAGGATTAGGGGACGGGTGAGGGTATGGCTTCGGGTAAGGGTTAGTTGTAGGGTTAGTGTTAGGGTTAGGGTTAGGGGACGGGGACGGTTTAGGGTACAGGTTAGGGTACGACAATGGTTTAGGGTGAGTGTACGTGTTAGGGTACGGGTTAGTGATAGCGTACGGGTTAGGATTAGGGGACGGGTCAGTATAAGGCTTCGGGTAAGGGTTAGGGTTAGGGTTAGGGTTAGGGGATGGGGACGGTTTAGGGTACAGGTTAGGGTATGACAACGGTCTAGGGTGAGCGTACGTGTTAGGGTACGGTTTAGTGTTAGCGTACGGTTTAGGATTAGGGGACGGGTGAGGGTAAGGCTTCGGGTAAGGGTTAGGGTTAGGCTTAGGGTTAGGGTTAGGGGACGGGGCCGGTTTAGGGTACAGGTTAGGGTACGACAACGGTTTAGGGTGAGCGTACGTGTTAGGGTACGGGTTAGTGTTAGCGTACGGGTTAGGATTAGGGGACGGGTGAGGGTAAGGCTTCGGGTAAGATTTAGGGTTAGGGTTAGGGTTAGGGTTAGGGGACGGGGACGGTTTAGGGTACAGGTTAGGGTACGACAACCGTTTAGGGTGAGCGTACATGTTAGGGTACGCGTTAGTGTTAGCGTACGGGTTGGGATTAGGGGACGGGTGAGGGTAAGGCTTCGGGTAAGGGTTAGGGTTAGGGTTACGGTTAGGGATGGGGACGGGGACGGGGAGGGTTTAGGGTACAAGTTAGGGTTTGACAACGGTTTAGGGTGAGCGTACGAGTTAGGATACGGGTTAGTGTTAGCGTACGGGTTAGGATTAGGGGACGGGTGAGGGTAAGGCTTCAGGTAAGGGTTAGGGATAGGGTTAGGGTTAGGGTTAGGGGACGGGGACGGTTTAGGGTACAGTTTAGGGTACAAAAACGGTTTAGGGTGAGCGTACGTGTTAGGGTACGGGTTAGAGTTAGCGTACGGTTTAGGATTAGGGGACGGGTGAGGGTAAGGCTTCGGGTAAGGGTTAGTGTTAGTGTTAGGGTTAGGGGACGGGGACGGTTTAGGGTACAGGTTAGGGTACGACAACGGTGTAGGTTGAGCGTACGTGTTAGGGTACGGGTTAGTGTTAGCGTACGGTTTAGGATTAGGGGACGGGTGAGTGTAAGGCTTCGGGTAAGGGTTAGGGTTAGGTTTAGGGTTAGGGTTAGGGGATGGGGACGGTTTAGGGTACAGGTTAGGGTACGACAATGGTTTAGGGTGAGCGTACGTGTTAGGGTACGGGTTAGTGTTAGCGTACGGTTTAGGATTAGGGGACGGGTGAGAGTAAGGCTTCGGGTACGGGTTTGGGTTAGGGGACGGTGACGGGGACGGTTTAGGGTACAGGTTAGGGTACGACAACGGTTTAGGGTGAGCGTACGTGTTAGGGTACGGGTTAGAGTTAGCGTACGGGTTAGGATTAGGGAACGGGCGAGGGTAAGGCTTCGGGTAAGGGTTAGGGTTAGGGTTAGGGTTAGGGTTTGTGTTAGGGGACGGGGACGGTTTAGGGTACAGGTTAGGGTACGACAACGGTTTAGGGTGAGCGTACGTGTTAGGGTACGGGTTAGTGTTAGCGTACGGGTTAGGATTAGGGGACGGGTGAGGGTAAGGCTTCGGGTAAGGGTTAGGGTTAGGGTTAGGGTTAGGGGACGGGGACGGTTTAGGGTACAGGTTAGGGTACGACAATGGTTTAGGGTGAGCGTACGTGTTAGTGTACGGGTTAGTGTTAGCGTACGGGTTAGGATTAGGGGACGGGTGAGGGTAAGGCTTCGGGTAAGGGTTAGGGTTAGGGTTAGGGTTAGGGTTAGGGTTAGGGGACAGGGACGGTTTAGGGTACAGGTTAGGGTACGACAACGGTGTAGGGTGAGCGTACGTGTTAGGGTACGGGTTAGTGTTAGCGTACGGGTTAGGATTAGGGGACGGGTGAGGGTAAGGCTTCGGGTAAGGGTTAGGGTTATGGTTAGGGTTAGGGGACGGGGACGGAGACGGTTTAGGGTACAGGTTAGGGTACGACAACAGTTTAGGGTGAGCGTACGTGTTAGGGTACGGGTTAGTGTTAGTGTACGGGTTAGGGTTAGGGGACGGGTGAGGGTAAGGCTTCGGGTAAGGTTTAGGGTTAGGGTTAGGGTTAGGGTTAGGGTTAGGGGACGGGGACGGTTTAGGGTACAGGTTAGGGTACGACAACGGTTTAGGGTGAGCGTACGTGTTAGGTTATGGGTTACTGTTAGCGTACGGGTTAGGATTAGGGGACGGGTGAGGGTAAGGCTTCGGGTACGGGTTAGGGTTAGGGTTAGGGGACGGGGACGGTTTAGGGTACAGGTTAGGGTACGACAACGGTTTAGGGTGAGCGTACGTGTTAGGGTACGGGTTAGTGTTAGCGTACGGTTTAGGATTAGGGGACGGGTGAGGGTAAGGCTTCGGGTAGGGTTATGGTTAGGGTTAGGTTTAGGGTTAGGGGACGGGGACGGTTTAGGGTACAGGTTAGGGTACGACAACGGGTTAGGGTGAGCGTACGTGTTAGGGTACTGGTTAGTATTAGCGTACGGGTTATTATTAGGGGACGGGTGAGGATAAGGATTCGGGTAAGGGTTAGGGTTAGGGTTACGGTTAGGGGACGGGACGGTTTACGGTACAGGTTAGGGTTAGGGTTAGGGTTAGGGTAATGGTTAGGGGACGGGGACGGTTTAGGGTACAGGTTAGGGTACGACAACGGTTTAGGGTGAGCGTATGTGTTAGGGTACGGGTTAGTGTTAGTGTACGGGTTAGGATTAGGGGACGGGTGAGGGTTAGGCTTCGGGTAAGGGTTAGGGTTAGGGTTAGGGTTAGGGTTAGGCTTAGGGTTAGGGGACGGGGACGGTTTAGGGTACAGGTTAGGGTACGACAGCGGTTTAGGGTGAGCGTACGTGTTAGGGTACGAGTTAGTGTTAGCGTACGGGTTAGGATTAGGGGACGGGTGAGGGTAAAGCTTCGGGTAAGGGTTAGGGTTAGGGTTAGGGTTAGGGTTAGGGGACGGGGATGGTTTAGGGTACAGGTTAGGGTACGACAACGTTTTAGGGTGAGCGTACGTGTTAGGGTACGGGTTAGTGTTAGCGTACGGGTTAGGATTAGGGGACGGGTGAGGGTAAGGCTTCGGGTAAGGGTTAGGGTTAGGGTTAGGGTTAGGGTTAGGGTTAGGGGACGGGGACGGTTTAGGGTACAGATTAGGGTACGACAACGGTTTAGGGGGAGCGTACATGTTATGGTACGGGTTCGTGTTAGCGTTCGGTTTAGGATTAGGGGACGGGTGAGGGTAAGGCTTCAGGTAAGGGTTAGGGTTAGGGTTAGGGTTAGGGTAATGGTTAGGGGACGGGGACGGTTTAGGGTACAGGTTAGGGTACGACAACGGTTTAGGGTGAGCGTACGTGTTAGGGTACGGGTTAGTGTTAGTGTACGGGTTAGGATTAGGGGACGGGTGAGGGTTAGGCTTCGGGTAAGGGTTAGGGTTAGGGTTAGGCTTAGGGTTAGGGGACGGGGACGGTTTAGGGTACAGGTTAGGGTACGACAACCGTTTAGGGTGAGTGTACGTGTTAGGGTACGTGTTAGTGTTAGCGTATGGGTTAGGATTAGGGGATGGGTGAGGGTCAGGCTTCGGGTAAGGGTTAGGTTTAGGGTTAGGGGACGGGGACGGTTTAGGGTACAGGTTAGGGTACAACAACGGTTTAGGGTGAGCGTACGTGTTATGGTACGTGTTAGTGTTAGCGTACGGGTTAGGATTAGGGGACGGGTGAGGGTAAGGCTTCGGGTAAGGGTTAGTTTTAGGGTTAGTGTTAGGGTTAGGGTTAGGGGACGGGGACGGTTTAGGGTACAGGTTAGGGTACGACAACGGTGTAGGGTGAGCGTACGTGTTAGGGTACGGGTTAGTGTTAGCGTAAGGGTTAGGATTATGGGACGTGTGAGGGTAAGGCTTCGGGTAAGGGTTAGGGTTAGGGTTAGGGTTAGGGTTAGGGGACGGGGCCGGTTTAGGGTACAGGTTAGGGTACGACAACAGTTTAGGGTGAGCGTACGTGTTAGGGTACGGGTTAGTGTTAGTGTACGGGTTAGGGTTAGGGGACGGGTGAGGGTAAGGCTTCGGGTAAGGTTTAGCGTTAGGGTTAGGGTTAGGGTTAGGGTTAGGGGACGGGGACGGTTTAGGGTACAGGTTAGGGTACGACAACGGTTTAGGGTGAGCGTACGTGTTAGGTTATGGGTTACTGTTAGCGTACGGGTTAGGATTAGGGGACGGGTGAGGGTAAGGCTTCGGGTACGGGTTAGGGTTAGGGTTAGGGGACGGGGACGGTTTAGGGTACAGGTTAGGGTACGACAACGGTTTAGGGTGAGCGTACGTGTTAGGGTACGTGTTAGTGTTAGCGTACGGTTTAGGATTAGGGGACGGGTGAGGGTAAGGCTTCGGGTAAGGGTTATGGTTAGGGTTAGGTTTAGGGTTAGGGGACGGGGACGGTTTAGGGTACAGGTTAGGGTACGACAACGGGTTAGGGTGAGCGTACGTGTTAGGGTACTGGTTAGTATTAGCGTACGGGTTATTATTAGGGGACGGGTGAGGATAAGGATTCGGGTAAGGGTTAGGGTTAGGGTTACGGTTAGGGGTCGGGGACGGTTTACGGTACAGGTTAGGGTTAGGGTTAGGGTTAGGGTAATGGTTAGGGGACGGGGACGGTTTAGGGTACAGGTTAGGGTACGACAACGGTTTAGGGTGAGCGTACGTGTTAGGGTACGGGTTAGTGTTAGTGTACGGGTTAGGATTAGGGGACGGGTGAGGGTTAGGCTTCGGGTAAGGGTTAGGGTTAGGGTTAGGCTTAGGGTTAGGGGACGGGGACGGTTTAGGGTACAGGTTAGGGTACGACAACCGTTTAGGGTGAGTGTACGTGTTAGGGTACGGGTTAGTGTTAGCGTATGGGTTAGGATTAGGGGATGGGTGAGGGTCAGGCTTCGGGTAAGGGTTAGGTTTAGGGTTAGGGGACGGGGACGGTTTAGGGTACAGGTTAGGGTACAACAACGGTTTAGGGTGAGCGTACGTGTTATGGTACGTGTTAGTGTTAGCGTACGGGTTAGGATTAGGGGACGGGTGAGGGTAAGGCTTCGGGTAAGGGTTAGTTTTAGGGTTAGTGTTAGGGTTAGGGTTAGGGGACGGGGACGGTTTAGGGTACAGGTTAGGGTACGACAATTGTTTAGGGTGAGCGTACGTGTTAGGGTACGGGTTAGTGATAGCGTACGGGTTAGGATTAGGGGACGGGTGAGGGTAAGGCTTCGGGTAAGGGTTAGGGTTAGGGTTAGGGTTAGGGGAAGGGGACGGGGCCGGTTTAGGGTACAGGTTAGGGTACGACAACGGTTTAGGGTGAGCGTACGCGTTAGGGTACGGGTTAGTGTTAGCGTACGGGTTAGGATTAGGGGACGGGTGAGGGTAAGGCTTCGGGTAAAATTTAGGGTTAGGGTTAGGGTTAGGGTTAGGGGACGGGGACGGTTTAGGGTACAGGTTAGGGTACGACAACCGTTTAGGGTGAGCGTACATGTTAGGGTACGGGTTAGTGTTAGCGTACGGGTTAGGATTAGGGGACGGGTGAGGGTAAGGCTTCGGGTAAGGGTTAGGGTTAGGGTTACGGTTAGGGATGGGGACGGGGACGGGGAGGGTTTAGGGTACAAGTTAGGGTATGACAACGGTTTAGGGTGAGCGTACGAGTTAGGATACGGGTTAGTGTTAGCGTACGGGTTAGGATTAGGGGACGGGTGAGGGTAAGGCTTCAGGTAAGGGTTAGGGTTAGGGTTAGGGTTAGGGTTAGGGGACGGGGACGGTTTAGGGTACAGGTTAGGGTACAACAACGGTTTAGGGTGAGCGTACGTGTTAGGGTACGGGTTAGTGTTAGCGTACGGTTTAGGATTAGGGGACGGGTGAGGGTAAGGCTTCGGGTAAGGGTTAGGGTTAGGTTTAGGGTTAGGGTTAGGGGATGGGGACGGTTTAGGGTACAGGTCAGGGTACGACAACGGTTTAGGGTGAGCGTACGTGTTAGGGTACGGGTTAGTGTTAGCGTACGGTTTAGGATTAGGGGACGGGTGAGGGTAAGGCTTCGGGTAAGGGTTTGGGTTAGGGGACGGTGACGGGGACGGTTTAGGGTACAGGTTAGTGTACGACAACGGTTTAGGGTGAGCGTACGTGTTAGGGTACGGGTTAGAGTTAGCGTACGGGTTAGGATTAGGGAACGGGCGAGGGTAAGGCTTCGGGTAAGGGTTAGGGTTAGGGTTAGGGTTAGTGTTAGGGGACGGGGACGGTTTAGGGTACAGGTTAGGGTACGACAACGGTTTAGGGTGAGCGTACGTGTTAGGGTACGGGTTAGTGTTAGCGTACGGGTTAGGATTAGGGGACGGGTGAGGGTAAGGCTTCGGGTAATAGTTAGGGTTAGGGTTAGGGTTAGGGTTAGGGGACGGGGACGGTTTAGGGTACAGGTTAGGGTACGACAATGGTTTAGGGTGAGCGTACGTGTTAGTGTACGGGTTAGTGTTAGCATACGGGTTACGATTAGGGGACGGGTGAGGGTAAGGCTTCGGGTAAGGGTTAGGGTTAGGGTTAGGGTTAGGGTTAGAGGACGGGGACGGTTTAGGGTACAGGTTAGGGTACGACAACGGTGTAGTGTGAGCGTACGTGTTAGGGTACGGGTTAGTGTTAGCGTACGGGTTAGGATTAGGGGACGGGTGAGGGTAAGGCTTTGGGTAAGGGTTAGGGTTAGGGTTAGGGTTAGGGTTAGGGGACGGGGACGGGGACGGTTTAGGGTACAGTTTAGGGTACGACAACGGTTTAGGCTGAGCGTACGTGTTAGGGTATGGGTTAGTGTTAGCGTAAGGGTTAGGATTAGGGGACGGGTGAGGGTAAGGCTTCGGGTAAGGGTTAGGGTTAGGGTTAGGGTTAGGGTTAGGGGACGGGGCCGGTTTAGGGTACAGGTTAGGGTACGACAACAGTTTAGGGTGAGCGTACGTGTTAGGGTACGGGTTAGTGTTAGTGTACGGGTTAGGGTTAGGGGACGGGTGAGGGTAAGGCTTCGGGTAAGGTTTAGGGTTAGGGTTAGGGTTAGGGTTAGGGGACGGGGACGGTTTAGGGTACAGGTTAGGGTATGACAACGGTTTAGGGTGAGCGTACGTGTTAGGTTATGGGTTACTGTTAGCGTACGGGTTAGGATTAGGGGACGGGTGAGGGTAAGGCTTCGGGTACGGGTTAGGGTTAGGGTTAGGGGACGGGGACGGTTTAGGGTACAGGTTAGGGTACGACAACGGTTTAGGTTGAGCGTACGTGTTAGGGTACGGGTTAGTGTTAGGGTACGGTTTAGGATTAGGGGACGGGTGAGGGTAAGGCTTCGGGTAAGGGTTATGGTTAGGGTTAGGTTTAGGGTTAGGGGACGGGGACGGTTTAGGGTACAGGTTAGGGTACGACAACGGGTTAGGGTACGACAACGGTTTAGGGTGAGCGTACGTGTTAGGGTACTGGTTAGTATTAGCGTACTGGTTATTATTAGGGGACGGGTGAGGATAAGGATTCGGGTAAGTGTTAGGGTTAGGGTTACGGTTAGGGGACGGGGACGGTTTACGGTACAGGTTAGGGCACGACAACGGGTTAGGGTGAGCATACGTGTTAGGGTACGGGTTAGTGTTAGCGTACAGGTTAGGATTAGGGGACGGGTGAGGGTAAGGCTTCGGGTAAGGGTTAGGGTTAGGGTTAGGGTTAGGGTTAGGGTTAGGGGACGGGGACGGTTTAGGGTACAGGATAGGGTACGACAATGGATTAGGGTGAGCGTACGTGTTAGGTTATGTGTTAGTGTTAGCGTACGGGTTAGGATTAGCGGACGGGTGAGGGTAAGGCTTCGGGTAAGGGTTAGGGTTAGGGTTAGGGTTAGGGTTAGGGTTAGAGGTAGAGGACGGGGACGGTTTAGGGTACAGGTTAGGGTACGACCGCGGTTTAGGGTGAGCGTACGTGTTAGGGTACGGGTTAGTGTTAGCGTACGGGTTAGGATTAGGGGACGGGTGAGGGTAAAGCTTCGGGTAAGGGTTAGGGTTAGGGTTAGGGGACGGGGATGGTTTAGGGTACAGGTTAGGGTACGACAACATTTTAGGGTGAGCGTACGTGTTAGGGTACGGGTTAGTGTTAGCGTACGGGTTAGGATTATTGGACGGGTGAGGGTAAGGCTTCGGGTAAGGGTTAGGGATAGGGTTAGGGTTAGGGTTAGGGTTAGTGGACGGGGACGGTTTAGGGTACAGATTAGGGTACGACAACGGTTTAGGGGGAGCGTATATGTTATGGTACGGGTTCGTGTTAGCGTACGGTTTAGGATTAGGGGACGGGTGAGGGTAAGGCTTCAGGTAAGGGTTAGGGTTAGGGTTAGGGTTAGGGTAATGGTTAGGGGACGGGGACGGTTTAGGGTACAGGTTAGGGTACGACAACGGTTTAGGGTGAGCGTACGTGTTAGGGTACGGGTTAGTGTTAGTGTACGGGTTAGGATTAGGGGACGGGTGAGGGTTAGGCTTCGGGTAAGGGTTAGGGTTAGGGTTAGGGTTAGGGTTAGGGTTAGGCTTAGGGTTAGGGGACGGGGACGATTTAGGGTACAGGTTAGGGTATGACAACCGTTTAGGGTGAGTGTACGTTTTAGGGTACGGGTTAGTGTTAGCGTATGGGTTAGGATTAGGGGATGGGTGAGGGTCAGGCTTCGGGTAAGGGTTAGGGTTAGGGTTAGGGGACGGGGACGGTTTAGGGTACAGGTTAGGGTACAACAACGGTTTAGGGTGAGCGTACGTGTTATTGTACGTGTTAGTGTTAGCGTACGGGTTAGGATTAGGGGACGGGTGAGGGTAAGGCTTCGGGTAAGGGTTAGTTTTAGGGTTAGGGTTAGGGTTAGGGTTAGGGGACGGGGACGGTTTAGGGTACAGGTTAGGGTACGACAATGGTTTAGGGTGAGCGTACGTGTTAGGGTACGGGTTAGTGATAGCGTACGGGTTAGGATTAGGGGACGGGTCAGGGTAAGGCTTCGGGTAAGGGTTAGGGTTAGGGTTAGGGGACGGGGACGGTTTAGGGTACAGGTTAGGGTATGACAACGGTCTAGGGTGAGCGTACGTGTTAGGGTACGGTTTAGTGTTAGCGTACGGTTTAGGATTAGGGGACGGGTGAGGGTAAGGCTTCGGGTAAGGGTTAGGGTTAGGCTTAGGGTTAGGGGAAGGGGACGGGGCCGGTTTAGGGTACAGGTTAGGGTACGACAACGGTTTAGGGTGAGCGTACGAGTTAGGGTACGGGTTAGTGTTAGCGTACGGGTTAGGATTAGGGGACGGGTGAGGGTAAGGCTTCGGGTAAGATTCAGGGTTAGGGTTAGGGGACGGGGACGGTTTAGGGTACAGGTTAGGGTACGACAACCGTTTAGGGTGAGCGTACATGTTAGGGTACGGGTTAGTGTTAGCGTATGGGTTAGGATTATGGGACGGGTGAGGGTAAGGCTTCGGGTAAGGGTTAGGGTTAGGGTTAGGGTTAGGGTTAGGGGACAGTTTAGGGTACAGGTTAGGGTACGACAACGGTTTAGGATGAGCGTACGTTTTAGGGTAAGGGTTAGTCTTAGCGTACGGGTTAGGATTAGGGGACGGGTGAGGGTAAGGCTTCGGGTAAGGGTTAGGGTTAGGGTTAGGGTTAGGGTTAGTGTTAGGGGACGGGGACGGTTTAGGGTACAGGTTAGGGTACGACAACGGTTTAGGGGGAGCGTACATGTTATGGTACGGGTTCGTGTTAGCGTACGGGTTAGGATTAGGGGACGGGTGAGGGTAAGGCTTCAGGTAAGGGTTAGGGTTAGGGTTAGGGTTAGGGTAATGGTTAGGGGACGGGGACGGTTTAGGGTACAGGTTAGGGTACGACAACGGTTTAGTGTGAGCGTACGTGTTAGGGTACGGGTTAGTGTTAGTGTACGGGTTAGGATTAGGGGACGGGTGAGGGTTAGGCTTCGGGTAAGGGTTAGGGTTAGGGTTAGGGTTAGGGTTAGGGTTAGGCTTAGGGTTAGGGGACGGGGACGGTTTAGGGTACAGGTTAGGGTACGACAACCGTTTAGGGTGAGTGTACGTGTTAGGGTACGGGTTAGTGTTAGCGTATGGGTTAGGATTAGGGGATGGGTGAGGGTCAGGCTTCGGGTAAGGGTTAGGGTTAGGGTTAGGGGACGGGGACGGTTTAGGGTACAGGTTAGGGTACAACAACGGTTTAGGGTGAGCGTACGCGTTAGGGTACGTGTTAGTGTTAGCGTACGGGTTAGGATTAGGGGACGGGTGAGGGTAAGGCTTCGGGTAAGGGTTAGTTTTAGGGTTAGGGTTAGGGTTACGGTTAGGGGACGGGGACGGTTTAGGGTACAGGTTAGGGTACGACAATGGTTTAGGGTGAGCGTACTTGTTAGGGTACGGGTTAGTGATAGCGTACGGGTTAGGATTAGGGGACGGGTCAGGGTAAGGCTTCGGGTAAGGGTTAGGGTTAGGGTTAGGGGACGGGGACGGTTTAGGGTACAGGTTAGGGTACGACAATGGTTTAGGGTGAGCGTACTTGTTAGGGTACGGGTTAGTGATAGCGTACGGGTTAGGATTAGGGGATGGGTGAGGGTCAGGCTTCGGGTAAGGGTTAGGGTTAGGGTTAGGGGACGGGGACGGTTTAGGGTACAGGTTAGGGTATGACAACGGTCTAGGGTGAGCGTACGTGTTAGGGTACGGTTTAGTGTTAGCGTACGGTTTAGGATTAGTGGACGGGTGAGGGTAAGGCTTCGGGTAAGGGTTAGGGTTAGGCTTAGGGTTAGGGGAAGGGGCCGGGGCCGGTTTAGGGTACAGGTTAGGGTACGACAACGGTTTAGGGTGAGCGTACGCGTTAGCGTACGGGTTATTGTTAGCGTACGGGTTAGGATTAGGGGACGGGTGAGGGTAAGGCTTCGGGTAAGATTTAGGGTTAGGGGACGGGGACGGTTTAGGGTACAGTTTAGGGTACGACAACCGTTTAGGGTGAGCGTACATGTTAGGGTACGGGTTAGTGTTAGCGTACGGGTTAGGATTATGGGACGGGTGAGGGTAAGGCTTCGGGTAAGGGTTAGGGTTAGGGTTAGGGTTAGGGTTAGTGTTAGGGGACAGTTTAGGGTACAGGTTAGGGTACGACAACGGTTTAGGATGAGCGTACGTGTTAGGGTACGGGTTAGTCTTAGCGTACGGGTTAGGATTAGGGGACGGGTGAGGGTAAGGCTTCGGGTAAGGGTTAGGGTTAGGGTTAGTGTTAGGGTTAGTGTTAGGGGACGGGGACGGTTTAGGGTACAGGTTAGGGTACGACAACGGTTTAGGGTGAGCGTACGTGTTAGGGTACGGGTTAGTGTTAGCGTACGGGTTAGGATTAGGGGACGGGTGAGTGTAAGGCTTCGGGTAAGGGTTAGGGTTAGGGTTAGGGTTAGGGTTAGGGGACGGGGACGGTTTAGGGTACAGGTTAGGATACGACAATGGTTTAGGGTGAGCGTACGTGTTAGTGTACGGGTTAGTGTTAGCGTACGGGTTAGGATTAGGGGACGGGTTAGGGTAAGGCTTCGGGTAAGGGTTAGGGTTAGGGTTAGGGTTAGGGTTAGGGGACGGGGACGGGGACGGTTTAGGGTACAGTTTAGGGTACGACAAAGGTTTAGGCTGAGCGTACGTGTTAGGGTATGGGTTAGTGTTAGCGTAAGGGTTAGGATTAGGGGACGGGTGAGGGTAAGGCTTCGGGTAAGGGTTAGGGTTAGGGTTAGGGTTAGGGTTAGGGGACGGGGCCGGTTTAGGGTACAGGTTAGGGTACGACAACAGTTTAGGGTGAGCGTACGTGTTAGGGTACGGGTTAGTGTTAGTGTACGGGTTAGGGTTAGGGGACGGGTGAGGGTAAGGCTTCGGGTAAGGTTTAGGGTTAGGGTTAGGGTTAGGGTTAGGGTTAGGGGACGGGGACGGTTTAGGGTACAGGTTAGGGTACGACAACGGTTTAGGGTGAGCGTACGTGTTAGGTTATGGGTTACTGTTAGCGTACGGGTTAGGATTAGGGGACGGGTGAGGGTAAGGCTTCGGGTACGGGTTAGGGTTAGGGTTAGGGTTAGGGTTAGGGGACGGGGACGGTTTAGGGTACAGGTTAGGGTACGACAACGGTTTAGGGTGAGCGTACGTGTTAGGGTATGGGTTAGTGTTAGAGTACGGTTTAGGATTAGGGGACGGGTGAGGGTAAGGCTTCGGGTAAGGGTTACGGTTAGGGTTAGGTTTAGGGTTAGGGGACGGGGACGGTTTAGGGTACAGGTTAGGGTACGACAACGGTTTAGGGTGAGCGTACGTGTTAGGGTACTGGTTAGTATTAGCGTACGGGTTATTATTAGGGGACGGGTGAGGATAAGGATTCGGGTAAGCGTTAGGGTTAGGGTTACGGTTAGGGGACGGGGACGGTTTACGGTACAGGTTAGGGCACGACAACGGGTTAGGGTGAGCATACGTGTTAGGGTACGGGTTAGTGTTAGCGTACGGGTTAGGATTAGGGGACGGGTGAGGGTAAGGCTTCGGGTAAGGGTTAGGGTTAGGCTTAGGGGACGGGGACGGTTTAGGGTACAGGTTAGGGTACGACAATGGATTAGGGTGAGCGTACGTGTTAGGTTATGTGTTAGTGTTAGCGTACGGGTTAGGATTAGCGGACGGGTGAGGGTAAGGCTTCGGGTAAGGGTTAGGGCTAGGGTTAGGGTTAGGGTTAGGGTTAGAGTTAGAGGACGGGGACGGTTTAGGGTACAGGTTAGGGTACGACAGCGGTTTAGGGTGAGCGTACGTGTTAGGGTACGGGTTAGTGTTAGCGTACGGGTTAGGATTAGGGGACGGGTGAGGGTAAAGCTTCGGGTAAGGGTTAGGGTTAGGGTTAGGGTTAGGGTTAGGGGACGGGGATGGTTTAGGGTACAGGTTAGGGTACGACAACGTTTTAGGGTGAGTGTACGTGTTAGGGTACGGGTTAGTTTTAGCGTACGGGTTAGGATTAGGGGACGGGTGAGGGTAAGGCTTCGGGTAAGGGTTAGGGTTAGGGTTAGGGTTAGGGTTAGGGTTAGGGGACGGGGATGGTTCAGGGTACAGGTTAGGGTACGACAACCGTTTAGGGTGAGCGTACAGGTTAGGGTACGGGTTAGTGTTAGCGTACGGGTTAGGATTAGGGGACGGGTGAGGGTAAGGCCTCGGGTAAGGGTTAGGGTTAGGGTTACGGTTAGGGATGGGGACGGGGACGGGGAGGGTTTAGGGTACAAGTTAGGGTATTACAACGGTTTAGGGTGAGCGTACGTGTTAGGGTACGGGTTAGTGTTAGCGTACGGGTTAGGATTAGGGGACGGGTGAGGGTAAGGCTTCAGGTAAGGGTTAGGGTTAGGGTTAGGGTTAGGGTTAGGGGACGGTTTAGGGTACAGGTTAGGGTACGACAACGGTTTAGGGTGAGCGTACGTGTTAGGGTACGGGTTAGTCATAGCGTACGGATTAGGATTAGGGGACGGGTGAGGGTAAGGCTTCGGGTAAGGGTTAGGGTTAGGGTTAGGGTTAGGGTTAGTGTTAGGGGACGGGGACGGTTTAGGGTACAGGTTAGTGTACGACAACGGTTTAGGATGAGCGTACGTGTTAGGGTACGGGTTAGTGTTAGAGTACGGGTTAGGATTAGGGGACGGGTGAGGGTACGGCTTTGGGTAAGGGTTAGGGTTAGGGTTAGGGTTAGGGTTATGGTTAGGGGACGGGGACGGTTTAGGGTACAGGTTAGTGTACGACAACAGATTGGGGTGAGCGTACGTGTTAGGGTACGGGTTAGTGTTAGCGTACGGGTTAGGATTAGGGGACGGGTGAGGGTAAGGCTTCGGGTAAGGGTTAGGGTTAGGGTTAGGGTTACGGTTAGGGTTAGGGGACTGGGACGGTTTAGGGTACAGGTTAGTTTACGACAAGGGTTTAGGGTGAGCGTACGTGTTAGGGTACGGGTTAATGTTAGCGTACGGGTTAGGATTAGGGGACAGGTGAGGGTAAGGCTTCTGATAAGGGTTAGGGTTAGGGTTAGGGTTAGGGGACGGGGAAGGGGACGGTTTAGGGTACAGGTTAGGGTACGACAACGGTTTAGGGTGAGCGTACGTGTTAGGGTACGGGTTAGTGTTAGCGTACGGGTTAGGATTAGGGGACGGGTGAGGTAAGCCTTCGGGTAAGGGTTAGGGTTAGTGTTAGGGTTAGGGTTAGGGTTAGGGGACGGGGACGGTTTAGGGTACAGTTTAGGGTTCGACAACGGTTTAGGGTGAGCGTACGTGTTAGGGTACGGGTTAGTGTTAGCGTACGGGTTAGGATTAGGGGACGGGTGAGGGTAAGGCTTCGGGTAAGGGTTAGGGTTAGGGTTAGGGTTAGGGGACGGGGACGGTTTAGGGTACAGGTTAGGGTACGACAATGGTTTAGGGTGAGCGTACGTGTTAGGTTATGTGTTAGTGTTAGCGTACGGGTTAGGATTAGCGGACGGGTGAGTGTAAGGCTTCGGGTAAGTGTTAGGGTTAGGGTTAGGGTTAGGGTTAGGGTTAGAGTTAGGGGACGGGGACGGTTTAGGGTACAGGTTAGGGTACGACAGCGGTTTAAGGTGAGCGTACGTGTTAGGGTACGGGTTAGTGTTAGCGTACGGGTTAGGATTAGGGGACGGGTGAGGGTAAGGCTTCAGGTAAGGGTTAGGGTTAGGGTTAGGGTTAGGGTAATGGTTAGGGGACGGGGACGGTTTAGGGTACAGGTTAGGGTACGACAACGGTTTAGGGTGAGCGTACGTGTTAGGGTACGGGTTAGTGTTAGTGTACGGGTTAGGATTAGGGGACGGGTGAGGGTTAGGCTTCGGGTAAGGGTTAGGGTTAGGGTTAGGGTTAGGGTTAGGGTTAGGCTTAGGGTTAGGGGACGGGGACGGTTTAGGGTACAGGTTAGGGTACAACAACGGTTTAGGGTGAGCATACGTGTTAGGGTACGTGTTAGTGTTAGCGTACGGGTTAGGATTAGGGGACGGGTGAGGGTAAGGCTTCAGGTAAGGGTTAGTTTTAGGGTTAGGGTTAGGGTTAGGGGACGGGGACGGTTTAGGGTACAGGTTAGGGTACGACAATGGTTTAGGGTGAGCGTACGTGTTAGGGTACGGGTTAATGATAGCGTACGGGTTAGGATTAGGGGACGGGTCAGGGTAAGGCTTCGGGTAAGGGTTAGGGTTAGGGTTAGGGGACGGGGACGGTTTAGGGTACAGGTTAGGGTATGACAACGGTCTAGGGTGAGCGTACGTGTTAGGGTACGGTTTAGTGTTAGCGTACGGTTTAGGATTAGGGGACGGGTGAGGGTAAGGCTTCGGGTAAGGGTTAGGGTTAGGCTTAGGGTTAGGGGAAGGGGACGGGGCCGGTTTAGGGTACAGGTTAGGGTACGACAACGGTTTAGGGTGAGCGTACGCGTTAGGGTACGGGTTAGTGATAGCGTACGGGTTAGGATTAGGGGACGGGTGAGGGTAAGGCTTCGGGTAAGATTTCGGGTTAGGGTTAGGGGACGGGGACGGTTTAGGGTACAGGTTAGGGTACGACAACCGTTTAGGGTGAGCGTACATGTTAGGGTACGGGTTAGTGTTAGCGTACGGGTTAGGATTATGGGACGGGTGAGGGTAAGGCTTCGGGTAAAGGTTAGGGTTAGGGTTAGGGTTAGGGTTAGTGTTAGGGGATAGTTTAGGGTACAGGTTAGGGTACGACAACGGTTTAGGATGAGCGTACGTGTTAGGGTACGGGTTAGTCTTAGCGTACGGGTTAGGATTAGGGGACGGGTGAGGGTAAGGCTTCGGGTAAGGGTTAGGGTTAGGGTTAGTGTTAGGGTTAGTGTTAGGGGACGGGGACGGTTTAGGGTACAGGTTAGGGTACGACAACGGTTTAGGGTGAGCGTACGTGTTAGGGTACGGGTTAGTGTTAGCGTACGGGTTAGGATTAGGGGACGGGTGAGTGTAAGGCTTCGGGTAAGGGTTAGGGTTAGGGTTAGGGTTAGGGTTAGGGTACGGGGACGGTTTAGGGTACAGGTTAGGATACGACAATGGTTTAGGGTGAGCGTACGTGTTAGTGTACGGGTTAGTGTTAGCGTACGGGTTAGGATTAGGGGACGGGTTAGGGTAAGGCTTCGGGTAAGGGTTAGGGTTAGGGTTAGGGTTAGGGGACGGGGACGGTTTAGGGTACAGGTTAGGGTACGACAACGGTTTAGGGTGAGCGTACGTGTTAGGGTACGGGTTAGTGTTAGCGTACGGGTTAGGATTAGGGGACGGGTGAGTGTAAGGCTTCGGGTAAGGGTTAGGGTTAGGGTTAGGGTTAGGGTTAGGGGACGGGGACGGGGACGGTTTAGGGTACAGTTTAGGGTACGACAAAGGTTTAGGCTGAGCGTACGTGTTAGGGTATGGGTTAGTGTTAGCGTACGGGTTAGGATTAGGGGACGGGTGAGGGTAAGGCTTCGGGTAAGGGTTAGGGTTAGGGTTAGGGTTAGGGTTAGGGGACGGGGCCGGTTTAGGGTACAGGTTAGGGTACGACAACAGTTTAGGGTGAGCGTACGTGTTAGGGTACGGGTTAGTGTTAGTGTACGGGTTAGGGTTAGGGGACAGGTGAGGGTAAGGCTTCGGGTAAGGTTTAGGGTTAGGGTTAGGGTTAGGGTTAGGGTTAGGGGACGGGGACGGTTTAGGGTACAGGTTAGGGTACGACAACGGTTTAGGGTGAGCGTACGTGTTAGGTTATGGGTTACTGTTAGCGTACGGGTTAGGATTAGGGGACGGGTGAGGGTAAGGCTTCGGGTACGGGTTAGGGTTAGGGTTAGGGTTAGGGTTAGGGGACGGGGACGGTTTAGGGTACAGGTTAGGGTACGACAACGGTTTAGGGTGAGCGTACGTGTTAGGGTATGGGTTAGTGTTAGCGTACGGTTTAGGATTAGGGGACGGGTGAGGGTAAGGCTTCGGGTAAGGGTTACGGTTAGGGTTAGGTTTAGGGTTAGGGGACGGGGACGGTTTAGGGTACAGGTTAGGGTACGACAACGGTTTAGGGTGAGCGTACGTGTTAGGGTACTGGTTAGTATTAGCGTACGGGTTATTATTAGGGGACGGGTGAGGATAAGGATTCGGGTAAGCGTTAGGGTTAGGGTTACGGTTAGGGGACCGGGACGGTTTACGGTACAGGTTAGGGCACGACAACGGGTTAGGGTGAGCATACGTGTTAGGGTACGGTTTAGTGTTAGCGTACGGGTTAGGATTAGGGGACGGGTGAGGGTAAGGCTTCGGGTAAGGGTTAGGGTTAGGCTTAGGGGACGGGGACGGTTTAGGGTACAGGTTAGGGTACGACAATGGATTAGGGTGAGCGTACGTGTTAGGTTATGTGTTAGTGTTAGCGTACGGGTTAGGATTAGCGGACGGGTGAGGGTAAGGCTTCGGGTAAGGGTTAGGGCTAGGGTTAGGGTTAGGGTTAGGGTTAGAGTTAGAGGACGGGGACGGTTTAGGGTACAGGTTAGGGTACGACAGCGGTTTAGGGTGAGCGTACGTGTTAGGGTACGGGTTAGTGTTAGCGTACGGGTTAGGATTAGGGGACGGGTGAGGGTAAAGCTTCGGGTAAGGGTTAGGGTTAGGGTTAGGGTTAGGGTTAGGGGACGGGGATGGTTTAGGGTACAGGTTAGGGTACGACAACGGTTTAGGGTGAGCGTACGTGTTAGGGTACGGGTTAGTTTTAGCGTACGGTTTAGGATTAGGGGACGGGTGAGGGTAAGGCTTCGGGTAAGGGTTAGGGTTAGGGTTAGGGTTAGGGTTAGGGTTAGGGGACGGGGACGGTTTAGGGTACAGGTTAGGGTACGACAACCGTTTAGGGTGAGCGTACATGTTAGGGTACGGGTTAGTGTTAGCGTACTGGTTAGGATTAGGGGACGGGTGAGGGTAAGGCCTCGGGTAAGGGTTAGGGTTAGGGTTACGGTTAGGGATGGGGACGGGGACGGGGAGGGTTTAGGGTACAAGTTAGGGTATTACAACGGTTTAGGGTGAGCGTACGTGTTAGGGTACGGGTTAATGTTAGCGTACGGGTTAGGATTAGGGGACGGGTGAGGGTAAGGCTTCAGGTAAGGGTTAGGGTTAGGGTTAGGGTTAGGGTTAGGGGACGGTTTAGGGTACAGGTTAGGGTACGACAACGGTTTAGGGTGAGCGTACGTGTTAGGGTACGGGTTAGTCTTAGCGTACGGATTAGGATTAGGGGACGGGTGAGGGTAAGGCTTCGGGTAAGGGTTAGGGTTAGGGTTAGGGTTAGGGTTAGTGTTAGGGGACGGGGACGGTTTAGGGTACAGGTTAGTGTACGACAACTGTTTAGGGTGAGCGTACGTGTTAGGGTACGGGTTAGTGTTAGCGTACGGGTTAGGATTAGGGGACGGGTGAGGGTAAGGCTTCGGGTAAGGGTTAGGGTTAGGGTTAGTGTTAGTGTTAGGGTTAGGGGACGGGGACGGTTTAGGGTACAGGTTAGGGTACGACAACGGTTTAGGGTGAGCGTACGTGTTAGGGTACGGGTTAGTGTTAGCGTACGGGTTAGGATTAGGGGACGGTTGAGGGTAAGGCTTCGGGTAAGGGTTAGGGTTAGGGTTAGGGTTAGGGTTAGGGGACGGGGACGGTTTAGGGTACAGTTTAGGGTACGACAACGGTTTAGGCTGAGCGTACGTGTTAGGGTATGGGTTAGTGTTAGCGTACGGGTTAGGATTAGGGGACGGGTGAGGGTAAGGCTTCGGGTAAGGGTTAGGGTTAGGCTTAGGGTTAGGGGACGGGGACGGTTTAGGGTACAGGTTAGGGTATGACAACGGTTTAGGGTGAGCGTAAGTGTTAGGGTACGGGTTAGTGTGAGCGGACGGTTTAGGATTAGGGGACGGGTGAGGGTAAGGCTTCGGGTAAGGGTTAGGGTTAGGGTTAGGGTTAGGGATAGGGTCAGGGGACGGTGACGGTTTAGGGTACAGGTTAGGGTACGACAACGGTTTAGGGTGAGCGTACGTGTTAGGGTACAGGTTAGTGTTAGTGTACGGATTAGGATTAGGGGACGGGTGAGGGTAAGGCTTCGGGTAAGGTTTAGGGTTATGGTTAGGGTTAGGGTTAGGGGACGGGGACGGTTTAGGGTACAGTTTAGGGTACGACAACGGTTTAGGGTGAGCGTACGTGTTAGGGTACGGGTTAGTGTTAGAGTACGGGTTAGGATTAGGGGACGGGTGAGGGTACGGCTTTGGGTAAGGGTTAGGGTTAGGGTTAGGGTTAGGGTTATGGTTAGGGGACGGGGACGGTTTAGGGTACAGGTTAGTGTACGACAACAGATTAGGGTGAGCGTACGTGTTAGGGTACGGGTTAGTGTTAGCGTACGGGTTAGGATTAGGGGACGGGTGAGGGTAAGGCTTCGGGTAAGGGTTAGGGTTAGGGTTAGGGTTACGGTTAGGGTTAGGGGACTGGGACGGTTTAGGGTACAGGTTAGTTTACGACAAGGGTTTAGGGTGAGCGTACGTGTTAGGGTACGGGTTAATGTTAGCGTACGGGTTAGGATTAGGGGACAGGTGAGGGTAAGGCTTCTGATAAGGGTTAGGGTTAGGGTTAGGGTTTGGGGACGGGGAAGGGGACGGTTTAGGGTACAGGTTAGTGTACGACAACGGTTTAGGGTGAGCGTACGTGTTAGGGTACGGGTTAGTGTTAGCGTACGGGTTAGGATTAGGGGACGGGTGAGGTAAGCCTTCGGGTAAGGGTTAGGGTTAGTGTTAGGGTTAGGGTTAGGGTTAGGGGACGGGGACGGTTTAGGGTACAGTTTAGGGTTCGACAACGGTTTAGGGTGAGCGTACGTGTTAGGGTACGGGTTAGTGTTAGTGTACGGGTTAGGATTAGGGGACGGGTGAGGGTAAGGTTTCGGGTAAGGGTTAGGGTTAGGGTTAGGGTTAGGGTTAGGGGACGGGGACGGGGACGGTTTAGGGTACAGTTTAGGGTTCGACAACAGTTTAGGGTGAGCGTACGTGTTAGGGTACGGGTTAGTGTTAGCGTATGGGTTAGGATTATGGGACGGGTGAGGGTAAGGCTTCGGGTAAGGGTTAGTGTTAGGGTTAGGGTTAGGGGACGGGGACGGTTTAGGGTACAGGTTAGGGTACGACAATGGTTTATGGTGAGCGTACGTGTTAGGTTATGTGTTAGTGTTAGCGTACGGGTTAGGATTAGCGGACGGGTGAGTGTAAGGCTTCGGGTAAGTGTTAGGGTTAGGGTTAGGGTTAGGGTTAGGGTTAGAGTTAGGGGACGGGGACGGTTTAGGGTACAGGTTAGGGTACGACAGCGGTTTAAGGTGAGCGTACGTGTTAGGGTACGGGTTAGTGTTAGCGTACGGGTTAGGATTAGGGGACGGGTGAGGGTAAAGCTTCGGGTAAGGGTTAGGGTTAGGGTTAGGGTTAGGGTAATGGTTAGGGGACGGGGACGGTTTAGGGTACAGGTTAGGGTACGACAACGGTTTAGGGTGAGCGTATGTGTTAGGGTACGGGTTAGTGTTAGTGTACGGGTTAGGATTAGGGGACGGGTGAGGGTTAGGCTTCGGGTAAGGGTTAGGGTTAGGGTTAGGGTTAGGGTTAGGCTTAGGGTTAGGGGACGGGGACGGTTTAGGGTACAGGTTAGGGTACGACAACGGTTTAGGGTGAGTGTACGTGTTAGGGTACGGGTTAGTGTTAGCGTATGGGTTAGGATTAGGGGATGGGTGAGGGTCAGGCTTCGGGTAAGGGTTAGGGTTAGGGTTAGGGGACGGGGACGGTTTAGGGTACAGGTTAGGGTACAACAACGGTTTAGGGTGAGCGTACGTGTTAGGGTACGTGTTAGTGTTAGCGTACGGGTTAGGATTAGGGGACGGGTGAGGGTAAAGCTTCGGGTAAGGGTTAGTTTCAGGGTTAGGGTTAGGGTTAGGGTTAGGGGACGGGGACGGTTTAGGGTACAGGTTAGGGTACGACAATGGTTTAGGGTGAGCGTACGTGTTAGGGTACGGGTTAGTGATAGCGTACGGGTTAGGATTAGGGGACGGGGGAGGGTAAGGCTTCGGGTAAGGGTTAGGGTTAGGGTTAGGGTTAGGGGACGGGGACGGTTTAGGGTACAGGTTAGGGTATGACAACGGTTTAGGGTGAGCGTACGTGTTAGGGTACGGTTTAGTGTTAGCGTACGGTTTAGGATTAGGGGACGGGTGAGGGTAAGGCTTCGGGTAAGGGTTAGGGTTAGGCTTAGGGTTAGGGGAAGGGGACGGGGCCGGTTTAGGGTACAGGTTAGGGTACGACAACGATTTAGGGTGAGCGTACGTGTTAGGGTACGGGTTAGTATTAGCGTACGGATTAGGATTAGAGGACGGGTGAGGGTAAGGCTTCGGGTAAGATTTAGGGTTAGGGTTAGGGTTAGGGTTAGGGGACGGGGACGGTTTAGGGTACAGGTTAGGGTACGACAACCGTTTAGGGTGAGCGTACATGTTAGGGTACGGGTTAGTGTTAGCGTACGGGTTAGGATTAGGGGCCGGGTGAGGGTAAGGCTTCGGGTAAGGGTTAGGGTTAGGGTTACGGTTAGGGATGGGGATGGTGACGGGGACGGTTTAGGGTACAGGTTAGTGTACGACAACGGTTTAGGGTGAGCGTACGTGTTAGGGTATGGGTTAGAGTTAGCGTACGGGTTAGGATTAGGGAACGGGCGAGGGTAAGGCTTCGGGTAAGGGTTAGGGTTAGGGTTAGGGTTAGGGTTAGGGGACGTGGACGGGGACGGTTTAGGGTACAGGTTAGGGTACGACAACGGTTTAGGGTGAGAGTACGTGTTAGGGTACGGGTTAGTGTTAGCGTACGGGTTAGGATTATGGGACGGGTGAGGGTAAGGCTTCGGGTAAGGGTTAGGGTTAGGGTTAGGGTTAGGGTTAGGGTTAGGGGACGGTTTAGTGTACAGGTTAGGGTACGACAATGGTTTAGAATGAGCGTACGTGTTAGGGTACGGGTTAGTCTTAGCGTACGGGTTAGGATTAGGGGACGGGTGAGGGTAAGGCTTCGGGTAAGGGTTAGGGTTAGGGTTAGGGTTAGGGTTAGTGTTAGGGGACGGGGACGGTTTAGGGTACAGGTTAGGGTACGACAACGGTTTAGGGTGAGCGTACGTGTTAGGGTACGGGTTAGTGTTAGCGTACGGGTT
Organism: Delphinapterus leucas; assembly: GCF_059928025.1. Lineage (NCBI taxonomy): Eukaryota > Metazoa > Chordata > Mammalia > Artiodactyla > Monodontidae > Delphinapterus > Delphinapterus leucas. The sequence goes on along the minus strand of NC_143145.1, from coordinate 27,891,559 downwards.
AGGATTAGGGGACGGGTGAGGGTAAGGCTTCGGGTAAGGGTTAGGGTTAGGGTTAGGGTTAGGGTTAGGGGACGGGGACGGTTTAGGGTACAGGTTAGTGTACGACAATGGTTTAGGGTGAGCGTACGTGTTAGTGTAGGGGTTAGTGTTAGCGTACGGGTTAGGATTAGGGGACGGGTGAGGGTAAGGCTTCGGGTAAGGGTTAGGGTTAGGTTTAGGGTTAGGGTTAGGGTTAGGGGACGGGGACGGTTTAGGGTACAGGTTAGGGTACGACAACGGTGTAGGGTGAGCGTATGTGTTAGGGTACGGGTTAGTGTTAGCGTACGGGTTAGGATTAGGGGACGGGTGAGGGTAAGGCTTCGGGTAAGGGTTAGGGTTAGGGTTAGGGGACGGGGACGGTTTAGGGTACAGGTTAGGGTACGAAAATGGTTTAGGGTGAGCGTACGTGTTAGGTTATGTGTTAGTGTTAGCGTACGGGTTAGGATTAGCGGACGGGTGAGGGTAAGGCTTCGGGTAAGTGTTAGGGTTAGGGTTAGGGTTAGGGTTAGGGTTAGAGTTAGGGGACGGGGACGGTTTACGGTACAGGTTAGGGTACGACAGCGGTTTAAGGTGAGCGTACGTGTTAGGGTACGGGTTAGTGTTAGCGTACGGGTTAGGATTAGGGGACGGGTGAGGGTAAAGCTTCGGGTAAGGGTTAGGGTTAGGGTTAGGGTTAGGGTAATGGTTAGGGGACGGGGACGGTTTAGGGTACAGGTTAGGGTACGACAACGGTTTAGGGTGAGCGTATGTGTTAGGGTACGGGTTAGTGTTAGTGTACGGGTTAGGATTAGGGGACGGGTGAGGGTTAGGCTTCGGGTAAGGGTTAGGGTTAGGGTTAGGGTTAGGGTTAGGCTTAGGGTTAGGGGACGGGGACGGTTTAGGGTACAGGTTAGGGTACGACAGCGGTTTAGGGTGAGCGTACGTGTTAGGGTACGGGTTAGTGTTAGCGTACGGGTTAGGATTAGGGGACGGGTGAGGGTAAAGCTTCGGGTAAGGGTTAGGGTTACGGTTAGGGTTAGGGTTAGGGGACGGGGATGGTTTAGGGTACAGGTTAGGGTACGACAACGTTTTAGGGTGAGCGTACGTGTTAGGGTACGGGTTAGTGTTAGCGTACGGGTTAGGATTAGGGGACGGGTGAGGGTAAGGCTTCGGGTAAGGGTTAGGGTTAGGGTTAGGGTTAGGGTTAGGGTTCGGGGACGGGGACGGTTTAGGGTACAGATTAGGGTACGACAACGGTTTAGGGGGAGCGTACATGTTATGGTACGGGTTCGTGTTAGCGTACGGGTTAGGATTAGGGGACGGGTGAGGGTAAGGCTTCAGGTAAGGGTTAGGGTTAGGGTTAGGGTTAGGGTAATGGTTAGGGGACGGGGACGGTTTAGGGTACAGGTTAGGGTACGACAACGGTTTAGGGTGAGCGTACGTGTTAGGGTACGGGTTAGTGTTAGTGTACGGGTTAGGATTAGGAGACGGGTGAGGGTTAGGCTTCGGGTAAGGGTTAGGGTTAGGGTTAGGGTTAGGGTTAGGGTTAGGCTTAGGGTTAGGAAACGGGGACGGTTTAGGGTACAGGTTAGGGTACGACAACCGTTTAGGGTGAGTGTACGTGTTAGGGTACGGTTTAGTGTTAGCGTATGGGTTAGGATTAGGGGATGGGTGAGGGTCAGGCTTCGGGTAAGTGTTAGGTTTAGGGTTAGGGGACGGGGACGGTTTAGGGTACAGGTTAGGGTACAACAAAGGTTTAGGGTGAGCGTACGTGTTAGGGTACGTGTTAGTGTTAGCGTACGGGTTAGGATTAGGGGACGGGTGAGGCTAAGGCTTCGGGTAAGGGTTAGTTTTAGGGTTAGTGTTAGGGTTAGGGTTAGGGGACGGGGACGGTTTAGGGTACAGGTTAGGGTACGACAATGGTTTAGGGTGAGCGTACGTGTTAGGGTACGGGTTAGTGATAGCGTACGGGTTAGGATTAGGGGACGGGTCAGGGTAAGGCTTCGGGTAAGGGTTAGGGTTAGGGTTAGGGTTAGGGGACGGGGACGGTTTAGGGTACAGGTTAGGGTATGACAACGGTCTAGGGTGAGCGTACGTGTTAGGGTACGGTTTAGTGTTAGCGTACGGTTTAGGATTAGGGGACGGGTGAGGGTAAGGCTTCGGGTAAGGGTTAGGGTTAGGCTTAGGGTTAGGGGAAGGGGACGGGGCCGGTTTAGGGTACAGGTTAGGGTACGACAACGGTTTAGGGTGAGCGTACGCGTTAGGGTACGGGTTAGTGTTAGCGTACGGGTTAGGATTAGGGGACGGGTAAGGGTAAGGCTTCGGGTAAGATTTAGGGTTAGGGTTAGGGTTAGGGTTAGGGGACGGGGACGGTTTAGGGTACAGGTTAGGGTACGACAACCGTTTAGGGTGAGCGTACATGTTAGGGTACGGGTTAGTGTTAGCGTACGGGTTAGGATTAGGGGCCGGGTGAGGGTAAGGCTTCGGGTAAGGGTTAGGGTTAGGGTTACGGTTAGGGATGGGGACGGGAACGGGGAGGGTTTAGGGTACAAGTTAGTGTATGACAACGGTTTAGGGTGAGCGTACGAGTTAGGATACGGGTTAGTGTTAGCGTACGGGTTAGGATTAGGGGACGGGTGAGGGTAAGGCTTCAGGTAAGGGTTAGGGTTAGGGTTAGGGTTAGGGTTAGGGGACGGGGACGGTTTAGGGTACAGGTTAGGGTACAACAACGGTTTAGGGTGAGCGTACGTGTTAGGGTACAGGTTAGTGTTAGCGTACGGTTTAGGATTAGGGGACGGGTGAGGGTAAGGCTTCGGGTAAGGGTTAGGGTTAGGGTTAGGGTTAGGGGATGGGGACGGTTTAGGGTACAGGTTAGGGTACGACAACGGTTTAGGGTGAGCGTACGTGTTAGGGTACGGGTTAGTGTTAGCGTACGGTTTAGGATTAGGGGACGGGTGAGGGTAAGGCTTCGGGTACGGGTTTGAGTTAGGTTTAGGGTTACGGTTAGGGACGGGGACGGTTTAGGGTACAGGTTAGGGTACGACAACGGTTTAGGGTGAGCGTACGTGTTAGGGTACGGGTTAGAGTTAGCGTACGGGTTAGGATTAGGGAACGGGCGAGGGTAAGGCTTCGGGTAAGGGTTAGGGTTAGGGTTAGGGTTAGGGTTAGTGTTAGGGGACGGGGACGGTTTAGGGTACAGGTTAGGGTACGACAACGGTTTAGGGTGAGCATACGTGTTAGGGTACGGGTTAGTGTTAGCGTACGGGTTAGGATTAGGGGACGGGTGAGGGTAAGGCTTCGGGTAAGGGTTAGGGTTAGGGTTAGGGTTAGGGTTAGGGGGACGGGGACGGTTTAGGGTACAGTTTAGGGTACGACAATGGTTTAGGGTGAGCGTACGTGTTAGTGTACGGGTTAGTGTTAGCGTACGGGTTAGGATTAGGGGACGGGTGAGGGTAAGGCCTCGGGTAAGGGTTAGGGTTAGGGTTAGGGTTAGGGTTAGGGTTAGGGGACGGGGACGGTTTAGGGTACAGGTTAGGGTACGACAACGGTGTAGGGTGAGCGTACGTGTTAGGGTACGGGTTAGTGTTAGCGTACGGGTTAGGATTAGGGGACGGGTGAGGGTAAGGCTTCGGGTAAGGGTTAGGGTTAGGGTTAGGGTTAGGGTTAGGGGACGGGGACGGGGACGGTTTAGGGTACAGTTTAGGGTACGACAACGGTTTAGGGTGAGCGTACGTGTTAGGGTACGGGTTAGTGTTAGCGTATGGGTTAGGATTATGGGACGGGTGAGGGTAAGGCTTCGGGTAAGGGTTAGTGTTAGGGTTAGGGTTAGGGGACGGGGACGGTTTAGGGTACAGGTTAGGGTACGACAATGGTTTATGGTGAGCGTACGTGTTAGGTTATGTGTTAGTGTTAGCGTACGGGTTAGGATTAGCGGACGGGTGAGTGTAAGGCTTCGGGTAAGTGTTAGGGTTAGGGTTAGGGTTAGGGTTAGGGTTAGAGTTAGGGGACGGGGACGGTTTAGGGTACAGGTTAGGGTACGACAGCGGTTTAAGGTGAGCGTACGTGTTAGGGTACGGGTTAGTGTTAGCGTACGGGTTAGGATTAGGGGACGGGTGAGGGTAAAGCTTCGGGTAAGGGTTAGGGTTAGGGTTAGGGTTAGGGTAATGGTTAGGGGACGGGGACGGTTTAGGGTACAGGTTAGGGTACGACAACGGTTTAGGGTGAGCGTATGTGTTAGGGTACGGGTTAGTGTTAGTGTACGGGTTAGGATTAGGGGACGGGTGAGGGTTAGGCTTCGGGTAAGGGTTAGGGTTAGGGTTAGGGTTAGGGTTAGGCTTAGGGTTAGGGGACGGGGACGGTTTAGGGTACAGGTTAGGGTACGACAACGGTTTAGGGTGAGTGTACGTGTTAGGGTACGGGTTAGTGTTAGCGTATGGGTTAGGATTAGGGGATGGGTGAGGGTCAGGCTTCGGGTAAGGGTTAGGGTTAGGGTTAGGGGACGGGGACGGTTTAGGGTACAGGTTAGGGTACAACAACGGTTTAGGGTGAGCGTACGTGTTAGGGTACGTGTTAGTGTTAGCGTACGGGTTAGGATTAGGGGACGGGTGAGGGTAAAGCTTCGGGTAAGGGTTAGTTTCAGGGTTAGGGTTAGGGTTAGGGTTAGGGGACGGGGACGGTTTAGGGTACAGGTTAGGGTACGACAATGGTTTAGGGTGAGCGTACGTGTTAGGGTACGGGTTAGTGATAGCGTACGGGTTAGGATTTGGGGACGGGGGAGGGTAAGGCTTCGGGTAAGGGTTAGGGTTAGGGTTAGGGTTAGGGGACGGGGACGGTTTAGGGTACAGGTTAGGGTATGACAACGGTTTAGGGTGAGCGTACGTGTTAGGGTACGGTTTAGTGTTAGCGTACGGTTTAGGATTAGGGGACGGGTGAGGGTAAGGCTTCGGGTAAGGGTTAGGGTTAGGCTTAGGGTTAGGGGAAGGGGACGGGGCCGGTTTAGGGTACAGGTTAGGGTACGACAACGATTTAGGGTGAGCGTACGTGTTAGGGTACGGGTTAGTATTAGCGTACGGATTAGGATTAGAGGACGGGTGAGGGTAAGGCTTCGGGTAAGATTTAGGGTTAGGGTTAGGGTTAGGGTTAGGGGACGGGGACGGTTTAGGGTACAGGTTAGGGTACGACAACCGTTTAGGGTGAGCGTACATGTTAGGGTACGGGTTAGTGTTAGCGTACGGGTTAGGATTAGGGGCCGGGTGAGGGTAAGGCTTCGGGTAAGGGTTAGGGTTAGGGTTACGGTTAGGGATGGGGATGGTGACGGGGACGGTTTAGGGTACAGGTTAGTGTACGACAACGGTTTAGGGTGAGCGTACGTGTTAGGGTATGGGTTAGAGTTAGCGTATGGGTTAGGATTAGGGAACGGGCGAGCGTAAGGCTTCGGGTAAGGGTTAGGGTTAGGGTTAGGGTTAGGGTTAGGGGACGTGGACGGGGACGGTTTAGGGTACAGGTTAGGGTACGACAACGGTTTAGGGTGAGAGTACGTGTTAGGGTACGGGTTAGTGTTAGCGTACGGGTTAGGATTATGGGACGGGTGAGGGTAAGGCTTCGGGTAAGGGTTAGGGTTAGGGTTAGGGTTAGGGTTAGGGTTAGGGGACGGTTTAGTGTACAGGTTAGGGTACGACAATGGTTTAGAATGAGCGTACGTGTTAGGGTACGGGTTAGTCTTAGCGTACGGGTTAGGATTAGGGGACGGGTGAGGGTAAGGCTTCGGGTAAGGGTTAGGGTTAGGGTTAGGGTTAGGGTTAGTGTTAGGGGACGGGGACGGTTTAGGGTACAGGTTAGGGTACGACAACGGTTTAGGGTGAGCGTACGTGTTAGGGTACGGGTTAGTGTTAGCGTACGGGTTAGGATTAGGGGACGGGTGAGGGTAAGGCTTCGGGTAAGGGTTAGGGTTAGGGTTAGGGTTAGGGTTAGGGGACGGGGACGGTTTAGGGTACAGGTTAGTGTACGACAATGGTTTAGGGTGAGCGTACGTGTTAGTGTAGGGGTTAGTGTTAGCGTACGGGTTAGGATTAGGGGACGGGTGAGGGTAAGGCTTCGGGTAAGGGTTAGGGTTAGGGTTAGGGTTAGGGTTAGGGTTAGGGGACGGGGACGGTTTAGGGTACAGGTTAGGGTACGACAACGGTGTAGGGTGAGCGTATGTGTTAGGGTACGGGTTAGTGTTAGCGTACGGGTTAGGATTAGGGGACGGGTGAGGGTAAGGCTTCGGGTAAGGGTTAGGGTTAGGGTTAGGGGACGGGGACGGTTTAGGGTACAGGTTAGGGTACGACAATGGTTTAGGGTGAGCGTACGTGTTAGGTTATGTGTTAGTGTTAGCGTACGGGTTAGGATTAGCGGACGGGTGAGGGTAAGGCTTCGGGTAAGTGTTAGGGTTAGGGTTAGGGTTAGGGTTAGGGTTAGAGTTAGGGGACGGGGACGGTTTAGGGTACAGGTTAGGGTACGACAGCGGTTTAAGGTGAGCGTACGTGTTAGGGTACGGGTTAGTGTTAGCGTACGGGTTAGGATTAGGGGACGGGTGAGGGTAAAGCTTCGGGTAAGGGTTAGGGTTAGGGTTAGGGTTAGGGTAATGGTTAGGGGACGGGGACGGTTTAGGGTACAGGTTAGGGTACGACAACGGTTTAGGGTGAGCGTATGTGTTAGGGTACGGGTTAGTGTTAGTGTACGGGTTAGGATTAGGGGACGGGTGAGGGTTAGGCTTCGGGTAAGGGTTAGGGTTAGGGTTAGGGTTAGGGTTAGGCTTAGGGTTAGGGGACGGGGACGGTTTAGGGTACAGGTTAGGGTACGACAGCGGTTTAGGGTGAGCGTACGTGTTAGGGTATGGGTTAGTGTTAGCGTACGGTTTAGGATTAGGGGACGGGTGAGGGTAAGGCTTCGGGTAAGGGTTAGGGTTAGGTTTAGGGTTAGGGTTAGGGGATGGGGACGGTTTAGGGTACAGGTCAGGGTACGACAACGGTTTAGGGTGAGCGTACGTGTTAGGGTACGGGTTAGTGTTAGCGTACGGTTTAGGATTAGGGGACGGGTGAGGGTAAGGCTTCGGGTACGGGTTTGAGTTAGGGGACGGTGACGGGGACGGTTTAGGGTACAGGTTAGGGTACGACAACGGTTTAGGGTGAGCGTACGTGTTAGGGTACGGGTTAGAGTTAGCGTACGGGTTAGGATTAGGGAACGGGCGAGGGTAAGGCTTCGGGTAAGGGTTAGGGTTAGGGTTAGGGTTAGGGTTAGTGTTAGGGGACGGGGACGGTTTAGGGTACAGGTTAGGGTACGACAACGGTTTAGGGTGAGCATACGTGTTAGGGTACGGGTTAGTGTTAGCGTACGGGTTAGGATTAGGGGACGGGTGAGGGTAAGGCTTCGGGTAAGGGTTAGGGTTAGGGTTAGGGTTAGGGTTAGGGGACGGGGACGGTTTAGGGTACAGTTTAGGGTACGACAATGGTTTAGGGTGAGCGTACGTGTTAGTGTACGGGTTAGTGTTAGCGTACGGGTTAGGATTAGGGGACGGGTGAGGGTAAGGCTTCGGGTAAGGGTTAGGGTTAGGGTTAGGGTTAGGGTTAGGGTTAGGGGACGGGGACGGTTTAGGGTACAGGTTAGGGTACGACAACGGTGTAGGGTGAGCGTACGTGTTAGGGTACGGGTTAGTGTTAGCGTACGGGTTAGGATTAGGGGACGGGTGAGGGTAAGGCTTCGGGTAAGGGTTAGGGTTAGTGTTAGGGTTAGGGTTAGGGGACGGGGACGGGGACGGTTTAGGGTACAGTTTAGGGTACGACAACGGTTTAGGCTGAGCGTATGTGTTAGGGTATGGGTTAGTGTTAGCGTAAGGGTTAGGATTAGGGGACGAGTGAGGGTAAGGCTTCGGGTAAGGGTTAGGGTTAGGGTTAGGGTTAGGGTTAGGGGACGGGGCCGGTTTAGGGTACAGGTTAGGGTACGACAACAGTTTAGGGTGAGCGTACGTGTTAGGGTACGGGTTAGTGTTAGTGTACGGGTTAGGGTTAGGGGACGGGTGAGGGTAAGGCTTCGGGTAAGGTTTAGGGTTAGGGTTAGGGTTAGGGTTAGGGTTAGGGACGGGGCGGTTTAGGGTACAGGTTAGGGTACGACAACGGTTTAGGGTGAGCGTACGTGTTAGGTTATGGGTTACTGTTAGCGTACGGGTTAGGATTAGGGGACGGGTGAGGGTAAGGCTTCGGGTACGGGTTAGGGTTAGGGTTAGGGGACGGGGACGGTTTAGGGTACAGGTTAGGGTACGACAACGGTTTAGGGTGAGCGTACGTGTTAGGGTACGGGTTAGTGTTAGCGTACGGTTTAGGATTAGGGGACGGGTGAGGGTAAGGCTTCGGGTAAGGGTTATGGTTAGGGTTAGGTTTAGGGTTAGGGGACGGGGACGGTTTAGGGTACAGGTTAGGGTACGACAACGGGTTAGGGTGAGCGTACGTGTTAGGGTACTGGTTAGTATTAGCGTACGGGTTATTATTAGGGGACGGGTGAGGATAAGGATTCGGGTAAGGGTTAGGGTTAGGGTTACGGTTAGGGGACGGGGACGGTTTACGGTACAGGTTAGGTTTAGGGTTAGGGTTAGGGTAATGGTTAGGGGACGGGGACGGTTTAGGGTACAGGTTAAGGTACGACAACGGTTTAGGGTGAGCGTATGTGTTAGGGTACGGGTTAGTGTTAGTGTACGGGTTAGGATTAGGGGACGGGTGAGGGTTAGGCTTCGGGTAAGGGTTAGGGTTAGGGTTAGGGTTAGGGTTAGGATTAGGGTTAGGGGACGGGGACGGTTTAGGGTACAGGTTAGGGTACGACAGCGGTTTAGGGTGAGCGTACGTGTTAGGGTACGGGTTAGTGTTAGCGTACGTGTTAGGATTAGGGGACGGGTGAGGGTAAAGCTTCGGGTAAGGGTTAGGGTTAGGGTTAGGGTTAGGGTTAGGGGACGGGGATGGTTTAGGGTACAGGTTAGGGTACGACAACGTTTTAGGGTGAGCGTATGTGTTAGGGTACGGGTTGGTGTTAGCGTACGGGTTAGGATTAGGGGACGGGTGAGGGTAAGGCTTCGGGTAAGGGTTAGGGTTAGGGTTAGGGTTAGGGTTAGGGTTAGGGGACGGGGACGGTTTAGGGTACAGATTAGGGTACGACAACGGTTTAGGGGGAGCGTACATGTTATGGTACGGGTTCGTGTTAGCGTACGGGTTAGGATTAGGGGACGGGTGAGGGTAAGGCTTCAGGTAAGGGTTAGGGTTAGGGTTAGGGTTAGGGTAATGGTTAGGGGACGGGGACGGTTTAGGGTACAGGTTAGGGTACGACAACGGTTTAGGGTGAGCGTACGTGTTAGGGTACGGGTTAGTGTTAGTGTACGGGTTAGGATTAGGGGACGGGTGAGGGTTAGGCTTCGGGTAAGGGTTAGGGTTAGGGTTAGGGTTAGGGTTAGGGTTAGGGTTAGGCTAGGGTTAGGGGACGGGGACGGTTTAGGGTACAGGTTAGGGTACGACAACCGTTTAGGGTGAGTGTACGTGTTAGGGTACGGGTTAGTGTTAGCGTATGGGTTAGGATTAGGGGATGGGTGAGGGTCAGGCTTCGGGTAAGGGTTAGGTTTAGGGTTAGGGGACGGGGACGGTTTAGGGTACAGGTTAGGGTACAACAATGGTTTAGGGTGAGCGTACGTGTTAGGGTACGTGTTAGTGTTAGCGTACGGGTTAGGATTAGGGGACGGGTGAGGGTAAGGCTTCGGGTAAGGGTTAGTTTTAGGGTTAGTGTTAGGGTTATGGTTAGGGGACGGGGACGGTTTAGGGTACAGGTTAGGGTACGACAATGGTTTAGGGTGAGCGTACGTGTTAGGGTACGGGTTAGTGATAGCGTACGGGTTAGGATTAGGGGACGGGTCAGTGTAAGGCTTCGGGTAAGGGTTAGGGTTAGGGTTAGGGTTAGGGGACGGGGACGTTTTAGGGTACAGGTTAGGGTATGACAACGGTCTAGGGTGAGCGTACGTGTTAGGGTACGGTTTAGTGTTAGCGTACGGTTTAGGATTAGGGGACGGGTGCGGGTAAGGCTTCGGGTAAGGGTTAGGGTTACGCTTAGGGTTAGGGGAAGGGGACGGGGCCGGTTTAGGGTACAGGTTAGGGTACGACAACGGTTTAGGGTGAGCGTACGCGTTAGGGTACGGGTTAGTGTTAGCGTACGGGTTAGGATTAGGGGACGGGTGAGGGTAAGGCTTCGGGTAAGATTTAGGGTTAGGGTTAGGGTTAGGGTTAGGGGACGGGGACGGTTTAGGGTACAGGTTAGGGTACGACAGCCGTTTAGGGTGAGCGTACATGTTAGGGTACGGGTTAGTGTTAGCGTACGGGTTAGGATTAGGGGACGGGTGAGGGTAAGGCTTCGGGTAAGGGTTAGGGTTAGGGTTACAGTTAGGGATGGGGACGGGGACGGGGAGGGTTTAGGGTACAAGTTAGGGTATGACAACGGTTTAGGGTGAGCGTACGAGTTAGGATACGGGTTAGTGTTAGCGTACGGGTTAGGATTAGGGGACGGGTGAGGGTAAGGCTTCAGGTAAGGGTTAGGGTTAGGGTTAGGGTTAGGGGACGGGGACGGTTTAGGGTACAGGTTAGGGTACGACAACGATTTAGGTTGAGCGTACGTGTTAGGGTACGGGTTAGTGTTAGCGTACGGGTTAGGATTAGGGGACGGGTGAGGGTAAGGCTTCGGGTAAGGGTTAGGGTTAGGTTTAGGGTTAGGGTTAGGGGATGGGGACGGTTTAGGGTACAGGTTAGGGTACGACAACGGTTTAGGTTGAGCGTACGTGTTAGGGTACGGGTTAGTGTTAGCGTACGGTTTAGGATTAGGGGACGGGTGAGGGTAAGGCTTCGGGTAAGGGTTTGGGTTAGGGGTCGGTGACGGGGACGGTTTAGGGTACAGGTTAAGGTACGACAACGGTTTAGGGTGAGCGTACGTGTTAGGGTACGAGTTAGAGTTAGCGTACGGGTTAGGATTAGGGAACGGGCGAGGGTAAGGCTTCGGGTAAGGGTTAGGGTTAGGGTTAGGGTTAGGGTTAGTGTTAGGGGACGGGGACGGTTTAGGGTACAGGTTAGGGTACGACAACGGTTTAGGGTGAGCGTACGTGTTAGGGTACGGGTTAGTGTTAGCGTACGGGTTAGGATTAGGGGACGGGTGAGGGTAAGGCTTCGGGTAAGGGTTAGGGTTAGGGTTAGGGTTAGGGTTAGGGGACGGGGACGGTTTAGGGTACAGGTTAGGGTACGACAATGGTTTAGGGTGAGCGTACGTGTTAGTGTACGGGTTAGTGTTCGCGTACGGGTTAGGATTAGGGGACGGGTGAGGGTAAGGCTTCCGGTAAGGGTTAGGGTTAGGGTTAGGGTTAGGGTTAGGGTTAGGGGACGGGGACGGTTTAGGGTACAGGTTAGGGTACGACAACGGTGTAGGGTGAGCGTACGTGTTAGGGTACGGGTTAGTGTTAGCGTACGGGTTAGGATTAGGGGACGGGTGAGGGTAAGGCTTCGGGTAAGGGTTAGGGTTAGGGTTAGGGTTAGGGTTAGGGTTAGGGGACGGGGCCGGTTTAGGGTACAGGTTAGGGTACGACAATGGTTTAGGGTGAGCGTACGTGTTAGGGTACGGGTTAGTGTTAGCGTATGGTTTAGGATTAGGGGACGGGTGAGGGTAAGGCTTCGGGTAAGGGTTATGGTTAGGGTTAGGTTTAGGGTTAGGGGACGGGGACGGTTTAGGGTACAGGTTAGGGTACGACAACGGTTTAGGGTGAGCGTACGTGTTAGGGTACTGGTTAGTATTAGCGTACGGGTTATTATTAGGGGACGGGTGAGGATAAGGATTCGGGTAAGGGTTAGGGTTAGGGTTACGGTTAGGGGACGGGGACGGTTTACGGTACAGGTTAGGGCACGACAACGGGTTAGGGTGAGCATACGTGTTAAGGTACGGTTTAGTGTTAGCGTACGGGTTAGGATTAGGGGACGGGTGAGGGTAAGGCTTCGGGTAAGGGTTAGGGTTAGGGTTAGGGTTAGGGTTAGGGGACGGGGACGGTTTAGGGTACAGGATAGGGTACGACAATGGATTAGGGTGAGCGTACGTGTTAGGTTATGTGTTAGTGTTAGCGTACGGGTTAGGATTAGCGGACGGGTGAGCGTAAGGCTTCGGGTAAGGGTTAGGGTTAGGGTTAGGGTTAGGGTTAGGGTTAGAGGTAGAGGACGGGGACGGTTTAGGGTACAGGTTAGGGTACGACCGCGGTTTAGGTTGAGCGTACGTGTTACGGTTCGGGTTAGTGTTAGCGTACGGGTTAGGATTAGGGGACGGGTGAGGGTAAAGCTTCGGGTAAGGGTTAGGGTTAGGGTTAGGGGACGGGGATGGTTTAGGGTACAGGTTAGGGTACGACAACGTTTTAGGGTGAGCGTACGTGTTAGGGTACGGGTTAGTGTTAGCGTACGGGTTAGGATTAGTGGACGGGTGAGGGTAAGGCTTCGGGTAAGGGTTAGGGATAGGGTTAGGGTTAGGGTTAGGGTTAGGGGACGGGGACGGTTTAGGGTACAGATTAGGGTACGACAACGGTTTAGGGGGAGCGTATATGTTATGGTACGGGTTCGTGTTAGCGTACGGGTTAGGAATAGGGGACGGGTGAGGGTAAGGCTTCAGGTAAGGGTTAGGGTTAGGGTTAGGGTTAGGGTAATGTTTAGGGGACGGGGACGGTTTAGGGTACAGGTTAGGGTACGACAACGGTTTAGGGTGAGCGTACGTGTTAGGGTACGGGTTAGTGTTAGTGTACGGGTTAGGATTAGGGGACGGGTGAGGGTTAGGCTTCGGGTAACGGTTAGGGTTAGGGTTAGGGTTAGGGTTAGGGTTAGGCTTAGGGTTAGGGGACGGGGACGGTTTAGGGTACAGGTTAGGGTACGACAACCGTTTAGGGTGAGTGTACGTGTTAGGGTACGGGTTAGTGTTAGCGTATGGGTTAGGATTAGGGGATGGGTGAGGGTCAGGCTTCGGGTAAGGGTTAGGGTTAGGGTTAGGGGACGGGGACGGTTTAGGGTACAGGTTAGGGTACAACAACGGTTTAGGGTGAGCGTACGTGTTAGGGTACGTGTTAGTGTTAGCGTACGGGTTAGGATTAGGGGACGGGTGAGGGTAAGGCTTCGGGTAAGGGTTAGTTTTAGGGTTAGGGTTAGGGTTAGGGTTAGGGGACGGGGACGGTTTAGGGTACAGGTTAGGGTACGACAATGGTTTAGGGTGAGCGTACGTGTTAGGGTACGGGTTAGTGATAGCGTACGGGCTAGGATTAGGGGACGGGTCAGGGTAAGGTTTCGGGTAAGGGTTAGGGTTAGGGTTAGGGGACGGGGACGGTTTAGGGTACAGGTTAGGGTATAACAACGGTCTAGGGTGAGCGTACGTGTTAGGGTACGGTTTAGTGTTAGCGTACGGTTTAGGATTAGGGGACGGGTGAGGGTAAGGCTTCGGATAAGGGTTAGGGTTAGGCTTAGGGTTAGGGGAAGGGGACGGGGCCGGTTTAGGGTACAGGTTAGGGTACGACAACGGTTTAGGGTGCGCGTACGCGTTAGGGTACGGGTTAGTGTTAGCGTACGGGTTAGGATTAGGGGACGGGTGAGGGTAAGGCTTCGGGTAAGGGTTAGGGTTAGGGTTACGGTTAGGGATGGGGACGGGGACGGGGAGGGTTTAGGGTACAAGTTAGGGTATGACAACGGTTTAGGGTGAGCGTACGAGTTAGGATACGGGTTAGTGTTAGCGTACGGGTTAGGATTAGGGGACGGGTGATGGTAAGGCTTCAGGTAAGGGTTAGGGTTAGGGTTAGGGTTAGGGGACGGGGACGGTTTAGGGTACAGGTTAGGGTACAACAACGGTTTAGGGTGAGCGTACGTGTTAGGGTACGGGTTAGTGTTAGCGTACGGTTTAGGATTAGGGGACGGGTGAGGGTAAGGCTTCGGGTAAGGGTTAGTGTTAGGGTTAGGGTTAGGGGACGGGGACGGTTTAGGGTACAGGTTAGGGTACGACAACGATTTAGGTTGAGCGTACGTGTTAGGGTACGGGTTAGTGTTAGCGTACGGGTTAGGATTAGGGGACGGGTGAGGGTAAGGCTTCGGGTAAGGGTTAGGGTTAGGTTTAGGGTTAGGGTTAGGGGATGGGGACGGTTTAGGGTACAGGTTAGGGTACGACAACGGTTTAGGGTGAGCGTACGTGTTAGGGTACGGGTTAGTGTTAGCGTACGGTTTAGGATTAGGGGACGGGTGAGGGTAAGGCTTCGGGTAAGGGTTTGGGTTAGGGGACGGTGACGGGGACGGTTTAGGGTACAGGTTAGGGTACGACAACGGTTTAGGGTGAGCGTACGTGTTAGGGTACGGGTTAGAGTTAGCGTACGGGTTAGGATTAGGGAACGGGCGAGGGTAAGGCTTCGGGTAAGGGTTAGGGTTAGGGTTAGGGTTAGGGTTAGTGTTAGGGGACGGGGACGGTTTAGGGTACAGGTTAGGGTACGACAACGGTTTAGGGTGAGCGTACGTGTTAGGGTACGGGTTAGTGTTAGCGTACGGGTTAGGATTAGGGGACGGGTGAGGGTAAGGCTTCGGGTAAGGGTTAGGGTTAGGGTTAGGGTTAGGGTTAGGGGACGGGGACGGTTTAGGGTACAGGTTAGGGTACGACAATGGTTTAGGGTGAGCGTACGTGTTAGTGTACGGGTTAGTGTTCGCGTACGGGTTAGGATTAGGAGACGGGTGAGGGTAAGGCTTCCGGTAAGGGTTAGGGTTAGGGTTAGGGTTAGGGTTAGGGTTAGGGGACGGGGACGGTTTAGGGTACAGGTTAGGGTACGACAACGGTGTAGGGTGAGCGTACGTGTTAGGGTACGGGTTAGTGTTAGCGTACGGGTTAGGATTAGGGGACGGGTGAGGGTAAGGCTTCGGGTAAGGGTTAGGGTTAGGGTTAGGGTTAGGGTTAGGGTTAGGGGACGGGGCCGGTTTAGGGTACAGGTTAGGGTACGACAATGGTTTAGGGTGAGCGTACGTGTTAGGGTACGGGTTAGTGTTAGCGTACGGTTTAGGATTAGGGGACGGGTGAGGGTAAGGCTTCGGGTAAGGGTTATGGTTAGGGTTAGGTTTAGGGTTAGGGGACGGGGACGGTTTAGGGTACAGGTTAGGGTACGACAACGGTTTAGGGTGAGCGTACGTGTTAGGGTACTGGTTAGTATTAGCGTACGGGTTATTATTAGGGGACGGGTGAGGATAAGGATTCGGGTAAGGGTTAGGGTTAGGGTTACGGTTAGGGGACGGGGACGGTTTACGGTACAGGTTAGGGCACGACAACGGGTTAGGGTGAGCATACGTGTTAGGGTACGGTTTAGTGTTAGCGTACGGGTTAGGATTAGGGGACGGGTGAGGGTAAGGCTTCGGGTAAGGGTTAGGGTTAGGGTTAGGGTTAGGGTTAGGGGACGGGGACGGTTTAGGGTACAGGATAGGGTACGACAATGGATTAGGGTGAGCGTACGTGTTAGGTTATGTGTTAGTGTTAGCGTACGGGTTAGGATTAGCGGACGGGTGAGGGTAAGGCTTCGGGTAAGGGTTAGGGTTAGGGTTAGGGTTAGGGTTAGGGTTAGAGGTAGAGGACGGGGACGGTTTAGGGTACAGGTTAGGGTACGACCGCGGTTTAGGTTGAGCGTACGTGTTACGGTACGGGTTAGTGTTAGCGTACGGGTTAGGATTAGGGGACGGGTGAGGGTAAAGCTTCGGGTAAGGGTTAGGGTTAGGGTTAGGGGACGGGGATGGTTTAGGGTACAGGTTAGGGTACGACAACGTTTTAGGGTGAGCGTACGTGTTAGGGTACGGGTTAGTGTTAGCGTACGGGTTAGGATTAGTGGACGGGTGAGGGTAAGGCTTCGGGTAAGGGTTAGGGATAGGGTTAGGGTTAGGGTTAGGGGACGGGGACGGTTTAGGGTACAGATTAGGGTACGACAACGGTTTAGGGGGAGCGTATATGTTATGGTACGGGTTCGTGTTAGCGTACGGGTTAGGAATAGGGGACGGGTGAGGGTAAGGCTTCAGGTAAGGGTTAGGGTTAGGGTTAGGGTTAGGGTAATGTTTAGGGGACGGGGACGGTTTAGGGTACAGGTTAGGGTACGACAACGGTTTAGGGTGAGCGTACGTGTTAGGGTACGGGTTAGTGTTAGTGTACGGGTTAGGATTAGGGGACGGGTGAGGGTTAGGCTTCGGGTAACGGTTAGGGTTAGGGTTAGGGTTAGGGTTAGGGTTAGGCTTAGGGTTAGGGGACGGGGACGGTTTAGGGTACAGGTTAGGGTACGACAACCGTTTAGGGTGAGTGTACGTGTTAGGGTACGGGTTAGTGTTAGCGTATGGGTTAGGATTAGGGGATGGGTGAGGGTCAGGCTTCGGGTAAGGGTTAGGGTTAGGGTTAGGGGACGGGGACGGTTTAGGGTACAGGTTAGGGTACAACAACGGTTTAGGGTGAGCGTACGTGTTAGGGTACGTGTTAGTGTTAGCGTACGGGTTAGGATTAGGGGACGGGTGAGGGTAAGGCTTCGGGTAAGGGTTAGTTTTAGGGTTAGGGTTAGGGTTAGGGTTAGGGGACGGGGACGGTTTAGGGTACAGGTTAGGGTACGACAATGGTTTAGGGTGAGCGTACGTGTTAGGGTACGGGTTAGTGATAGCGTACGGGTTAGGATTAGGGGACGGGTCAGGGTAAGGTTTCGGGTAAGGGTTAGGGTTAGGGTTAGGGGACGGGGACGGTTTAGGGTACAGGTTAGGGTATAACAACGGTCTAGGGTGAGCGTACGTGTTAGGGTACGGTTTAGTGTTAGCGTACGGTTTAGGATTAGGGGACGGGTGAGGGTAAGGCTTCGGGTAAGGGTTAGGGTTAGGCTTAGGGTTAGGGGAAGGGGACGGGGCCGGTTTAGGGTACAGGTTAGGGTACGACAACGGTTTAGGGTGCGCGTACGCGTTAGGGTACGGGTTAGTGTTAGCGTACGGGTTAGGATTAGGGGACGGGTGAGGGTAAGGCTTCGGGTAAGATTTAGGGTTAGGGTTAGGGGACGGGGACGGTTTAGGGTACAGGTTAGGGTTCGACAACCGTTTAGGGTGAGCGTACATGTTAGGGTACGGGTTAGTGTTAGCGTACGGGTTAGGATTATGGGACGGGTGAGGGTAAGGCTTCGGGTAAGGGTTAGGGTTAGGGTTAGGGTTAGGGTTAGGGTTAGGGGACAGTTTAGGGTACAGGTTAGGGTACGACAACGGTTTAGGGGGAGTGTACATGTTATGGTACGGGTTCGTGTTAGCGTACGGGTTAGGATTAGGGGACGGGTGAGGGTAAGGCTTCAGGTAAGGGTTAGGGTTAGGGTTAGGGTTAGGGTAATGGTTAGGGGACGGGGACGGTTTAGGGTACAGGTTAGGGTACGACAACGGTTTAGTGTGAGCGTACGTGTTAGGGTACGGGTTAGTGTTAGTGTACGGGTTAGGATTAGGGGACGGGTGAGGGTAAGGCTTCGGGTAAGATTTAGGGTTAGGGTTAGGGGATGGGGACGTTTTAGGGTACAGGTTAGGGTACGACAACCGTTTAGGGTGAGCGTACATGTTAGGGTACGGGTTAGTGTTAGCGTACGGGTTAGGATTATGGGACGGGTGAGGGTAAGGCTTCGGGTAAGGGTTAGGGTTAGGGTTAGGGTTAGGGTTAGTGTTAGGGGACAGTTTAGGGTACAGGTTAGGGTACGACAACGGTTTAGTGTGAGCGTACGTGTTAGGGTACGGCTTAGTGTTAGTGTACGGGTTAGGATTAGGGGACGGGTGAGGGTTAGGCTTCGGGTAAGGGTTAGGGTTAGGGTTAGGGTTAGGGTTAGGGTTAGGCTTAGGGTTAGGGGACGGGGACGGTTTAGGGTACAGGTTAGGGTACGACAACCGTTTAGGGTGAGTGTACGTGTTAGGGTACGGGTTAGTGTTAGCGTATGGGTTAGGATTAGGGGATGGGTGAGGGTCAGGCTTCGGGTAAGGGTTAGGGTTAGGGTTAGGGGACGGGGACGGTTTAGGGTACAGGTTAGGGTACAACAACGGTTTAGGGTGAGCGTACGTGTTAGGGTACGTGTTAGTGTTAGCGTACGGGTTAGGATTAGGGGACGGGTGAGGGTAAGGCTTCGGGTAAGGGTTAGTTTTAGGGTTAGGGTTAGGGTTAGGGTTAGGGGACGGGGACGGTTTAGGGTACAGGTTAGGGTACGACAATGGTTTAGGGTGAGCGTACGTGTTAGGGTACGGGTTAGTGATAGCGTACGGGTTAGGATTAGGGGACGGGTCAGGGTAAGGCTTCGGGTAAGGGTTAGGGTTAGGGTTAGGGGACGGGGACGGTTTAGGGTACAGGTTAGGGTATGACAACGGTCTAGGGTGAGCGTACGTGTTAGGGTACGGTTTAGTGTTAGCGTACGGTTTAGGATTAGGGGACGGGTGAGGGTAAGGATTCGGGTAAGGGTTAGGGTTAGGCTTAGGCTTAGGGGAAGGGGCCGGGGCCGGTTTAGGGTACAGGTTAGGGTACGACAACGGTTTAGGGTGAGCGTACGCGTTAGGGTACGGGTTAGTGTTAGCGTACGGGTTAGGATTAGGGGACGGGTGAGGGTAAGGCTTCGGGTAAGATTTAGGGTTAGGGTTAGGGGATGGGGACGGTTTGGGGTACAGGTTAGGGTACGACAACCGTTTAGGGTGAGCGTACATGTTAGGGTATGGGTTAGTGTTAGCGTACGGGTTAGGATTATGGGACGGGTGAGGGTAAGGCTTCGGGTAAGGGTTAGGGTTAGGGTTAGGGTTAGGGTTAGGGTTAGGGGACAGTTTAGGGTACAGGTTAGGGTACGACAACGGTTTAGGATGAGCGTACGTGTTAGGGTACGGGTTAGTCTTAGCGTACGGGTTAGGATTAGGGGACGGGTGAGGGTAAGGCTTCGGGTAAGGGTTAGGGTTAGGGTTAGTGTTAGGGTTAGTGTTAGGGGACGGGGACGGTTTAGGGTACAGGTTAGGGTACGACAACGGTTTAGGGTGAGCGTACGTGTTAGGGTACGGGTTAGTGTTAGCGTACGGGTTAGGATTAGGGGACGGGTGAGTGTAAGGCTTCGGGTAAGGGTTAGGGTTAGGGTTAGGGTTAGGGGACGGGGACGGTTTAGGGTACAGGTTAGGATACGACAATGGTTTAGGGTGAGCGTACGTGTTAGTGTACGGGTTAGTGTTAGCGTACGGGTTAGGATTAGGAGACGGGTGAGGGTAAGGCTTCGGGTAAGGGTTAGGGTTAGGGTTAGGGTTAGGGGACGGGGACGGTTTAGGGTACAGGTTAGGGTACGGCAACGGTGTAGGGTGAGCGTACGTGTTAGGGTACGGGTTAGTGTTAGCGTACGGGTTAGGATTAGGGGACGGGTGAGTGTAAGGCTTCGGGTAAGGGTTAGGGTTAGGGTTAGGGTTAGGGTTAGGGGACGGGGACGGGGACGGTTTAGGGTACAGTTTAGGGTACGACAAAGGTTTAGGCTGAGTGTACGTGTTAGGGTATGGGTTAGTGTTAGCGTAAGGGTTAGGATTAGGGGACGGGTGAGGGTAAGGCTTCGGGTAAGTGTTAGGGTTAGGGTTAGGGTTAGGGTAAGGGGACGGGGCCGGTTTAGGGTACAGGTTAGGGTACGACAACAGTTTAGGGTGAGCGTACGTGTTAGGGTACGGGTTAGTGTTAGTGTACGGGTTAGGGTTAGGGGACGGGTGAGGGTAAGGCTTCGGGTAAGGTTTAGGGTTAGGGTTAGGGTTAGGGTTAGGGTTAGGGGACGGGGACGGTTTAGGGTACAGGTTAGGGTACGACAACGGTTTAGGGTGAGCGTACGTGTTAGGTTATGGGTTACTGTTAGCGTACGGGTTAGGATTAGGGGACGGGTGAGGGTAAGGCTTCGGGTACGGGTTAGGGTTAGGGTTAGGGTTAGGGTTAGGGGACGGGGACGGTTTAGGGTACAGGTTAGGGTACGACAACGGTTTAGGGTGAGCGTACGTGTTAGGGTATGGGTTAGTGTTAGCGTACGGTTTAGGATTAGGGGACGGGTGAGGGTAAAGCTTCGGGTAAGGGTTACGGTTAGGGTTAGGTTTAGGGTTAGGGGACGGGGACGGTTTAGGGTACAGGTTAGGGTACGACAACGGTTTAGGGTGAGCGTACGTGTTAGGGTACTGGTTAGTATTAGCGTACGGGTTATTATTAGGGGACGGGTGAGGATAAGGATTCGGGTAAGCGTTAGGGTTAGGGTTACGGTTAGGGGACGGGGACGGTTTACGGTACAGGTTAGGGCACGACAACGGGTTAGGGTGAGCATACGTGTTAGGGTACGGGTTAGTGTTAGCGTACGGGTTAGGATTAGGGGACGGGTGAGGGTAAGGCTTCGGGTAAGGGGACGGGGACGGTTTAGGGTACAGGTTAGGGTACGACAATGGATTAGGGTGAGCGTACGTGTTAGGTTATGTGTTAGTGTTAGCGTACGGGTTAGGATTAGCGGACGGGTGAGGGTAAGGCTTCGGGTAAGGGTTAGGGCTAGGGTTAGGGTTAGGGTTAGGGTTAGAGTTAGAGGACGGGGACGGTTTAGGGTACAGGTTAGGGTACGACAGCGGTTTAGGGTGCGCGTACGTGTTAGGGTACGGGTTAGTGTTAGCGTACGGGTTAGGATTAGGGGACGGGTGAGGGTAAAGCTTCGGGTAAGGGTTAGGGTTAGGGTTAGGGTTAGGGTTAGGGGACGGGGATGGTTTAGGGTACAGGTTAGGGTACGACAACGTTTTAGGGTGAGCGTACGTGTTAGGGTACGGGTTAGTTTTAGCGTACGGGTTAGGATTAGGGGACGGGTGAGGGTAAGGCTTCGGGTAAGGGTTAGGGTTAGGGTTAGGGTTAGGGTTAGGGTTAGGGGACGGGGACGGTTTAGGGTACAGGTTAGGGTACGACAACCGTTTAGGGTGAGCGTACATGTTAGGGTACGGGTTAGTGTTAGCGTACTGGTTAGGATTAGGGGACGGGTGAGGGTAAGGCCTCGGGTAAGGGTTAGGGTTAGGGTTACGGTTAGGGATGGGGACGGGGACGGGGAGGGTTTAGGGTACAAGTTAGGGTATTACAACGGTTTAGGGTGAGCGTACGTGTTAGGGTACGGGTTAGTGTTAGCGTACGGGTTAGGATTAGGGGACGGGTGAGGGTAAGGCTTCAGGTAAGGGTTAGGGTGAGGGTTAGGGTTAGGGTTAGGGGACGGTTTAGGGTACAGGTTAGGGTACGACAACGGTTTAGGGTGAGCGTACGTGTTAGGGTACGGGTTAGTATTAGCGTACGGGTTAGGATTAGGGGACGGGTGAGGGTAAGGCTTCGGGTAAGGGTTAGGGTTAGGGTTAGGGTTAGGGTTAGTGTTAGGGGACGGGGACGGTTTAGGGTACAGGTTAGTGTACGACAACTGTTTAGGGTGAGCGTACGTGTTAGGGTACGGGTTAGTGTTAGCGTACGGGTTAGGATTAGGGGACGGGTGAGGGTAAGGCTTCGGGTAAGGGTTAGGGTTAGGGTTAGGGTTAGGGTTAGGGGACGGGGACGGTTTAGGGTACAGGTTAGGGTACGACAACGGTTTAGGGTGAGCGTACGTGTTAGGGTACGGGTTAGTGTTAGCGTACGGGTTAGGATTAGGGGACGGGTGAGGGTAAGGCTTCGGGTAAGGGTTAGGGTTAGGGTTAGGGTTAGGGTTAGGGGACGGGGACGGTTTAGGGTACAGTTTAGGGTACGACAACGGTTTAGGCTGAGCGTACGTGTTAGGGTATGGGTTAGTGTTAGCGTACGGGTTAGGATTAGGGGACGGGTGAGGGTAAGGCTTCGGGTAAGGGTTAGGGTTAGGCTTAGGGTTAGGGGACGGGGACGGTTTAGGGTACAGGTTAGGGTATGACAACGGTTTAGGGTGAGCGTAAGTGTTAGGGTACGGGTTAGTGTTAGCGTACGGGTTAGGATTAGGGACGGGTGAGGGTAAAGCTTCGGGTAAGGGTTAGGGTTAGGGTTAGGGTTAGGGTTAGGGGACGGGGATGGTTTAGGGTACAGGTTAGGGTACGACAACGTTTTAGGGTGAGCGTACGTGTTAGGGTACGGGTTAGTGTTAGCGTACGGGTTAGGATTAGGGGACGGGTGAGGGTAAGGCTTCGGGTAAGGGTTACGGTTAGGGATAGGGTTAGGGTTAGGGTTAGGGGACGGGGACGGTTTAGGGTACAGATTAGGGTACGACAACGGTTTAGGGGGAGCGTACGTGTTATGGTACGGGTTCGTGTTAGCGTACGGGTTAGGATTAGGGGACGGGTGAGTGTAAGGCTTCAGGTAAGGGTTAGGGTTAGGGTTAGGGTTAGGGTAATGGTTAGGGGACGGGGACGGTTTAGGGTACAGGTTAGGGTACGACAACGGTTTAGGGTGAGCGTACGTGTTAGGGTACGGGTTAGTGTTAGTGTACGGGTTAGGATTATGGGACGGGTGAGGGTTAGGCTTCGGGTAAGGGTTAGGGTTAGGGTTAGGGTTAGGGTTAGGCTTAGGCTTAGGGTTAGGGGACGGGGACGGTTTAGGGTACAGGTTAGGGTACGACAACGGTTTAGGGTGAGTGTACGTGTTAGGGTACGGGTTAGTGTTAGCGTATGGGTTAGGATTAGGGAATGGGTGAGGGTCAGGCTTCGGGTAAGGGTTAGGGTTAGGGTTAGGGGACGGGGAAGGTTTAGGGTACAGGTTAGGGTACAACAACGGTTTAGGGTGAGCGTACTTGTTAGGGTACGTGTTAGTGTTAGCGTACGGGTTAGGATTAGGGGACGGGTGAGGGTAAGGCTTCGGGTAAGGGTTAGTTTTAGGGTTAGGGTTAGGGTTAGGGTTAGGGGACGGGGACGGTTTAGGGTACAGTTTAGGGTACGACAATGGTTTAGGGTGAGCGTACGTGTTAGGGTACGGGTTAGTGATAGCGTACGGGTTAGGATTAGGGGACGGGGAAGGGTAAGGCTTCGGGTAAGGGTTAGGGTTAGGGTTAGGGTTAGGGGACGGGGACGTTTTAGGGTACAGGTTAGGGTATGACAACGGTTTAGGGTGAGCGTACGTGTTAGGGTACGGTTTAGTGTTAGCGTACGGTTTAGGATTAGGGGACGGGTGAGGGTAAGGCTTCGGGTAAGTGTTAGGGTTAGGCTTAGGGTTAGGGGAAGGGGACGGGGCCGGTTTAGGGTACAGGTTAGGGTACGACAACGATTTAGGGTGAGCGTACGTGTTAGGGTACGGGTTAGTGTTAGTGTACGGGTTAGGGTTAGGGGACGGGTGAGGGTAAGGCTTTGGGTAAGGTTTAGGGTTAGGGTTAGGGTTAGGGTTAGGGGACGGGGACGGTTTAGGGTACAGTTTAGGGTTCGACAATGGTTTAGGGTGAGCGTACGTGTTAGGGTACGGGTTAGTGTTAGCGTACGGGTTAGGATTAGGGGACGGGTGAGGGTAAGGTTTCGGGTAAGGGTTAGGGTTAGGGTTAGGTTTAGGGTTAGGGGACGGGGACGGGGACGGTTTAGGGTACAGTTTAGGGTTCGACAACGGTTTAGGGTGAGCGTACGTGTTAGGGTACGGGTTAGTGTTAGCGTACGGGTTAGGATTAGGGGACGGGGGAGGGTAAGGCTTCGGGTAAGGGTTAGGGTTAGGGTTAGGGTTAGGGTTAGGGTTAGGGTTAGGGGACGGTTTAGGGTACAGGTTAGGGTACGACAACGGTTTAGGGTGAGCGTACGTGTTAGGGTACGGGTTAGTCTTAGCGTACGGGTTAGGATTAGGGGACGGGTGAGGGTAAGGCTTCGGGTAAGGGTTAGGGTTAGGGTTAGGGTTAGGGGACAGGGACGGTTTAGGGTACAGTTTAGGGTACGACAACGGTTTAGGGTGAGCGTACGTGTTAGGGTAAGGGTTAGTGTTAGCGTACGGGTTAGGATTAGGGGACGGGTGAGGGTACGGCTTTGGGTAAGGGTTAGGGTTAGGGTTAGTGTTAGGGTTAGGGTTAGGGGACGGGGACGGTTTAGGGTACAGTTTAGTGTACGACAACAGTTTAGAGTGAGCGTACGTGTTAGGGTACGGGTTAGTGTTAGCGTACGGGTTAGGATTAGGGGACGGTTGAGTGTAAGGCTTGGGTAAGGGTTAGGGTTAGGGTTAGGGTTAGGGGACGGGGACGGTTTAGGGTACAGGTTAGGGTATGACAACCGTTTAGGGTGAGCGTACGTGTTAGGGTACGGGTTAGTGTTAGCGTACGGGTTAGGATTAGGGGACGGGTGAGGGTAAGGCTTCGGGTAAGGGTTAGGGTTAGGGTTAGGGTTAGGGTTAGGGGACGGGGACGGTTTAGGGTACAGGTTAGTTTACGAAAACGGTTTAGGGTGAGCGTACGTGTTAGGGTACGGGTTAGTGTTAGCGTACGGGTTAGGATTACGGGACGGGTGAGGGTAAGGCTTCTGATAAGGGTTGGGGTTAGGGTTAGGGTTAGGGGACGGTGACAGTTTAGGGTACAGGTTAGGGTACGACAACGGTTTAGGGTGAGCGTACGTGTTAGGGTACGGGTTAGTGTTAGCGTACGGGTTAGGATTAGGGGACGGGTGAGGGTAAGGCTTCGGGTAAGGGTTAGGGTTAGGGTTAGGGTTAGGGGACGGGGAAGGGGACGGTTTAGGGTACAGGTTAGGGTACGACAACGGTTTAGGGTGAGCGTACGTGTTAGGGTACGGGTTAGTGTTAGCGTACGGGTTAGGATTAGGGGACGGGTGAGGGTACGGCTTTGGGTAAGGGTTAGGGTTAGGGTTAGGGTTAGGGTTAGGGGACGGGGACGGTTTAGGGTACAGGTTAGTGTACGACAACAGTTTAGGGTGAGCGTACGTGTTAGGGTACGGGTTAGTGTTAGCGTACGTGTTAGGATTAGGGGACGGGTGAGTGTAAGGCTTGGGTAAGGGTTAGGGTTAGGGTTAGGGGACGGGGACGGTTTAGGGTACAGGTTAGGGTATGACAACCGTTTAGGGTGAGCGTACGTGTTAGGGTACGGGTTAGTGTTAGCGTACGGGTTAGGATTAGGGGACGGGTGAGGGTAAGGCTTCGGGTAAGGGTTAGGGTTAGGGTTAGGGTTAGGGTTAGGGTTAGGGGACGGGGACGGTTTAGGGTACAGGTTAGTTTACGACAAGGTTTAGGGTGAGCGTACGTGTTAGGGTACGGGTTAGTGTTAGCGTTCGGGTTAGGATTACGGGACGGGTGAGAGTAAGGCTTCTGATAAGGGTTAGGGTTAGGGTTAGGGTTAGGGGACGGGGACAGGTTAGGGTACAGGTTAGGGTACGACAAAGGTTTAGGGTGAGCGTACGTGTTAGGGTACGGGTTAGTGTTAGCGTACGGGTTAGGATTAGGGGACGGGTGAGGGTAAGGCTTCGGGTAAGGGTTAGGGTTAGGGTTAGGGTTAGGGGACGGGGAAGGGGACGGTTTAGGGTACAGGTTAGGGTACGACAACGGTTTAGGGTGAGCATACGTGTTAGGGTACGGGTTAGTGTTAGCGTATGGGTTAGGATTAGGGTACGGGTGAGGGTAAGCCTTCGGGTAAGGGTTAGGGTTAGGGTTAGGGTTAGGGGACATGGACGGTTTAGGGTACAGTTTAGGGTTCGACAACGGTTTAGGGTGAGCGTACGTGTTAGGGTACGGGTTAGTGTTAGCGTACGGGTTAGGATTAGGGGACGCGTGGGGGTAAGGTTTCGGGTAAGGGTTAGGGTTAGGGTTAGGGTTAGGGTTAGGGGACGGGGACGGGGACGGTTTAGGGTACAGTTTAGGGTTCGACAACGGTTTAGGGTGAGCGTACATGTTAGGGTACGGGTTAGTGTTAGCGTACGGGTTAGGATTATGGGACGGGTGCGGGTAAGGCTTCGGGTAAGGGTTAGGGTTAGGGTTAGGGTTAGGGTTAGGGTTAGGTTTAGGGGACGGTTTAGGGTACAGGTTAGGGTATGACAACGGTTTAAGGTGAACGTACGTGTTAGGGTACGGTTTAGTGTTAGCGTACGGTTTAGGATTAGGGGACGGGTGAGGGTAAGGCTTCGGGTAAGGGTTAGGGTTAGGGTTAGGATTAGGGTTAGGGTTAGGGGACGGGGACGGTTTAGGGCACAGGTTAGGGTATGACAACAGTTTAGGGTGAGCGTACGTGTTAGGGTACGGGTTAGTGTTAGCGTACGGGTTAAGATTAGGGAACGGGTGAGGGTAAGGCTTCGGGTAAGGGTTAGGGTTAGGGTTAGGGTTAGGGTTAGGGGACGGGGACGGTTTAGGGTACAGGTTAGGGTACGACAACGGTTTAGGGTGAGCGTACGTGTTAGGGTACGGGTGAGTGTTAGCGTACGGGTTAGGATTAGGGGACGGGTGAGGGTAAGGCTTCGGGTAAGGGTTAGGGTTAGGGTTAGGGTTAGGTTTAGGGTTAGGGTTAGGGGACGGTTTAGGGTACAGTTTAGGGTACGACAACGGTTTAGGGTGAGCGTACGTGTTAGGGTACGGGTTAGTGTTAGCGTACGGGTTAGGATTAGGGGACGGGTGAGGGTACGGCTTTGGGTAAGGGTTAGGGTTAGGGTTAGGGTTAGGGTAATGGTTAGGGGACGGGGACGGTTTAGGGTACAGGTTAGGGTACGACAACGGTTTAGGGTGAGCGTACGTGTTAGGGTACGGGTTAGTGTTAGTGTACGGGTTAGGATTAGGGGACGGGTGAGGGTTAGGCTTCGGGTAAGGGTTAGGGTTAGGGTTAGGGTTAGGGTTAGGGTTAGGCTTAGGGTTAGGGGACGGGGATGGTTTAGGGTACAGGTTAGGGTACGACAACGGTTTAGGGTGAGTGTACGTGTTAGGGTACGGGTTAGTGTTAGCGTATGGGTTAGGATTAGGGGATGGGTGAGGGTCAGGCTTCGGGTAAGGGTTAGGGTTAGGGTTATGGGACGGGGACGGTTTAGGGTACAGGTTAGGGTACAACAACGGTTTAGGGTGAGCGTACGTGTTAGGGTACATGTTAGTGTTAGCGTACGGGTTAGGATTAGGGGACGGGTGAGGGTAAGGCTTCGGGTAAGGGTTAGTTTTAGGGTTATGGTTAGGGTTAGGGTTAGGGGACGGGGACGGTTTAGGGTACAGGTTAGGGTACGACAATGATTTAGGGTGAGCGTACGTGTTAGGGTACGGGTTAGTGATAGCGTACGGGTTAGGATTAGGGGACGGGGGAGGGTAAGGCTTCGGGTAAGGGTTAGGGTTAGGGTTAGGGTTAGGGGACGGGGACGGTTTAGGGTACAGGTTAGGGAATGACAATGGTTTAGGGTGAGCGTACGTGTTAGGGTACGGTTTAGTGTTAGCGTACGGTTTAGGATTAGGGGACGGGTGAGGGTAAGGCTTCGGGTAAGGGTTAGGGTTAGGCTTAGGGTTAGGGGAAGGGGACGGGGCCGGTTTAGGGTACAGGTTAGGGTACGACAACGATTTAGGGTGAGCGTACGTGTTAGGGTACGGGTTAGTGTTAGTGTACGGGTTAGGGTTAGGGGACGGGTGAGGGTAAGGCTTTGGGTAAGGTTTAGGGTTAGGGTTAGGGTTAGGGTTAGGGTTAGGGGACGGGGACGGTTTAGGGTACAGGTTAGTGTACGACAACGGTTTCGGGTGAGCGTACGTGTTAGGGTACGGGTTACTGTTAGCGTACGGGTTAGGATTAGGGGACGGGTGAGGGTAAGGCTTCGGGTAAGGGTTAGGTTTAGGGTTAGGGTTAGGGTTAGGGGACGGTTTAGGGTACAGGTTAGGGTACGACAACGGTTTAGGGTGAGCGTACGTGTTAGGGTACGGGTTAGTCTTAGCGTACGGGTTAGGATTAGGGGACGGGTGAGGGTAAGGCTTCGGGTAAGGGTTAGGGTTAGGGTTAGGGTTAGTGTTAGGGGACGGGGACGGTTTAGGGTACAGGTTAGGATACGACAACTGTTTAGGATGAGTGTATGTGTTAGGGTACGGGTTAGTGTTAGCGTACGTGTTAGGATTAGGGGACGGTTGAGGGTAAGGCTTCGGGTAAGGGTTAGGGTTAGGGTTAGGGTTAGGGTTAAGGTTAGGGGACGTGGACGGTTTAGGGTACAGGTTAGGGTACGACAACGGTTTAGGGTGAGCGTACATGTTAGGGTACGGGTTAGTGTTAGCGTACGGGTTAGGATTAGGGGACGGGTGAGGGTAAGGCTTCTGATAAGGGTTAGGTTTAGGGTTAGGGTTAGGGGACGGGGACAGTTTAGGGTACAGGTTAGGGTACGACAACGGTTTAGGGTGAGCGTACGTGTTAGGGTACGGGTTAGTGTTAGCGTACGGGTTAGGATTAGGGGACGGGTGAGGGTAAGGCCTCGGGTAAGGGTTAGGGTTAGGGTTAGGGTTAGGGTTAGGGGACGGGGAAGGGGACTGTTTAGGGTACAGGTTAGGGTACGACAACGGTTTAGGGTGAGCGTACGTGTTAGTGTACGGGTTAGTGTTAGCGTACGGGTTAGGATTAGGGGACGGGTGAGGGTAAGCCTTCGGGTAAGGGTTAGGGTTTGGGTTAGGGTTAGGGTTAGGGGACGGGGACGGGGACGGTTTAGGGTACAGTTTAGGGTTCGACAATGGTTTAGGGTGAGCGTACGTGTTAGGGTACGGGTTAGTGTTAGCGTACGGGTTAGGATTAGGGGACGGGTGAGGGTAAGGTTTCGGGTAAGGGTTAGGGTTAGGGTTAGGGTTAGGGTTAGGGGACGGGGACGGGGACGGTTTAGGGTACAGTTTAGCGTTCGACAACGGTTTAGGGTGAGCGTACGTGTTAGGGTACGGGTTAGTGTTAGCGTACGGGTTAGGATTATGGGACGGGTGAGGGTAAGGCTTCGGGTAAGGGTGGTAGGGTTAGGGTTAGGGTTAGGGGACGGTTTAGGGTACAGGTTAGGGTACAACAACGGTTTAGGGTGAGCGTACGTGTTAGGGTACGGGTTAGTGTTAGCGTACGGGTTAGGATTAGGGGACGGGTGAGGGTAAGGCTTCGGGTAAGGGTTAGGGTTAGGGTTAGGGTTAGGGTTAGGGTTAGGGGACGGGGACGGTTTAGGGTACAGGTTAGTTTACGACAACGGTTTAGGGTGAGCGTACGTGTTAGGGTACGGGTTAGTGTTAGCGTACGGGTTAGGATTACGGGACGGGTGAGGGTAAGGCTTCTGATAAGGGTTAGGGTTAGGGTTAGGGTTAGGGGACGGGGACAGTTTAGGGTACAGGTTAGGGTACGACAACGGTTTAGGCTGAGCGTACGTGTTAGGGTTCGGGTTAGTGTTAGCGTACGGGTTAGGATTATGGGACGGGTGAAGGTAAGGCTTCGGGTAATGGTTAGGGTTAGGGTTAGGGTTAGGGTTAGGGTTAGGGTTAGGGGACGGTTTAGGGTACAGGTTAGGGTACGACAACGGTTTAGGGTGAGCGTACGTGTTAGGGTACGGGTTAGTCTTAGCGTACGGGTTAGGATTAAGGGACGGGTGAGGGTAAGGCTTCGGGTAAGGGTTAGGGTTAGGGTTAGGGTTAGGGTTAGGGGACGGGGACGGGGACGGTTTAGGGTACAGGTTAGGGTACGACAACGGTTTAGGGTGAGCGTACATGTTAGGGTACGGGTTAGTGTTAGCGTACGGGGTAGGATTAGGGGACGGGTGAGGGTACGGCTTTGGGTAAGGGTTAGGGTTAGGGTTAGGGTTAGGGTTAGGGTTAGGGGACGGGGACGGTTTAGGGTACAGGTTAGTGTACGACAACAGTTTAGGGTGAGCGTACGTGTTAGGATACGGGTTAGTGTTAGCGTACGGGTTAGGATTAGGGGACGGGTGAGGGTACGGCTTTGGGTAAGGGTTAGGGTTAGGGTTAGGGTTAGGGTTAGGGTTAGGGGACGGGGACGGTTTAGGGTACAGGTTAGTGTACGACAACAGTTTAGGGTGAGCGTACGTGTTAGGGTACGGGTTAGTGTTAGCGTACGGGTTAGGATTAGGGGACGGGTGAGTGTAAGGCTCGGGTAAGGGTTAGGGTTAGGGTTAGGGTTAGGGTTAGGGTTAGGGGACGGGGACGGTTTAGGGTACAAGTTAGGGTATGACAACCGTTTAGGGTGAGCGTACGTGATAGGGTACGGGTTAGTGTTAGCGTACGGGTTAGGATTAGGGGACGGGTGAGGGTAAGGCTTCGGGTAAGGGTTAGGGTTAGGGTTAGGGTTAGGGTTAGGGTTAGGGGACGGGGACGGTTTAGGGTACAGGTTAGTTTACGACAACGGTTTAGGGTGAGCGTACGTGTTAGGGTACGGGTTAGTGTTAGCGTACGGGTTAGGATTACGGGACGGGTGAGGGTAAGGCTTCTGATAAGGGTTAGGGTTAGGGTTAGGGTTAGGGGACGGGGACAGTTTAGGGTACAGGTTAGGGTACGACAACGGTTTAGGGTGAGCGTACGTGTTAGGGTACGGGTTAGTGTTAGCGTACGGGTTAGGATTAGGGGACGGGTGAGGGTAAGGCTTCGGGTAAGGGTTAGGGTTAGGGTTAGGGTTAGGGGACGGGGAAGGGGACGGTTTAGGGTACTAGTTAGGGTACGACAACGGTTTAGGGTGAGCATACGTGTTAGGGTACGGGTTAGTGTTAGCGTACGGGTTAGGATTAGGGTACGGGTGAGGGTAAGCCTTCGGGTAAGGGTTAGGGTTAGGGTTAGGGTTAGGGGACGGGGACGGTTTAGGGAACAGTTTAGGGTTCGACAACGGTTTAGGGTGAGCGTACGTGTTAGGGTACGGGTTAGTGTTAGCGTACGGGTTAGGATTAGGGGACGGGTGAGGGTAAGGTTTCGGGTAAGTGTTAGGGTTAGGGTTAGGGGACGGGGAAGGGGAAGGTTTAGGGTACAGTTTAGGGTTCGACAACGGTTTAGGGTGAGCGTACGTGTTAGGGTACGGGATAGTGTTAGCGTAAGGGTTAGGATTATGGGACGGGTGAGGGTAAGGCTTCGGGTAAGGGTTAGGGTTAGGGTTAGGTTTAGACTTAGGGTTAGGGTTAGGGGACGGTTTAGGGTACAGGTTAGGGTACGACAACGGTTTAGGGTGAGCGTACGTGTTAGGGTACGGGTTAGTCTTAGCGTACCGGTTAGGATTAAGGGACGGGTGAGGGTAAGGCTTCGGGTAAGGGTTAGGGTTAGGGTAAGGTTAGGGGACGGGGACGGTTTAGGGTACAGCTTAGGGTACGACAACGGTTTAGGGTGAGCATACGTGTTAGGGTACGGTTTAGTGTTAGCGTACGGTTTAGGATTAGGGGACGGGTGAGGGTAAGGCTTCGGGTAAGGGTTAGGGTTAGGGTTAGGGTTAGGGTTAGGGTTAGGGGACGGGGACGGTTTAGGGCACAGGTTAGGGTACGACAACAGTTTAGGGTGAGCGTACGTGTTAGGGTACGGGTTAGTGTTAGTGTACGGGTTAGGGTTAGGGGACGGGTGAGGGTAAGGCTTCGGGTAAGGTTTAGGGTTAGGGTTAGGGTTAGGGTTAGGGTTAGGGGACGGGGACGGTTTAGGGTACAGGTTAGGGTACGACAACGGTTTAGGGTGAGCGTACGTGTTAGGGTACGGGTTAGTGTTAGCGTACGGGTTAGGATTAGGGAACGGGTGAGGGTAAGGCTTCGGGTAAGGGTTAGGGTTAGGGTTAGGGTTAGGGTTAGGGGACGGGGACGGTTTAGGGTACAGGTTAGGGTACGACAACGGTTAAGGGTGAGCGTACGTGTTAGGGTACGGGTGAGTGTTAGCGTACGGGTTAGGATTAGGGGACGGGTGAGGGTAAGGCTTCGGGTAAGGGTTAGGGTTAGGGTTAGGGTTAGGGTTAGGGTTAGGGTTAGGGGACGGTTTAGGGTACAGGTTAGGGTACGACAACGGTTTAGGGTGAGCGTACGTGTTAGGGTACGGGTTAGTGTTAGCGTACGGGTTAGGATTAGGGGACGGGTGAGGGTAAGGCTTCGGGTAAGGGTTAGGGTTAGGGTTAGGGTTAGGGTTAGTGTTAGGGGACGGGGACGGTTTAGGGTACAGGTTAGGGTACGACAACGGTTTAGGGTGAGCGTACGTGTTACGGTACGGGTTAGTGTTAGCGTACGGGTTAGGATTAGGGGACGGGTGAGGGTAAGGCTTCGGGTAAGGGTTAGGGTTAGGGTTAGGGTTAGGGTTAGGGGACGGGGACGGGGACGGTTTACGGTACAGGTTAGGGTACGACAACGGTTTAGGGTGAGCGTACGTGTTAGGGTACGGGTTAGTGTTAGCGTACGGGTTAGGATTACGGGACGGGTGAGGGTTAGGCTTCTGATAAGGGTTAGGGTTAGGGTTAGGGTTAGGGGACGGGGACAGTTTAGGGTACAGGTTAGGGTACGACAACGGTTTAGGGTGAGCGTACGTGTTAGGGTACGGGTTAGTGTTAGCGTACGGGTTAGGGTTAGGGGACGGGTGAGGGTAAGGCTTCGGGTAAGGGTTAGGGTTAGGGTTAGGGTTAGGGGACGGGGAAGGGGACGGTTTAGGGTACAGGTTAGGGTACGACAACGGTTTAGGGTGAGCATACGTGTTAGGGTACGGGTTAGTGTTAGCGTACGGGTTAGGATTAGGGTACGGGTGAGGGTAAGCCTTCGGGTAAGGGTTAGGGTTAGGGTTAGGGTTAGGGGACGGGGACGGTTTAGGGTACAGTTTAGGGTTCGACAACGGTTTAGGGTGAGCGTACGTGTTAGGGTACGGGTTAGTGTTAGCGTACGGGTTAGGATTAGGGGACGGGT
Source organism: Delphinapterus leucas (assembly GCF_059928025.1). Lineage (NCBI taxonomy): Eukaryota > Metazoa > Chordata > Mammalia > Artiodactyla > Monodontidae > Delphinapterus > Delphinapterus leucas. The sequence goes on along the minus strand of NC_143145.1, from coordinate 27,858,740 downwards.
GAGGGTAAGGTTTCGGGTAAGGGTTAGGGTTAGGGTTAGGGTTAGGGGACGGGGAAGGGGACGGTTTAGGGTACAGTTTAGGGTTCGACAACGGTTTAGGGTGAGCGTACGTGTTAGGGTACGGGTTAGTGTTAGCGTAAGGGTTAGGATTATGGGACGGGTGAGGGTAAGGCTTCGGGTAAGAGTTAGGGTTAGGGTTAGGGTTAGAGTTAGGGTTAGGGTTAGGGGACGGTTTAGGGTACAGGTTAGGGTACGACAACGGTTTAGGGTGAGCGTACGTGTTAGGGTACGGGTTAGTTTTAGCGTACCGGTTAGGATTAAGGGACGGGTGAGGGTAAGGCTTCGGGTAAGGGTTAGGGTTAGGGTAAGGTTAGGGGACGGGGACGGTTTAGGGTACAGGTTAGGGTACGACAACGGTTTAAGGTGAGCGTACGTGTTAGGGTACGGTTTAGTGTTAGCGTACGGTTTAGGATTAGGGGACGGGTGAGGGTAAGGCTTCGGGTAAGGGTTAGGGTTAGGGTTAGGGTTAGGGTTAGGGTTAGGGGACGGGGACGGTTTAGGGCACAGGTTAGGGTACGACAACAGTTTAGGGTGAGCGTACGTGTTAGGGTACGGGTTAGTGTTAGTGTCCGGTTAGGGTAAGGGGACGGGTGAGGGTAAGGCTTCGGGTAAGGTTTAGGGTTAGGGTTAGGGTTAGGGTTAGGGTTAGGGGATGGGGACGGTTTAGGGTACAGGTTAGGGTACAACAACGGTTAAGGGTGAGCGTACGTGTTAGGGTACGGGTTAGTGTTAGCGTACGGGTTAGGATTAGGGAACGGGTGAGGGTAAGGCTTCGGGTAAGGGTTAGGGTTAGGGTTAGGGTTAGGGGACGGGGACGGTTTAGGGTACAGGTTAGGGTACAACAACGGTTAAGGGTGAGCGTACGTGTTAGGGTACGGGTGAGTGTTAGCGTACGGGTTAGGATTAGGGGACGGGTGAGGGTAAGGCTTCGGGTAAGGGTTAGAGTTAGGGTTAGGGTTAGGGTTAGGGTTAGGGTTAGGGTTAGGGGACGGTTTAGGGTACAGGTTAGGGTACGACAACGGTTTAGGGTGAGCGTACGTGTTAGGGTACGGGTTAGTGTTAGCGTACGGGTTAGGATTACGGGACGGGTGAGGGTAAGGCTTCGGGTAAGGGTTAGGGTTAGGGTTAGGGTTAGGGTTAGTGTTAGGGGACGGGGACGGTTTAGGGTACAGGTTAGGGTACGACAACGGTTTAGGGTGAGCGTACGTGTTACGGTACGGGTTAGTGTTAGCGTACGGGTTAGGATTAGGGGACGGGTGAGGGTAAGGCTTCGGGTAAGGGTTAGGTTTAGGGTTAGGGTTAGGGTTAGGGGACAGGGACGGGGACGGTTTATGGTACAGGTTAGGGTACGACAACGGTTTAGGGTGAGCGTACATGTTAGGGTACAGGTTAGTGTTAGCGTACGGGTTAGGATTAGGGGACGGGTGAGGGTAAGTCTTCGGGTAAGGGTTAGGGTTAGGGTTAGGGTTAGGGTTAGGGTTAGGGGACGGGGACGGTTTAGGGTACAGGTTAGGGTATGACAATGGTTCAGGGTGAGCGTAAGTGTTAGGGTACGGGTTAGTGTTAGCGGACGGTTTAGGATTAGGGGACGGGTGAGGGTAAGGCTTCGGGTAAGGTTTAGGGTTAGGGTTAGGGTTAGGGTTAGGGTTAGGGGACGGGGACGGTTTAGGGTACAGGTTAGGGTACGACAACGGTTTAGGGTGAGCCTACGTGTTAGGGTACTGGTTAGTGTTAGTGAACGGGTTAGGATTAGGGGACGGGTGAGGGTAAGGCTTCGGGTAAGGTTTAGGGTTAGGGTTAGGGTTAGGGTTAGGGGACGGGGACGGTTTAGGGTACAGTTTAGGGTACGAAAACGGTTTAGGGTGAGCGTACGTGTTAGGGTACGGGTTAGTGTTAGCGTACGGGTTAGGATTAGGGGACGGGTGAGGGTACAGCTTTGGGTAAGGGTTAGGGTTAGGGTTAGGGTTAGGGTTAGGGTTAGGGTTAGGGGACGGGGACGGTTTAGGGTACAGGTTAGTGTACGACAACAGTTTAGGGTGAGCGTACGTGTTAGGGTACGGGTTAGTGTTAGCGTACGGGTTAGGATTAGGGGACAGGTGAGTGTAAGGCTTCGGGTAAGGTTTAGGGTTAGGGTTAGGGTTAGGGTTAGGGTTAGGGGACGGGGACGGTTTAGGGTACAGGTTAGGGTATGACAACCGTTTAGGGTGAGCGTACGTGTTAGGGTACGGGTTAGTGTTAGCGTACGGGTTAGGATTAGGGGACGGGTGAGGGTAAGGCTTCGGGTAAGGGTTAGGGTTAGGGTTAGGGTTAGGGTTAGGGGACGGGGAAGGGGACGGTTTAGGGTACAGGTTAGAGTACGACAACGGTTTAGGGTGAGCGTACGTGATAGGGTACGGGTTAGTGTTAGCGTACGGGTTAGGATCAAGGGACGGGTGAGGGTAATCCTTCGGGTAAGGGTTAGGGTTAGGGTTAGGGTTAGGGGACGGGGACGGTTTAGGGTACAGGTTAGGGTTCGACAACGGTTTAGGGTGAGTGTACGTGTTAGGGTACGGGTTAGTGTTAGCGTACGGGTTAGGATTAGGGGACGGGTGAGGGTAAGGTTTCGGGTAAGGGTTAGGGTTAGGGTTAGGTTTAGTGGACGGGGAAGGGGACGGTTTAGGGTACAGGTTAGGGTACGACAACGGTTTAAGGTGAGCGTACGTGTTAGGGTACGGCTTAGTGTTAACGTACGGGTTAGGATTGGGGGACGGGTGAGGGTAAGGCTTCGGGTAAGGGTTAGTTTTAGTGTTAGGGTTAGGATTAGGGTTAGGGGACAGGGATGGTTTAGGGTACAGGTTAGGGTACGACAACGGTTTAGGGTTAGCGTACGTGTTAGGGTACGGGTTAGTGTTAGCGTACGGGTTAGGATTAGGGGACGGGTGAGGGTAAGGCTTCGGGTAAGGGTTAGGGTAAGGTTTAGGGTTAGGGTTAGGGGACGGGGACGGTTTAGGGTACAGGTTAGGGTACGACAACGGTTTAGGGTGAGAGTACGTGTTAGGTTATGGGTTAGTGTTAGCGTACGGGTTAGGATTAGGGGACGGGTGAGGGTAAGGCTTCAGGTAAGGGTTAGGGTTAGGGTTAGGGTTAGGGTTAGGGGACGGGGACGGGGACGGTTTAGGGTACAGGTTAGGGAACGACAACGGTTTAGGGTGAGCGTACGTGTTAGGTTATGGTTTAGTGTTAGCGTACGGGTTAGGATTAGGGGACGGGTGAGGGTAAGGCTTCGGGTACGGGTTAGGGTTAGGGTTAGGGTTAGGGGACGGGGACGGTTTAGGGTACAGGTTAGGGTACGACAACGGTTTAGGGTGAGCGTACGTTTTAGGGTACGGGTTAGTGTTAGCGTACGGTTTAGGATTAGGGGACGGGTGAGGGTAGGGCTTCGGGTAAGGGTTACGGTTAGGGTTAGGTTTAGGGTTAGGGGACGGGGACGGTTTAGGGTACAGGTTAGGGTACGACAACGGTTTAGGGTGAGCGTACGTGTTAGGGTACTGGTTAGTATTAGCGTACGGGTTATTATTAGGGGACGGTTGAGGGTAAGGATTCGGGTAAGGGTTAGGGTTAGGGTTACGGTTAGGGGACGGGGACAGTTTACGGTACAGGTTAGGGCACGACAACGGGTTAGGGTGAGCATACGTGTTAGGGTACGGGTTAGTGTTAGCGTACGGGTTAGGATTAGGGGACGGGTGAGGGTAAGGCTTCGGGTAAGGGTTCGGGTTCGGGTTAGGGTTAGGGTTAGGGTTAGGGTTAGGGTTAGGGGACGGGGACGGTTTAGGGTACAGGTTAGGGTACGACAACGGTTTAGGGTGAGTGTACGTGTTAGGGTACGGGTTAGTGTTAGCGTACGGTTTAGGATTAGGGGACGGGTGAGGGTAAGGCTTCGGGTAAGGGTTAGTGTTAGGGTTAGGGTTAGGGTTAGGGTTAGGGGACGGGGACGGTTTAGGGTACAGGTTAGGGTACGACAACGGTTTAGGGTGAGCGTATGTGTTAGGTTATGGGTTATTGTTAGCGTACGGGTTAGGATTAGCGGACGGTTGAGGGTAAGGCTTCGGGTAAGGGTTAGGGTTAGGTTTAGGGTTAGGGTTAGAGTTAGGGGACGGGGACGGTTTAGGTTACAGGTTAGGGTACGACAACGGTTTAGGGTGAGCGTACGTGTTAGGTTACGGGTTAGTGTTAGCGTACGGGTTAGGATTAGGGGACGGGTGAGGGTAAAGCTTCGGGTAAGGGTTAGGGTTAGGGTTAGGGTTAGGGTTAGGGGACGGGGATGGTTTAGGGTACAGGTTAGGGTACGACAACGTTTTAGGGTGAGCGTACGTGTTAGGGTACGGGTTAGTGTTAGCGTACGGGTTAGGATTAGGGGACGGGTGAAGGTAAGGCTTCAGGTAAGGGTTAGGGTTAGGGTTAGGGTTAGGGTAATGGTTAGGGGACGGGGACGGTTTAGGGTACAGGTTAGGGTACGACAACGGTTTAGGGTGAGCGTACGTGTTAGGGTACGGGTTAGTGTTAGTGTACGGTTTAGGATTAGGGGACGGGTGAGGGTTAGGCTTCGGGTAAGGGTTAGGGTTAGGGTTAGGGTTAGGCTTAGGGTTAGGGGACGGGGACGGTTTAGGGTACAGGTTAGGGTACGACAACGGTTTAGGGTGAGCGTACGTGTTAGGGTACGGGTTAGTGTTAGCGTACGGTTTAGGATTAGGGGACGGGTGAGGGTAGGGCTTCAGGTAAGGGTTACGGTTAGGGTTAGGTTTAGGGTTAGGGGACGGGGACGGTTTAGGGTACAGGTTAGGGTACGACAACGGTTTAGGGTGAGCGTACGTGTTAGGGTACTGGTTAGTATTAGCGTACGGGTTATTATTAGGGGACGGTTGAGGGTAAGGATTCGGGTAAGGGTTAGGGTTAGGGTTACGGTTAGGGGACGGGGACAGTTTACGGTACAGGTTAGGGCACGACAACGGGTTAGGGTGAGCATACGTGTTAGGGTACGGGTTAGTGTTAGCGTACGGGTTAGGATTAGGGGACGGCTGAGGGTAAGGCTTCGGGTAAGGGTTCGGGTTCGGGTTAGGGTTAGGGTTAGGGTTAGGGTTAGGGTTAGGGGATGGGGACGGTTTAGGGTACAGGTTAGGGTACGACAACGGTTTAGGGTGAGTGTACGTGTTAGGGTACGGGTTAGTGTTAGCGTACGGTTTAGGATTAGGGGACGGGTGAGGGTAAGGCTTCGGGTAAGGGTTAGTGTTAGGGTTAGGGTTAGGGTTAGGGTTAGGGGACGGGGACGGTTTAGGGTACAGGTTAGGGTACGACAACGGTTTAGGGTGAGCGTACGTGTTAGGTTATGGGTTATTGTTAGCGTACGGGTTAGGATTAGCGGACGGTTGAGGGTAAGGCTTCGGGTAAGGGTTAGGGTTAGGGTTAGGGTTAGGGTTAGAGTTAGGGGACGGGGACGGTTTAGGTTACAGGTTAGGGTACGACAACGGTTTAGGGTGAGCGTACGTGTTAGGTTACGGGTTAGTGTTAGCGTACGGGTTAGGATTAGGGGACGGGTGAGGGTAAAGCTTCGGGTAAGGGTTAGGGTTAGGGTTAGGGTTAGGGTTAGGGGACGGGGATGGTTTAGGGTACAGGTTAGGGTACGACAACGTTTTAGGGTGAGCGTACGTGTTAGGGTACGGGTTAGTGTTAGCGTACGGGTTAGGATTAGGGGACGGGTGAAGGTAAGGCTTCAGGTAAGGGTTAGGGTTAGGGTTAGGGTTAGGGTAATGGTTAGGGGACGGGGACGGTTTAGGGTACAGGTTAGGGTACGACAACGGTTTAGGGTGAGCGTACGTGTTAGGGTACGGGTTAGTGTTAGTGTACGGGTTAGGATTAGGGGACGGGTGAGGGTTAGGCTTCGGGTAAGGGTTAGGGTTAGGGTTAGGGTTAGGGTTAGGGTTAGGCTTAGGGTTAGGGGACGGGGACGGTTTAGGGTACAGGTTAGGGTACGACAACGGTTTAGGGTGAGCGTACATGTTAGGGTACGGGTTAGTGTTAGCGTATGGGTTAGGATTAGGGGATGGGTGAGTGTCAGGCTTCGGGTAAGGGTTAGGGTTAGGGTTAGGGGACGGGGCGGTTTAGGGTACAGGTTAGGATACAACAACGGTTTAGGGTGAGCATACGTGTTAGGGTACGTGTTAGTGTTAGCGTACGGGTTAGGATTAGTGGACGTGTGAGGGTAAGGCTTCGGGTAAGGGTTAGTTTTAGGGTTAGGGTTAGGGGACGGGGACGGGTTAGGGTACAGGTTAGAGTACGACAATGGTTTAGGTAAGCGTACGTGTTAGGGTACGGGTTAGTGATAGCGTACGGGTTAGGATTAGGGGACGGGTGACGGTAAGGCTTCGGGTAAGGTTTAGGTTTAGGGTTAGGGTTAGGGTTAGGTTTAGGGGACGGGGACGATTTAGGGTACAGTTTAGGGTACGACAACGATTTAGGGTGAGCGTACATGTTAAGGTACGGTTTAGTGTTAGCGTACGGGTTAGGATTAGGGGACGGTGAGGGTAAGGCTTGGGGTAAGGGTTAGGGTTAGGGTTAGGGTTAGGGTTAGGGGACGGGGATGGTGGGTACAGGTTAGGGTACGACAATGGTTTAAGGTGAGCGTACGTGCTAGGGTACGGGTTAGTGATAGCGTACGGGTTAGGATTAGGGGACGGGTGAGGGTAAGGCTTCGGGTAAGGGTTAGGGTTAGGGTTAGGGTTAAGGTTAGGGGACGGGAACGGTTTAGGGTACAGGTTAGAGTACGACAACGGTTTAGGGTGAGCGTACGTGTTAGGGTACGGGTTAGTGTTAGCGTACGGGTTAGGATTAGGGGACGGGTGAAGGTAAGGCTTTGGGTAAGGGTTAGGGTTAGGCTTAGGGTTAGGGGACGGGGATGGGGCCGGTTTAGGGTACAGGTTAGGGTACGACAACGGTTTAGGGTGAGCGTACGTGTTAGGGTACGGGTTAGTGTTAGCGTACGGGTTAGGATTAGGGGACGGGTGATGGTAAAGCTTCGGGTAAGGGTTAGGGTTAGGGTTAGGGTTAGGGTTAGGGGACGGGGATGGTTTAGGGTACAGGTTAGGGTACGACAACGTTTTAGGGTGAGCGTACGTGTTAGGGTACGGGTTAGTGTTAGCGTACGGGTTAGGATTAGGGGACGGGTGAGGGTAAGGCTTCGGGTAAGGGTTAGGGTTAGGGTTAGGGTTAGGGTTAGGGTTAGGGGACGGGGACCGTTTAGGGTACAGATTAGGGTACGATAACGGTTTAGGGGGAGCGTACGTGTTATGGTACGGGTTCGTGTTAGCGTACGGGTTAGGATTAGGGGACGGGTGAGGGTAAGGCTTCAGGTAAGGGTTAGGGTTAGGGTTAGGGTTAGGGTAATGGTTAGGGGACGGGGACGGTTTAGGGTACAGGTTAGGGTACGACAACGGTTTAGGGTGAGCGTACGTGTTAGGGTACGGGTTAGTGTTAGTGTACGGGTTAGGATTAGGGGCCGGGTGAGAGTTAGGCTTCGGGTAAGGGTTAGGGTTAGGGTTAGGGTTAGGGTTAGGGTTAGGCTTAGGGTTAGGGGACGGGGACGGTTTAGGGTACAGGTTAGGGTACGACAACGGTTTAGGGTGAGTTTACGTGTTAGGGTACGGGTTAGTGTTAGCGTATGGGTTAGGATTAGGGGATGGGTGAGGGTCAGGCTTCGGGTAAGGGTCAGGGTTAGGGTTAGGGTTAGGGGACGGGGACGGGTTAGGGTACAGTTTAGAGTTCGACAATGGTTTAGGTAAGCGTACGTGTTAGAGTACGGGTTAGTGATAGCGTACGGGTTAGGATTAGGGGACGGGTGAGGGTAAGGCTTCGGGTAAGGGTTAGGTTTAGGGTTAGGGTTAGGGTTAGGTTTATGGGACGGGGACGATTTAGGGTACAGTTTAGGGTACGACAACCATTTAGGGTGAGCGTACATGTTAAGGTACGGTTTAGTGTTAGCGTACGGGTTAGGATTAGGGGACGGTGAGGGTAAGGCTTGGGGTAAGGGTTAGGGTTAGGGTTAGGGTTAGGGTTAGGGGACGGGGACGGTTTAGGGTACAGGTTAGGGTACGACAATGGTTTAAGATGAGCGTACGTGTTAGGGTACGGGTTAGTGATAGCGTACGGGTTAGGATTACGGGACGGGTGAGGGTAAGGCTTCGGGTAAGGGTTAGGGTTAGGGTTAGGGTTAAGGTTAGGGGACGGGGACGGTTTAGGGTACAGGTTAGGGTACGACAACGGTTTAGGGTGAGCGTACGTGTTAGGGTACGGGTTAGTGTTAGCGTACGGGTTAGGATTAGGGGACGGGTGAAGGTAAGGCTTTGGGTAAGGGTTAGGGTTAGGCTTAGGGTTAGGGGACGGGGACGGGGCCGGTTTAGGGTACAGGTTAGGGTACGACAACGGTTTAGGGTGAGCGTACGTGTTAGGGTACGGGTTAGTGTTAGCGTACGGGTTAGGATTAGGGGACGGGTGATGGTAAAGCTTCGGGTAAGGGTTAGGGTTAGGGTTAGGGTTAGGGTTAGGGTTAGGGGACGGGGACCGTTTAGGGTACAGATTAGGGTACGACAACGGTTTAGGGGGAGCGTACGTGTTATGGTACGGGTTAGTGTTAGCGTACGGGTTAGGATTAGGGGACGGGTGAGGGTAAGGCTTCAGGTAAGGGTTAGGGTTAGGGTTAGGGTTAGGGTAATGGTTAGGGGACGGGGACAGTTTAGGGTACAGGTTAGGGTACGACAACGGTTTAGGGTGAGCGTACGTGTTAGGGTACGGGTTAGTGTTAGTGTACGGGTTAGGATTAGGGGACGGGTGAGGGTTAGGCTTCGGGTAAGGGTTAGGGTTAGGGTTAGGGTTAGGGTTAGGGTTAGGCTTAGGGTTAGGGGACGGGGACGGTTTAGGGTACAGGTTAGGGTACGACAACGGTTTAGGGTGAGTGTACGTGTTAGGGCACGGGTTAGTGTTAGCGTATGGGTTAGGATTAGGGGATGGGTGAGGGTCAGGCTTCGGGTAAGGGTTAGGGTTAGGGTTAGGGGACGGGGATGGTTTAGGGTACAGGTTAGGGTACAACAACGGTTTAGGGTGAGCGTACGTGTTAGGGTACGTGTTAGTGTTAGCGTACGGGTTAGGATTAGGGGACGGGTGAGGGTAAGGCTTCGGGTAAGTGTTAGTTTTAGGGTTAGGGTTAGGGTTAGGGTTAGGGGACGGGGACGGTTTAGGGTACAGGTTAGGGTACGACAATGGTTTAGGGTGAGCGTACGTGTTAGGGTACGGGTTAGTGATAGCGTACGGGTTAGGATTAGGGGACGGGGGAGGGTAAGGCTTCGGTTAAGGGTTAGGGTTAGGGTTAGGGTTAGGGGACGGGGACGGTTTAGGGTACAGGTTAGGGTATGACAACGGTTTAGGGTGAGCGTACGTGTTAGGGTACGGTTTAGTGTTAGCGTACGGTTTAGGATTAGGGGACGGGTGAGGGTAAGGCTACGGGTAAGGGTTAGGGTTAGGCTTAGGGTTAGGGGAAAGAGACGGGGCCGGTTTAGGGTACAGGTTAGGGCACGACAACGGTTTAGGGTGAGCGTACCTGTTAGGGTACGGGTTAGTGTTAGCGTACGGGTTAGGATTAGGGGACGGGTGAGGGTAAGGCTTCGGGTAAGATTTAGGGTTAGGGTTAGGGTTAGGGTTAGGGGACGGGGACGGTTTAGGGTACAGGTTAGAGTACGACAACCGTTTAGGGTGAGCGTTCGTGTTAGGGTACGGGTTAGTGTTCGCGTACGGGTTAGGATGAGGGGACGGGTGAGGGTAAGGCTTCGGGTAAGGGTTAGGGTTGGGTTACGGTTAGGGATGGGGACGGGGACGGGGAGGGTTTAGGGTACAAGTTAGGGTATGACAACGGTTTAGGGTGAGCGTACGTGTTAGGGTACGGGTTAGTGTTAGCGTACGGGTTAGGATTAGGGAACGGGCGAGGGTAAGGCTTCGGGTAAGGGTTAGGGTTAGGGTTAGGGTTAGGGTTAGTGGACGGGGACGGGGACGGTTTAGGGTACAGGTTAGGGTACGACAACGGTTTAGGGTGAGCGTACGTGTTAGGGTACGGGTTAGAGTTAGCGTACGGGTTAGGATTATGGGACGGGTGAGGGTAAGGCTTCCGGTAAGGGTTAGGGTTAGGGTTAGGTTTAGGGTTAGGGGACGGTTTAGGGTACAGGTTAGGGTACGACAACGGTTTAGGATGAGCGTACGTGTTAGGGTACGGGTTAGTCTTAGCGTACGGTTTAGGATTAGGGGACGGGTGAGGGTAAGGCTTCGGTTAAGGGTTAGGGTTAGGGTTAGGGTTAGGGTTAGTGTTAGGGGACGGGGACGGTTTAGGGTACAGGTTAGGGTACGACAACGGTTTAGGGTGAGCGTACGTGTTAGGGTACGGGATAGTGTTAGCGTACGGGTTAGGATTAGGGGACGGGTGAGGGTAAGGCTTCGGGTAAGGGTTAGGGTTAGGGTTAGGGTTAGGGTTAGGGGACGGGGACGGTTTAGGGTACAGGTTAGGGTACGACAATGGTTTAGGGTGAGCGTACGTGTTAGTGTACGGGTTAGTGTTAGCGTACGGGTTAGGATTAGGGGACGGGTGAGGGTAAGGCTTCGGGTAAGGGTTAGGGTTAGGGTTAGGGGACGGGGACGGTTTAGGGTACAGGTTAGGGTACGACAACGGTGTAGGGTGAGCGTACGTGTTAGGGTACGGGTTAGTGTTAGCGTACGGGTTAGGATTAGGGGATGGGTGAGGGTAAGGCTTCGGGTAAGGGTTAGGGTTAGGGTTAGGGTTAGGGTTAGGGTTAGGGGACGGGGACGGTTTAGGGTACAGTTTAGGGTACGACAACGGTTTTGGCTGAGCGTACGTGTTAGGGTATGGGTTAGTGTTAGCGTACGGGTTAGGATTAGGGGACGGGTGAGGGTAAGGCTTCGGGTAAGGGTTAGGGTTAGGTTTAGGGTTAGGGTTATGGGACGGGGCCGGTTTAGGGTACAGGTTAGTGTACGACAACAGTTTAGGGTGAGCGTACGTGTTAGGGTACGGGTGAGTGTTAGTGTACGGGTTAGGGTTAGGGGACGGGTGAGGGTAAGGCTTCGGGTATGGTTTAGGGTTAGGGTTAGGGTTAGGGTTAGGGTTAGGGGACGGGGACGGTTTAGGGTACAGGTTAGGGTACGACAACGGTTTAGGGTGAGCGTACGTGTTAGGGTACGGGTTAGTGTTAGCGTACGGGTTAGGATTAGGGAACGGGTGAGGGTAAGGCTTCGGGTAAGGGTTAGGGTTAGGGTTAGGGTTAGGGTTAGTGTTAGGGGACGGGGACGGTTTAGGGCACAGGTTAGGGTACGACAACAGTTTAGGGTGAGCGTACGTGTTAGGGTACGGGTTAGTGTTAGTGTACGGGTTAGGGTTAGGGGACGGGTGAGGGTAAGGTTTCGGGTAAGGTTTAGGGTTAGGGTTAGGGTTAGGGTTAGGGTTAGGGGACGGGGACGGTTTAGGGTACAGGTTGGGGTACGACAACGGTTTAGGGTGAGCGTACGTGTTAGGGTACGGGTTAGTGTTAGCGTACGGGTTAGGATTAGGGGACGGGTGAAGGTAAGGCTTCGGGTAAGTGTTAGGGTTAGGGTTAGGGTTAGTGTAAGGGGACGAGGACGGTTTAAGGTACAGGTTAGGGTACGACAATGGTTTAGGGTGAGCGTACGTGTTAGGGTACGGGTTAGTGTTAGCGTACGGGTTAGGATTAGGGAACGGGTGAGGGTAAGGCTTCGGGTAAGTGTTAGGGTTAGGGTTAGGGTTAGGAGACGGGGACGGTTTAGGGTACAGGTTAGGGTACGACAACGGTTTCGGTTGAGTGTACGTGTTAGGGTACGGGTTAGTGTTAGCGTACGGGTTAGGATTAGGGGACGCGTGAGGGTAAGGCTTCGGGTAAGGGTTAGGGTTAGGGTTAGGGTTAGGGTTAGGGTTAGGGGACGGTTTAGGGTACAGGTTAGGGTACGACAACGTTTTAGGGTGAGCGTACGTGTTAGGGTACAGGTTAGTCTTAGCGTACGGGTTAGGATTAGGGGACGGGTGAGGGTAAGGCTTCGGGTAAGGGTTAGGGTTAGGGTTAGGGTTAGGGTTAGTGTTAGGGGACGGGGACGGTTTAGGGTACAGGTTAGTATACGACAACTGTTTAGGGTGAGCGTACGTGTTAGGGTACGGGTTAGTGTTAGCGTACGGGTTAGGATTAGGGGACGGGTGAGGGTAAGGCTTCGGGTAAGGGTTAGGGTTAGTGTTAGGGTTAGTGTTAGGGTTAGGGGACGGGGACGGTTTAGGGTACAGGTTAGGGTACGACAACGGTTTAGGGTGAGCGTACATGTTAGGGTACGGTTTAGTGTTAGCGTACGGGTTAGGATTAGGGGACGGGTGAGGGTAAGGCTTCGGGTAAGGGTTAGGGTTAGGGTTAGGGTTAGGGGATGGGGACGGGGACGGTTTAGGGTACAGTTTAGGGTACGACAACGGTTTAGGCTGAGCGTACGTGTTAGGGTATGGGTTAGTGTTAGCGTACGGGTTAGGATTAGGGGACGGGTGAGGGTAAGGCTTCGGGTAAGGGTTAGGGTTAGGCTTAGGGTTAGGGGACGGCGACGGTTTAGGGTACAGGTTATGGAACGACAACGGTTTAGGGTGAGTTTACGTGTTAGGGTATGGGTTAGTGTTAGCGTACGGGTTAGGATTAGGTGACGGGTGAGGGTAAGGCTTCGGGTAAGGGTTAGGGTTAGAGTTAGGGTTAGGGGATGGGTACGGTTTAGGGTACAGGTTAGGGTACGACAACGGTTTAAGGTGAGGGTACGTGTTAGGGTACGGTTTAGTGTTAGCGTACGGTTTAGGATTAGGGGACGGGTGAGGGTAAGGCTTCGGGTAAGGGTTAGGGTTAGGGTTAGGGTTAGGGTTAGGGTTAGGGGACGGGGACGGTTTAGGGCACAGGTTAGGGTACAACAGTTTAGGGTGAGCGTACCTGTTAGGGTACGGGTTAGTGTTAGTGTACGGGTTAGGGTTAGGGGACGGGTGAGGGTAAGGTTTCGGGTAAGGTTTAGGGTTAGGGTTAGGGTTAGGGTTAGGGTTAGGGGACGGGGACGGTTTAGGGTACAGGTTAGGGTACGACAAGGGTTTAGGGTGAGCGTACGTGTTAGGGTACGGGTTAGTGTTAGCGTACGGGTTAGGATTAGGGAACGGGTGAGGGTAAGGCTTCGGGTAAGGGTTAGGGTTAGGTTTAGGGTTAGGGTTAGGGGACGGGGACGGTTTAGGGTACAGGTTAGGGTACGACAACGGTTTAGGGTGAGCGTACGTGTTAGGGTACGGGTTAGTGTTAGCGTACGGGTTAGGATTAGGGGACGGGTGAGGTTAAGGCTTCGGGTAAGGGTTAGGGTTAGGGTTAGGGTTAGGGTTAGTGTTAGGGGATGTAACGGATTAGGGTAGAAGTTACGGTACGACAACGGTCTAGGGTGAGCGTACGTGTTAGGGTACGGGTTAGTGTTAGCGTACGGGTTAGGATTAGGGGACGGGTGAGGGTAAGGCTTCCGGTAAGGGTTAGGGTTAGGGTTAGGGTTAGGCGACGGGGATGGTTTAGGGTACAGGTTAGGGTACAACAACGGTTTCGGGTGAGCGTACGTGTTAGAGTACGGATTAGGGTTCGCGTACGGGTTAGGATTTGGGGACGGGTGAGCGTAAGTCTTCGGGTAAGTGTTAGGGTTAGGGTTAGGGTTAGGGGACGGGGACGGTTTAGGGTACAGGTTAGGGTACGACAACGATTTAAGGTGAGCGTACGTGTTAGGGTACGGGTTAGTGTTAGCGTACGGGTTAGTATTAGGGGACGGGTGAGGGTAAGGCTTCGGGTAAGGGTTAGGTTTAGGGTCAGGGTTAGTGTTAGGAGATGGGGACGGTTTAGGGTACAGGTTAGGGTACGACAACGGTTTAGGGTGAGCATACGTGTTAGGATACGGGTTAGTGTTAGCGTACGGGTTAGGATTAGGGGACGGTGGAGGGAAAGGCTTCGGGTAAGTGTTAGCGTTAGGGTTAGGTTTAGGCTTAGGGGACGGGGACGGTTTAGGGTACAGGTTACAGTATGGCAACAGTTTAGCGTGAGCGTACGTGTTAGGGTACGGTTTAGTGTTAGCGTACGGGTTAGGATTAGGGGACGGGTGAGGGTAAGGCTTCGGGTAAGGGTTAGGGTTAGGGTTAGGGTTAGGGGACGGGAACGGTTTAGGGTACAGGTTAGGGTACGACAACGGTGTAGGGTGAGCGTACGTGTTAGGGTACGGGTTAGTGTTAGCGTACGGGTTAGGATTAGGGGACGGGTGAGTGTAAGGCTTCGGGTAAGGGTTAGGGTTAGAGTTAGGGTTAGGGATAGGGTTAGGGGACGGGGACGGTTTAGGGTACAGGTTAGGGTACGACAACGGTTTAGGGTGAGCGTACGTGTTAGGGTACGGGTTAGTGTTAGCGTACGGTTTAGGATTAGGGGACGTTTGAGGGTAAGGCTTCGGGTAAGGGTTAGGGTTAAGCTTAGGGTTTGGGGACGGGGACGGGGCTGGTTTAGGGTACAGGTTATGGTACGACAACTGTTTAGGGTGAGCGTACGTGTTAGGGTACAGGTTAGTGTGAGCGTACGGGTTAGGATTAGGGGACGGGTGAGGCTAAGGCTTCGGGTAAGGGTTAGGGTTAGGGTTAGGGTTAGGGTTAGGGGATGGGGACGGTTTAGGGTACAGGTTAGGTTACGACAACCGTTTAGGGTGAGCGTACGTGTTAGGGTACGGGTTAGTGTTAGCGTACGGGTTAGGATTAGGGGACGGGTGAGGGTAAGGCTTCGGGTAAGGGTTAGGGTTAGGGTTAGGGTTAGGGATAAGGGACGGGGACGGGGACGGTTTAGGGGACAGGTTAGGGTATGACAACGGTTTAGGGTGAGCGTACGTGTTAGGGTACGGTTTAGTGTTAGCGTACGGGTTAGGATTAGGGGACGGGTGAGGGTAAGGATTCGGGTAAGGGTTAGGGTTAGGGTTAGGGTTAGAGGACGGGGACGGTTTAGGGTACAGGTTAGGGTACGACAACGTTTTAGGGTGAGCGTACGTGTTAGGGTACGGATTAGTATTAGCGTACGGTTTAGGATTAGGGGACGGGTGAGGGTAAGGCTTCGGGTTAGGTTTAGGGTTAGGGTTAGGGTTAGTGGACGGGGACGGTTTAGGGTACAGGTTAGGGTACGACAACGGTTTAGGGTGAGCATACGTGTTAGGGTACGGGTTAGTGTTAGCGTACGGGTTAGGATTAGGGGAGGGGTGAGGGTAAGGCTTCGGGTAAGGGTTAGGGTTAGGGTTAGGTTAGGGTTAGGGTTAGGGGACGGGGACAGTTTAGGGTACAGGTTAGGGTACGACAACGGTTTAGGGTGAGCGTATGTGTTAGGGTACGGGTTAGTGTTAGCCTACGGGTTAGGATTAGGGGACGGGTGAGTGTAAGGCTTCGGGTAAGGGTTAGGGTTAGGGTTATGGTTAGGGTTAGGGTTAGGGGACAGGGACGGTTTAGGGTACAGGTTAGGGTACGACAACGGATTAGGGTGAGCGTACGTGTTAGGGTAAGGGTTAGTGTTAGAGTACGGGTTAGGATTAGGGGACGGGTGAGGGTAAGGCTTCGGGTAAGGTTTAGGGTTAGGGTTAGGGTTAGGGTTAGGGTTAGGGGACGGGGACGGTTTAGGGTACAGGTTAGGGTACGACAACGGTTTAGGGTGAGCGTACGTGTTAGGGTACGGGTTAGTGTTAGCGTACGGGTTAGGATTAGGGAACAGGTGAGGGTAAGGCTTCGGGTAAGGGTTAGGGTTAGGGTTAGGGTTAAGGTTAGGGGACGGGGACGGTTTAGGGTACAGGTTAGTGTACGACAACGGTTAAGGGTGAGCGTACGTGTTAGGGTACGGGTGAGTGTTAGCGTACGGGTTAGGATTAGGGGACGGGTGAGGGTAAGGCTTCGGGTAAGGGTTAGGGTTAGGGTTAGGGTTAGGGTTAGGGTTAGGGTTAGGGGACGGTTTAGGGTACAGGTTAGGGTACGACAACGGTTTAGGGTGAGCGTACGTGTTAGGGTACGGGTTAGTGTTAGCGTACGGGTTAGGATTAGGGGACGGGTGAGGGTAAGGCTTCGGGTAAGGGTTAGGGTTAGGGTTAGGGTTAGGGTTAGTGTTAGGGGACGGGGACGGTTTAGGGTACAGGTTAGGGTACGACAACGGTTTAGGGTGAGCGTACGTGTTAGGTTATGGGTTAGTGTTAGCGTACGGGTTAGGATTAGGGGACGGGTGAGGGTAAGGCTTCAGGTAAGGTTTAGGGTTAGGGTTAGGGTTAGGGTTAGGGGACGGGAACGGGGACGGTTTAGGGTACAGTTTAGGGTACGACAACGGTTTAGGGTGAGCGTACGTGTTAGGTTATGGGTTAGTGTTAGCGTACGGGTTAGGATTAGGGGACGGGTGAGGGTAAGGCTTCGGGTACGGGTTAGGGTTAGGGTTAGGGTTAGGGTTAGGGGACGGGGACGGTTTAGGGTACAGGTTAGGGTACGACAACGGTTTAGGGTGAGCGTACGTGTTAGGGTACGGGTTAGTGTTAGCGTACGGTTTAGGATTAGGGGATGGGTGAGGGTAGGGCTTCGGGTAAGGGTTACGGTTAGGGTTAGGTTTAGGGTTCGGGGACGGGGCCGGTTTAGGGTACAGGTTAGGGTACGACAACGGTTTAGGGTGAGCGTACGTGTTAGGGTACTGGTTAGTATTAGCGTACGGGTTATTATTAGGGGACGGTTGAGGGTAAGGATTCGGGTAAGGGTTAGGGTTAGGGTTACGGTTAGGGGACGGGGACAGTTTACGGTACAGGTTAGGGCACGACAACGGGTTAGGGTGAGCATACGTGTTAGGGTACGGGTTAGTGTTAGCGTACGGGTTAGGATTAGGGGACGGGTGAGGGTAAGGCTTCGGGTAAGGGTTCGGGTTCGGGTTAGGGTTAGGGTTAGGGTTAGGGTTAGGGTTAGGGGACGGGGATGGTTTAGGGTACAGGTTAGGGTACGACAACGGTTTAGGGTGAGCGTACGTGTTAGGTTATGGGTTATTGTTAGCGTACGGGTTAGGATTAGCGGACGGGTGAGGGTAAGGCTTCGGGTAAGGGTTAGGGTTAGGGTTAGGGTTAGGGTTAGAGTTAGGGGACGGGGACGGTTTAGGTTACAGGTTAGGGTACGACAACGGTTTAGGGTGAGCGTACGTGTTAGGTTACGGGTTAGTGTTAGCGTACGGGTTAGGATTAGGGGACGGGTGAGGGTAAAGCTTCGGGTAAGGGTTAGGGTTAGGGTTAGGGTTAGGCTTAGGGTTAGGCTTAGGGTTAGGGGACGGGGACGGTTTAGGGTACAGGTTAGGGTACGACAACGGTTTAGGGTGAGCGTACATGTTAGGGTACGGGTTAGTGTTAGCGTATGGGTTAGGATTAGGGGATGGGTGAGTGTCAGGCTTCGGGTAAGGGTTAGGGTTAGGGTTAGGGGACGGGGCGGTTTAGGGTACAGGTTAGGATACAACAACGGTTTAGGGTGAGCATACGTGTTAGGGTACGTGTTAGTGTTAGCGTACGGGTTAGGATTAGTGGACGTGTGAGGGTAAGGCTTCGGGTAAGGGTTAGTTTTAGGGTTAGGGTTAGGGTTAGGGTTAGGGGACGGGGACGGGTTAGGGTACAGGTTAGAGTACGACAATGGTTTAGGTAAGCGTACGTGTTAGGGTACGGGTTAGTGATAGCGTACGGGTTAGGATTAGGGGACGGGTGAGGGTAAGGCTTCGGGTAAGGGTTAGGTTTAGGGTTAGGGTTAGGGTTAGGTTTAGGGGACGGGGACGATTTAGGGTACAGTTTTGGGTACGACAACGATTTAGGGTGAGCGTACATGTTAAGGTACGGTTTAGTGTTAGCGTACGGGTTAGGATTAGGGGACGGTGAGGGTAAGGCTTGGGGTAAGGGTTAGGGTTAGGGTTAGGGTTAGGGTTAGGGTTAGGCATAGGGTTAGGGGACGGGGATGGTTTAGGGTACAGGTTAGGGTACGACAACGGTTTAGGGTGAGTGTACGTGTTAGGGTACGGGTTAGTGTTAGCGTATGGGTTAGGATTAGGGGATGGGTGAGGGTCAGGCTTCGGGTAAGGGTTAGCCTTAGGGTTAGGGGACGGGGATAGTTTAGGATACAGGTTAGGGTACAACAACGGTTTAGGGTGAGCGTACGTGTTAGGGTACGTGTTAGTGTTAGCGTACGGGTTAGGATTAGGGGACGGGTGAGGGTAAGGCTTCGGGTAAGGGTTAGTTTTAGGGTTAGGGTTAGGGTTAGGGTTAGGGGACGGGGACGGTTTAGGGTACAGTTTAGGGTACGACAATGGTTTAGGGTGAGCGTATGTGTTAGGGTACGGGTTAGTGATAGCGTACGGGTTAGGATTAGGGGACGGGGAGGGTAAGGCTTCGGGTAAGGGTTCGGGTTAGGGTTAGGGTTAGGGGACGGGGACGGTTTAGGGTACAGGTTAGGGTATGACAACGGTTTAGGGTGAGCGTACGTGTTAGGGTACGGTTTAGTGTTAGCGTACGGTTTAGGATTAGGGGACGGGTGAGGGTAAGGCTTCGGGTAAGGGTTAGGGTTAGGCTTAGGGTTAGGGGAAGGGGACGGGGCCGGTTTAGGGTACAGGTTAGGGTACGACAACGGTTTAGGGTGAGCGTACCTGTTAGGGTACGGGTTAGTGTTAGCGTACGGGTTAGGATTAGGGGACGGGTGAGGGTAAGGCTTCGGGTAAGATTTAGGGTTAGGGTTAGGGTTAGGGTTAGGGGACGGGGACGGTTTAGGGTACAGGTTAGAGTACGACAACCGTTTAGGGTGAGCGTTCGTGTTAGGGTACGGGTTAGTGTTAGCGTACGGGTTAGGATGAGGGGACGGGTGAGGGTAAGGCTTCGGGTAAGGGTTAGGGTTAGGGTTACGGTTAGAGATGGGGACGGGGACGGGGAGGGTTTAGGGTACAAGTTAGGGTATGACAACGGTTTAGGGTGAGCGTACGTGTTAGGGTACGGGTTAGTGTTAGCGTACGGGTTAGGATTAGGGGACGGGTGAGGGTAAGGCTTCAGGTAAGGGTTAGGGTTAGGGTTAGGGTTAGGGTTAGGGGATGGGGACGGTTTAGGGTACAGGTTAGGGTACAACAACGGTTTAGGGTGAGCGTACGTGTTAGGGTACGGGTTAGTGTTAGCGTACGGTTTAGGATTAGGGGACGGGTGAGGGTAAGGCTTCGGGTAAGGGTTAGTGTTAGGGTTAGGGTTAGGGGACGGGGACGGTTTAGGGTACAGGTTAGGGTACGACAATGGTTTAGGGTGAGCGTACGTGTTAGGGTACGGGTTAGTGTTAGCGTACGGGTTAGGATTAGGGGACGAGTGAGGGTAAGGCTTCGGGTAAGGTTTAGGGTTAGGGTTAGGGTTAGGGTTAGGGGATGGGGACGGTTTAGGGTACAGGTTAGGGTACGACAACGGTTTAGGGTGAGCATACGTGTTAGGTTATGGGTTAGTGTTAGCGTACGGGTTAGGATTAGGGGACGGGTGAGGGTAAGGCTTCGGGTACGGGTTAGGGTTAGGGTTAGGGTTAGGGTAATGGTTAGGGGACGGGGACGGTTTAGGGTACAGGTTAGGGTACGACAACGGTTTAGGGTGAGCGTACGTGTTAGGGTACGGGTTAGTGTTAGTGTACGGTTTAGGATTAGGGGACGGGTGAGGGTTAGGCTTCGGGTAAGGGTTAGGGTTAGGGTTAGGGTTAGGCTTAGGGTTAGGGGACGGGGACGGTTTAGGGTACAGGTTAGGGTACGACAACGGTTTAGGGTGAGCGTACGTGTTAGGGTACGGGTTAGTGTTAGCGTACGGTTTAGGATTAGGGGACGGGTGAGGGTAGGGCTTCAGGTAAGGGTTACGGTTAGGGTTAGGTTTAGGGTTAGGGGACGGGGACGGTTTAGGGTACAGGTTAGGGTACGACAACGGTTTAGGGTGAGCGTACGTGTTAGGGTACTGGTTAGTATTAGCGTACGGGTTATTATTAGGGGACGGTTGAGGGTAAGGATTCGGGTAAGGGTTAGGGTTAGGGTTACGGTTAGGGGACGGGGACAGTTTACGGTACAGGTTAGGGCACGACAACGGGTTAGGGTGAGCATACGTGTTAGGGTACGGGTTAGTGTTAGCGTACGGGTTAGGATTAGGGGACGGCTGAGGGTAAGGCTTCGGGTAAGGGTTCGGGTTCGGGTTAGGGTTAGGGTTAGGGTTAGGGTTAGGGTTAGGGGATGGGGACGGTTTAGGGTACAGGTTAGGGTACGACAACGGTTTAGGGTGAGTGTACGTGTTAGGGTACGGGTTAGTGTTAGCGTACGGTTTAGGATTAGGGGACGGGTGAGGGTAAGGCTTCGGGTAAGGGTTAGTGTTAGGGTTAGGGTTAGGGTTAGGGTTAGGGGACGGGGACGGTTTAGGGTACAGGTTAGGGTACGACAACGGTTTAGGGTGAGCGTATGTGTTAGGTTATGGGTTATTGTTAGCGTACGGGTTAGGATTAGCGGACGGTTGAGGGTAAGGCTTCGGGTAAGGGTTAGGGTTAGGGTTAGGGTTAGGGTTAGAGTTAGGGGACGGGGACGGTTTAGGTTACAGGTTAGGGTACGACAACGGTTTAGGGTGAGCGTACGTGTTAGGTTACGGGTTAGTGTTAGCGTACGGGTTAGGATTAGGGGACGGGTGAGGGTAAAGCTTCGGGTAAGGGTTAGGGTTAGGGTTAGGGTTAGGGTTAGGGGACGGGGATGGTTTAGGGTACAGGTTAGGGTACGACAACGTTTTAGGGTGAGCGTACGTGTTAGGGTACGGGTTAGTGTTAGCGTACGGGTTAGGATTAGGGGACGGGTGAAGGTAAGGCTTCAGGTAAGGGTTAGGGTTAGGGTTAGGGTTAGGGTAATGGTTAGGGGACGGGGACGGTTTAGGGTACAGGTTAGGGTACGACAACGGTTTAGGGTGAGCGTACGTGTTAGGGTACGGGTTAGTGTTAGTGTACGGGTTAGGATTAGGGGACGGGTGAGGGTTAGGCTTCGGGTAAGGGTTAGGGTTAGGGTTAGGGTTAGGGTTAGGGTTAGGCTTAGGGTTAGGGGACGGGGACGGTTTAGGGTACAGGTTAGGGTACGACAACGGTTTAGGGTGAGCGTACATGTTAGGGTACGGGTTAGTGTTAGCGTATGGGTTAGGATTAGGGGATGGGTGAGTGTCAGGCTTCGGGTAAGGGTTAGGGTTAGGGTTAGGGGACGGGGCGGTTTAGGGTACAGGTTAGGATACAACAACGGTTTAGGGTGAGCATACGTGTTAGGGTACGTGTTAGTGTTAGCGTACGGGTTAGGATTAGTGGACGTGTGAGGGTAAGGCTTCGGGTAAGGGTTAGTTTTAGGGTTAGGGTTAGGGGACGGGGACGGGTTAGGGTACAGGTTAGAGTACGACAATGGTTTAGGTAAGCGTACGTGTTAGGGTACGGGTTAGTGATAGCGTACGGGTTAGGATTAGGGGACGGGTGACGGTAAGGCTTCGGGTAAGGTTTAGGTTTAGGGTTAGGGTTAGGGTTAGGTTTAGGGGACGGGGACGATTTAGGGTACAGTTTAGGGTACGACAACGATTTAGGGTGAGCGTACATGTTAAGGTACGGTTTAGTGTTAGCGTACGGGTTAGGATTAGGGGACGGTGAGGGTAAGGCTTGGGGTAAGGGTTAGGGTTAGGGTTAGGGTTAGGGTTAGGGGACGGGGACGGTGGGTACAGGTTAGGGTACGACAATGGTTTAAGGTGAGCGTACGTGCTAGGGTACGGGTTAGTGATAGCGTACGGGTTAGGATTAGGGGACGGGTGAGGGTAAGGCTTCGGGTAAGGGTTAGGGTTAGGGTTAGGGTTAAGGTTAGGGGACGGGAACGGTTTAGGGTACAGGTTAGAGTACGACAACGGTTTAGGGTGAGCGTACGTGTTAGGGTACGGGTTAGTGTTAGCGTACGGGTTAGGATTAGGGGACGGGTGAAGGTAAGGCTTTGGGTAAGGGTTAGGGTTAGGCTTAGGGTTAGGGGACGGGGATGGGGCCGGTTTAGGGTACAGGTTAGGGTACGACAACGGTTTAGGGTGAGCGTACGTGTTAGGGTACGGGTTAGTGTTAGCGTACGGGTTAGGATTAGGGGACGGGTGATGGTAAAGCTTCGGGTAAGGGTTAGGGTTAGGGTTAGGGTTAGGGTTAGGGGACGGGGATGGTTCAGGGTACAGGTTAGGGTACGACAACGTTTTAGGGTGAGCGTACGTGTTAGGGTACGGGTTAGTGTTAGCGTACGGGTTAGGATTAGGGGACGGGTGAGGGTAAGGCTTCGGGTAAGGGTTAGGGTTAGGGTTAGGGTTAGGGTTAGGGTTAGGGGACGGGGACCGTTTAGGGTACAGATTAGGGTACGATAACGGTTTAGGGGGAGCGTACGTGTTATGGTACGGGTTCGTGTTAGCGTACGGGTTAGGATTAGGGGACGGGTGAGGGTAAGGCTTCAGGTAAGGGTTAGGGTTAGGGTTAGGGTTAGGGTAATGGTTAGGGGACGGGGACGGTTTAGGGTACAGGTTAGGGTACGACAACGGTTTAGGGTGAGCGTACGTGTTAGGGTACGGGTTAGTGTTAGTGTACGGGTTAGGATTAGGGGCCGGGTGAGAGTTAGGCTTCGGGTAAGGGTTAGGGTTAGGGTTAGGGTTAGGGTTAGGGTTAGGCTTAGGGTTAGGGGACGGGGACGGTTTAGGGTACAGGTTAGGGTACGACAACGGTTTAGGGTGAGTTTACGTGTTAGGGTACGGGTTAGTGTTAGCGTATGGGTTAGGATTAGGGGATGGGTGAGGGTCAGGCTTCGGGTAAGGGTTAGGGTTAGGGTTAGGGGACGGGGATAGTTTAGGGTACAGGTTAGGGTACAACAACAGTTTAGGGTGAGCGTACGTGTTAGGGTACGTGTTAGTGTTAGCGTACGGGTTAGGATTAGGGGACGGGTGAGGGTAAGGCTTCGGGTAAGGGTTAGTTTTAGGGTTAGGGTTAGGGTTAGGGTTAGGGGACGGGGACGGTTTAGGGTACAGTTTAGGGTACGACAGTGGTTTAGGGTGAGCGTACGTGTTAGGGTACGGGTTAGTGATAGCGTACGGGTTAGGATTAGGGGACGGGGGAGGGTAAGGCTTCGGGTAAGGGTTCGGGTTAGGGTTAGGGTTAGGGGACGGGGACGGTTTAGGGTACAGGTTAGGGTATGACAACGGTTTAGGGTGAGCGTACGTGTTAGGGTACGGTTTAGTGTTAGCGTACGGTTTAGGATTAGGGGACGGGTGAGGGTAAGGCTTCGGGTAAGGGTTAGGGTTAGGCTTAGGGTTAGGGGAAGGGGACGGGGCCGGTTTAGGGTACAGGTTAGGGTACGACAACGGTTTAGGGTGAGCGTACCTGTTAGGGTACGGGTTAGTGTTAGCGTACGGGTTAGGTTTAGGGGACGGGTGAGGGTAAGGCTTCGGGTAAGATTTAGGGTTAGGGTTAGGGTTAGGGTTAGGGGACAGGGACGGTTTAGGGTACAGGTTAGAGTACGACAACCGTTTAGGGTGAGCGTTCGTGTTAGGGTACGGGTTAGTGTTAGCGTACGGGATAGGATGAGGGGACGGGTGAGGGTAAGGCTTCGGGTAAGGGTTAGGGTTAGGGTTACGGTTAGAAATGGGGACGGGGACGGGGAGGGTTTAGGGTACAAGTTAGGGTATGACAACGGTTTAGGGTGAGCGTACGTGTTAGGGTACGGGTTAGTGTTAGCGTACGGGTAGGATTAGGGGACGGGTGAGGGTAAGGCTTCAGGTAAGGGTTAGGGTTAGGGTTAGGGTTAGGGTTAGGGGATGGGGACGGTTTAGGGTACAGGTTAGGGTACAACAACGGTTTAGGGTGAGCGTACGTGTTAGGGTACGGGTTAGTGTTAGCGTACGGTTTAGGATTAGGGGACGGGTGAGGGTAAGGCTTCGGGTAAGGGTTAGTGTTAGGGTTAGGGTTAGGGGACGGGGACGGTTTAGGGTACAGGTTAGGGTACGACAATGGTTTAGGGTGAGCGTACGTGTTAGGGTACGGGTTAGTGTTAGCGTACGGGTTAGGATTAGGGGACGGGTGAGGGTAAGGCTTCGGGTAAGGGTTAGGGTTAGGGTTAGGGTTAGGGTTAGGGGATGGGGACGGTTTAGGGTACAGGTTAGGGTACGACAACGGTTTAGGGTGAGCGTACGTGTTAGGTTATGGGTTAGTGTTAGCGTACGGGTTAGGATTAGGGGACGGGTGAGGGTAAGGCTTCGGGTACGGGTTAGGGTTACGGTTAGGGTTAGGGTTAGGGGACGGGGACGGTTTAGGGTACAGGTTAGGGTACGACAACGGTTTAGGGTGAGCGTACGTGTTAGGGTACGGGTTAGTGTTAGCGTACGGTTTAGGATTAGGGGACGGGTGAGGGTAGGGCTTCGGGTAAGGGTTACGGTTAGGGTTAGGTTTAGGGTTAGGGGACGGGGACGGTTTAGGGTACAGGTTAGGGTACGACAACGGTTTAGGGTGAGCGTACGTGTTAGGGTACTGGTTAGTATTAGCGTACGGGTTATTATTAGGGGACGGTTGAGGGTAAGGATTCGGGTAAGGGTTAGGGTTAGGGTTACGGTTAGGGGACGGGGACAGTTTACGGTACAGGTTAGGGCATGACAACGGGTTAGGGTGAGCATACGTGTTAGGGTACGGGTTAGTGTTAGCGTACGGGTTAGGATTAGGGGACGGGTGAGGGTAAGGCTTCGGGTAAGGGTTCGGGTTCGGGTTAGGGTTAGGGTTAGGGTTAGGGTTAGGGGACGGGGACGGTTTAGGGTACAGGTTAGGGTACGACAACGGTTTAGGGTGAGTGTACGTGTTAGGGTACGGGTTAGTGTTAGCGTACGGGTTAGGATTATTGGACGTGTGAGGGTAAGGCTTCGGGTAAGGTTTAGTTTTAGGGTCAGGGTTAGGGTTAGGGTTAGGGGACGGGGACGGGTTAGGGTACAGTTTAGAGTTCGACAATGGTTTAGGTAAGCGTACGTGTTAGAGTACGGGTTAGTGATAGCGTACGGGTTAGGATTAGGGGACGGGTGAGGGTAAGGCTTCGGGTAAGGGTTAGGTTTAGGGTTAGGGTTAGGGTTAGGTTTATGGGACGGGGACGATTTAGGGTACAGTTTAGGGTACGACAACCATTTAGGGTGAGCGTACATGTTAAGGTACGGTTTAGTGTTAGCGTACGGGTTAGGATTAGGGGACGGTGAGGGTAAGGCTTGGGGTAAGGGTTAGGGTTAGGGTTAGGGTTAGGGTTAGGGGACGGGGACGGTTTAGGGTACAGGTTAGGGTACGACAATGGTTTAAGATGAGCGTACGTGTTAGGGTACGGGTTAGTGATAGCGTACGGGTTAGGATTACGGGACGGGTGAGGGTAAGGCTTCGGGTAAGGGTTAGGGTTAGGGTTAGGGTTAAGGTTAGGGGACGGGGACGGTTTAGGGTACAGGTTAGGGTACGACAACGGTTTAGGGTGAGCGTACGTGTTAGGGTACGGGTTAGTGTTAGCGTACGGGTTAGGATTAGGGGACGGGTGAAGGTAAGGCTTTGGGTAAGGGTTAGGGTTAGGCTTAGGGTTAGGGGACGGGGACGGGGCCGGTTTAGGGTACAGGTTAGGGTACGACAACGGTTTAGGGTGAGCGTACGTGTTAGGGTACGGGTTAGTGTTAGCGTACGGGTTAGGATTAGGGGACGGGTGATGGTAAAGCTTCGGGTAAGGGTTAGGGTTAGGGTTAGGGTTAGGGTTAGGGTTAGGGGACGGGGACCGTTTAGGGTACAGATTAGGGTACGACAACGGTTTAGGGGGAGCGTACGTGTTATGGTACGGGTTAGTGTTAGCGTACGGGTTAGGATTAGGGGACGGGTGAGGGTAAGGCTTCAGGTAAGGGTTAGGGTTAGGGTTAGGGTTAGGGTAATGGTTAGGGGACGGGGACAGTTTAGGGTACAGGTTAGGGTACGACAACGGTTTAGGGTGAGCGTACGTGTTAGGGTACGGGTTAGTGTTAGTGTACGGGTTAGGATTAGGGGACGGGTGAGGGTTAGGCTTCGGGTAAGGGTTAGGGTTAGGGTTAGGGTTAGGGTTAGGGTTAGGCTTAGGGTTAGGGGACGGGGACGGTTTAGGGTACAGGTTAGGGTACGACAACGGTTTAGGGTGAGTGTACGTGTTAGGGCACGGGTTAGTGTTAGCGTATGGGTTAGGATTAGGGGATGGGTGAGGGTCAGGCTTCGGGTAAGGGTTAGGGTTAGGGTTAGGGGACGGGGATGGTTTAGGGTACAGGTTAGGGTACAACAACGGTTTAGGGTGAGCGTACGTGTTAGGGTACGTGTTAGTGTTAGCGTACGGGTTAGGATTAGGGGACGGGTGAGGGTAAGGCTTCGGGTAAGTGTTAGTTTTAGGGTTAGGGTTAGGGTTAGGGTTAGGGGACGGGAACGGTTTAGGGTACAGGATAGGGTACGACAATGGTTTAGGGTGAGCGTACGTGTTAGGGTACGGGTTAGTGATAGCGTACGGGTTAGGATTAGGGGACGGGGGAGGGTAAGGCTTCGGGTAAGGGTTAGGGTTAGGGTTAGGGTTAGGGGACGGGGACGGTTTAGGGTACAGGTTAGGGTATGACAACGGTTTAGGGTGAGCGTACGTGTTAGGGTACGGTTTAGTGTTAGCGTACGGTTTAGGATTAGGGGACGGGTGAGGGTAAGGCTACGGGTAAGGGTTAGGGTTAGGCTTAGGGTTAGGGGAAAGAGACGGGGCCGGTTTAGGGTACAGGTTAGGGCACGACAACGGTTTAGGGTGAGCGTACCTGTTAGGGTACGGGTTAGTGTTAGCGTACGGGTTAGGATTAGGGGACGGGTGAGGGTAAGGCTTCGGGTAAGATTTAGGGTTAGGGTTAGGGTTAGGGTTAGGGGACGGGGACGGTTTAGGGTACAGGTTAGAGTACGACAACCGTTTAGGGTGAGCGTTCGTGTTAGGGTACGGGTTAGTGTTCGCGTACGGGTTAGGATGAGGGGACGGGTGAGGGTAAGGCTTCGGGTAAGGGTTAGGGTTGGGTTACGGTTAGGGATGGGGACGGGGACGGGGAGGGTTTAGGGTACAAGTTAGGGTATGACAACGGTTTAGGGTGAGCGTACGTGTTAGGGTACGGGTTAGTGTTAGCGTACGGGTTAGGATTAGGGAACGGGCGAGGGTAAGGCTTCGGGTAAGGGTTAGGGTTAGGGTTAGGGTTAGGGTTAGTGGACGGGGACGGGGACGGTTTAGGGTACAGGTTAGGGTACGACAACGGTTTAGGGTGAGCGTACGTGTTAGGGTACGGGTTAGAGTTAGCGTACGGGTTAGGATTATGGGACGGGTGAGGGTAAGGCTTCCGGTAAGGGTTAGGGTTAGGGTTAGGTTTAGGGTTAGGGGACGGTTTAGGGTACAGGTTAGGGTACGACAACGGTTTAGGATGAGCGTACGTGTTAGGGTACGGGTTAGTCTTAGCGTACGGTTTAGGATTAGGGGACGGGTGAGGGTAAGGCTTCGGTTAAGGGTTAGGGTTAGGGTTAGGGTTAGGGTTAGTGTTAGGGGACGGGGACGGTTTAGGGTACAGGTTAGGGTACGACAACGGTTTAGGGTGAGCGTACGTGTTAGGGTACGGGATAGTGTTAGCGTACGGGTTAGGATTAGGGGACGGGTGAGGGTAAGGCTTCGGGTAAGGGTTAGGGTTAGGGTTAGGGTTAGGGTTAGGGGACGGGGACGGTTTAGGGTACAGGTTAGGGTACGACAATGGTTTAGGGTGAGCGTACGTGTTAGTGTACGGGTTAGTGTTAGCGTACGGGTTAGGATTAGGGGACGGGTGAGGGTAAGGCTTCGGGTAAGGGTTAGGGTTAGGGTTAGGGGACGGGGACGGTTTAGGGTACAGGTTAGGGTACGACAACGGTGTAGGGTGAGCGTACGTGTTAGGGTACGGGTTAGTGTTAGCGTACGGGTTAGGATTAGGGGATGGGTGAGGGTAAGGCTTCGGGTAAGGGTTAGGGTTAGGGTTAGGGTTAGGGTTAGGGTTAGGGGACGGGGACGGTTTAGGGTACAGTTTAGGGTACGACAACGGTTTTGGCTGAGCGTACGTGTTAGGGTATGGGTTAGTGTTAGCGTACGGGTTAGGATTAGGGGACGGGTGAGGGTAAGGCTTCGGGTAAGGGTTAGGGTTAGGTTTAGGGTTAGGGTTATGGGACGGGGCCGGTTTAGGGTACAGGTTAGTGTACGACAACAGTTTAGGGTGAGCGTACGTGTTAGGGTACGGGTGAGTGTTAGTGTACGGGTTAGGGTTAGGGGACGGGTGAGGGTAAGGCTTCGGGTATGGTTTAGGGTTAGGGTTAGGGTTAGGGTTAGGGTTAGGGGACGGGGACGGTTTAGGGTACAGGTTAGGGTACGACAACGGTTTAGGGTGAGCGTACGTGTTAGGGTACGGGTTAGTGTTAGCGTACGGGTTAGGATTAGGGAACGGGTGAGGGTAAGGCTTCGGGTAAGGGTTAGGGTTAGGGTTAGGGTTAGGGTTAGTGTTAGGGGACGGGGACGGTTTAGGGCACAGGTTAGGGTACGACAACAGTTTAGGGTGAGCGTACGTGTTAGGGTACGGGTTAGTGTTAGTGTACGGGTTAGGGTTAGGGGACGGGTGAGGGTAAGGTTTCGGGTAAGGTTTAGGGTTAGGGTTAGGGTTAGGGTTAGGGTTAGGGGACGGGGACGGTTTAGGGTACAGGTTGGGGTACGACAACGGTTTAGGGTGAGCGTACGTGTTAGGGTACGGGTTAGTGTTAGCGTACGGGTTAGGATTAGGGGACGGGTGAAGGTAAGGCTTCGGGTAAGTGTTAGGGTTAGGGTTAGGGTTAGTGTAAGGGGACGAGGACGGTTTAAGGTACAGGTTAGGGTACGACAATGGTTTAGGGTGAGCGTACGTGTTAGGGTACGGGTTAGTGTTAGCGTACGGGTTAGGATTAGGGAACGGGTGAGGGTAAGGCTTCGGGTAAGTGTTAGGGTTAGGGTTAGGGTTAGGAGACGGGGACGGTTTAGGGTACAGGTTAGGGTACGACAACGGTTTCGGTTGAGTGTACGTGTTAGGGTACGGGTTAGTGTTAGCGTACGGGTTAGGATTAGGGGACGGGTGAGGGTAAGGCTTCGGGTAAGGGTTAGGGTTAGGGTTAGGGTTAGGGTTAGAGTTAGGGGACGGTTTAGGGTACAGGTTAGGGTACGACAACGTTTTAGGGTGAGCGTACGTGTTAGGGTACGGGTTAGTCTTATCGTACGGGTTAGGATTAGGGGACGGGTGAGGGTAAGGCTTCGGGTAAGGGTTAGGGTTAGGGTTAGGGTTAGGGTTAGTGTTAGGGTACGGGGACGGTTTAGGTTACAGGTTAGTATACGACAACTGTTTAGGGTGAGCGTACGTGTTAGGGTACGGGTTAGTGTTAGCGTACGGGTTAGGATTAGGGGACGGGTGAGGGTAAGGCTTCGGGTAAGGGTTAGGGTTAGTGTTAGGGTTAGTGTTAGGGTTAGGGGACGGGGACGGTTTAGGGTACAGGTTAGGGTACGACAACGGTTTAGGGTGAGCGTACATGTTAGGGTACGGTTTAGTGTTAGCGTACGGGTTAGGATTAGGGGACGGGTGAGGGTAAGGCTTCGGGTAAGGGTTAGGGTTAGGGTTAGGGTTAGGGGATGGGGACGGGGACGGTTTAGGGTACAGTTTAGGGTACGACAACGGTTTAGGCTGAGCGTACGTGTTAGGGTATGGGTTAGTGTTAGCGTACGGGTTAGGATTAGGGGACGGGTGAGGGTAAGGCTTCGGGTAAGGGTTAGGGTTAGGCTTAGGGTTAGGGGACGGCGACGGTTTAGGGTACAGGTTATGGAACGACAACGGTTTAGGGTGAGTTTACGTGTTAGGGTATGGGTTAGTGTTAGCGTACGGGTTAGGATTAGGTGACGGGTGAGGGTAAGGCTTCGG
This sequence comes from Delphinapterus leucas, assembly GCF_059928025.1. Taxonomy (NCBI): domain Eukaryota; kingdom Metazoa; phylum Chordata; class Mammalia; order Artiodactyla; family Monodontidae; genus Delphinapterus; species Delphinapterus leucas. The sequence goes on along the minus strand of NC_143145.1, from coordinate 27,828,542 downwards.
GTAAGGGTTAGGGTTAGAGTTAGGGTTAGGGGATGGGTACGGTTTAGGGTACAGGTTAGGGTACGACAACGGTTTAAGGTGAGGGTACGTGTTAGGGTACGGTTTAGTGTTAGCGTACGGTTTAGGATTAGGGGACGGGTGAGGGTAAGGCTTCGGGTAAGGGTTAGGGTTAGGGTTAGGGTTAGGGTTAGGGTTAGGGGACGGGGACGGTTTAGGGCACAGGTTAGGGTACAACAGTTTAGGGTGAGCGTACGTGTTAGGGTACGGGTTAGTGTTAGTGTACGGGTTAGGGTTAGGGGACGGGTGAGGGTAAGGTTTCGGGTAAGGTTTAGGGTTAGGGTTAGGGTTAGGGTTAGGGTTAGGGGACGGGGACGGTTTAGGGTACAGGTTAGGGTACGACAAGGGTTTAGGGTGAGCGTACGTGTTAGGGTACGGGTTAGTGTTAGCGTACGGGTTAGGATTAGGGAACGGGTGAGGGTAAGGCTTCGGGTAAGGGTTAGGGTTAGGTTTAGGGTTAGGGTTAGGGGACGGGGACGGTTTAGGGTACAGGTTAGGGTACGACAACGGTTTAGGGTGAGCGTACGTGTTAGGGTACGGGTTAGTGTTAGCGTACGGGTTAGGATTAGGGGACGGGTGAGGTTAAGGCTTCGGGTAAGGGTTAGGGTTAGGGTTAGGGTTAGGGTTAGTGTTAGGGGATGTAACGGATTAGGGTAGAAGTTACGGTACGACAACGGTCTAGGGTGAGCGTACGTGTTAGGGTACGGGTTAGTGTTAGCGTACGGGTTAGGATTAGGGGACGGGTGAGGGTAAGGCTTCCGGTAAGGGTTAGGGTTAGGGTTAGGGTTAGGCGACGGGGATGGTTTAGGGTACAGGTTAGGGTACAACAACGGTTTCGGGTGAGCGTACGTGTTAGAGTACGGATTAGGGTTCGCGTACGGGTTAGGATTTGGGGACGGGTGAGCGTAAGTCTTCGGGTAAGTGTTAGGGTTAGGGTTAGGGTTAGGGGACGGGGACGGTTTAGGGTACAGGTTAGGGTACGACAACGATTTAAGGTGAGCGTACGTGTTAGGGTACGGGTTAGTGTTAGCGTACGGGTTAGTATTAGGGGACGGGTGAGGGTAAGGCTTCGGGTAAGGGTTAGGTTTAGGGTCAGGGTTAGTGTTAGGAGATGGGGACGGTTTAGGGTACAGGTTAGGGTACGACAACGGTTTAGGGTGAGCATACGTGTTAGGATACGGGTTAGTGTTAGCGTACGGGTTAGGATTAGGGGACGGTGGAGGGAAAGGCTTCGGGTAAGTGTTAGCGTTAGGGTTAGGTTTAGGCTTAGGGGACGGGGACGGTTTAGGGTACAGGTTACAGTATGGCAACAGTTTAGCGTGAGCGTACGTGTTAGGGTACGGTTTAGTGTTAGCGTACGGGTTAGGATTAGGGGACGGGTGAGGGTAAGGCTTCGGGTAAGGGTTAGGGTTAGGGTTAGGGTTAGGGGACGGGAACGGTTTAGGGTACAGGTTAGGGTACGACAACGGTGTAGGGTGAGCGTACGTGTTAGGGTACGGGTTAGTGTTAGCGTACGGGTTAGGATTAGGGGACGGGTGAGTGTAAGGCTTCGGGTAAGGGTTAGGGTTAGAGTTAGGGTTAGGGATAGGGTTAGGGGACGGGGACGGTTTAGGGTACAGGTTAGGGTACGACAACGGTTTAGGGTGAGCGTACGTGTTAGGGTACGGGTTAGTGTTAGCGTACGGTTTAGGATTAGGGGACGTTTGAGGGTAAGGCTTCGGGTAAGGGTTAGGGTTAAGCTTAGGGTTTGGGGACGGGGACGGGGCTGGTTTAGGGTACAGGTTATGGTACGACAACTGTTTAGGGTGAGCGTACGTGTTAGGGTACAGGTTAGTGTGAGCGTACGGGTTAGGATTAGGGGACGGGTGAGGCTAAGGCTTCGGGTAAGGGTTAGGGTTAGGGTTAGGGTTAGGGTTAGGGGATGGGGACGGTTTAGGGTACAGGTTAGGTTACGACAACCGTTTAGGGTGAGCGTACGTGTTAGGGTACGGGTTAGTGTTAGCGTACGGGTTAGGATTAGGGGACGGGTGAGGGTAAGGCTTCGGGTAAGGGTTAGGGTTAGGGTTAGGGTTAGGGATAAGGGACGGGGACGGGGACGGTTTAGGGGACAGGTTAGGGTACGACAACGGTTTAGGGTGAGCGTACGTGTTAGGGTACGGTTTAGTGTTAGCGTACGGGTTAGGATTAGGGGACGGGTGAGGGTAAGGATTCGGGTAAGGGTTAGGGTTAGGGTTAGGGTTAGAGGACGGGGACGGTTTAGGGTACAGGTTAGGGTACGACAACGTTTTAGGGTGAGCGTACGTGTTAGGGTACGGATTAGTATTAGCGTACGGTTTAGGATTAGGGGACGGGTGAGGGTAAGGCTTCGGGTTAGGTTTAGGGTTAGGGTTAGGGTTAGTGGACGGGGACGGTTTAGGGTACAGGTTAGGGTACGACAACGGTTTAGGGTGAGCATACGTGTTAGGGTACGGGTTAGTGTTAGCGTACGGGTTAGGATTAGGGGAGGGGTGAGGGTAAGGCTTCGGGTAAGGGTTAGGGTTAGGGTTAGGTTAGGGTTAGGGTTAGGGGACGGGGACAGTTTAGGGTACAGGTTAGGGTACGACAACGGTTTAGGGTGAGCGTATGTGTTAGGGTACGGGTTAGTGTTAGCGTACGGGTTAGGATTAGGGGACGGGTGAGTGTAAGGCTTCGGGTAAGGGTTAGGGTTAGGGTTATGGTTAGGGTTAGGGTTAGGGGACAGGGACGGTTTAGGGTACAGGTTAGGGTACGACAACGGATTAGGGTGAGCGTACGTGTTAGGGTACGGGTTAGTGTTAGAGTACGGGTTAGGATTAGGGGACGGGTGAGGGTAAGGCTTCGGGTAAGGTTTAGGGTTAGGGTTAGGGTTAGGGTTAGGGTTAGGGGACGGGGACGGTTTAGGGTACAGGTTAGGGTACGACAACGGTTTAGGGTGAGCGTACGTGTTAGGGTACGGGTTAGTGTTAGCGTACGGGTTAGGATTAGGGAACAGGTGAGGGTAAGGCTTCGGGTAAGGGTTAGGGTTAGGGTTAGGGTTAAGGTTAGGGGACGGGGACGGTTTAGGGTACAGGTTAGTGTACGACAACGGTTAAGGGTGAGCGTACGTGTTAGGGTACGGGTGAGTGTTAGCGTACGGGTTAGGATTAGGGGACGGGTGAGGGTAAGGCTTCGGGTAAGGGTTAGGGTTAGGGTTAGGGTTAGGGTTAGGGTTAGGGTTAGGGGACGGTTTAGGGTACAGGTTAGGGTACGACAACGGTTTAGGGTGAGCGTACGTGTTAGGGTACGGGTTAGTGTTAGCGTACGGGTTAGGATTAGGGGACGGGTGAGGGTAAGGCTTCGGGTAAGGGTTAGGGTTAGGGTTAGGGTTAGGGTTAGTGTTAGGGGACGGGGACGGTTTAGGGTACAGGTTAGGGTACGACAACGGTTTAGGGTGAGCGTACGTGTTAGGTTATGGGTTAGTGTTAGCGTACGGGTTAGGATTAGGGGACGGGTGAGGGTAAGGCTTCAGGTAAGGTTTAGGGTTAGGGTTAGGGTTAGGGTTAGGGGACGGGAACGGGGACGGTTTAGGGTACAGTTTAGGGTACGACAACGGTTTAGGGTGAGCGTACGTGTTAGGTTATGGGTTAGTGTTAGCGTACGGGTTAGGATTAGGGGACGGGTGAGGGTAAGGCTTCGGGTACGGGTTAGGGTTAGGGTTAGGGTTAGGGTTAGGGGACGGGGACGGTTTAGGGTACAGGTTAGGGTACGACAACGGTTTAGGGTGAGCGTACGTGTTAGGGTACGGGTTAGTGTTAGCGTACGGTTTAGGATTAGGGGATGGGTGAGGGTAGGGCTTCGGGTAAGGGTTACGGTTAGGGTTAGGTTTAGGGTTCGGGGACGGGGCCGGTTTAGGGTACAGGTTAGGGTACGACAACGGTTTAGGGTGAGCGTACGTGTTAGGGTACTGGTTAGTATTAGCGTACGGGTTATTATTAGGGGACGGTTGAGGGTAAGGATTCGGGTAAGGGTTAGGGTTAGGGTTACGGTTAGGGGACGGGGACAGTTTACGGTACAGGTTAGGGCACGACAACGGGTTAGGGTGAGCATACGTGTTAGGGTACGGGTTAGTGTTAGCGTACGGGTTAGGATTAGGGGACGGGTGAGGGTAAGGCTTCGGGTAAGGGTTCGGGTTCGGGTTAGGGTTAGGGTTAGGGTTAGGGTTAGGGTTAGGGGACGGGGATGGTTTAGGGTACAGGTTAGGGTACGACAACGGTTTAGGGTGAGCGTACGTGTTAGGTTATGGGTTATTGTTAGCGTACGGGTTAGGATTAGCGGACGGGTGAGGGTAAGGCTTCGGGTAAGGGTTAGGGTTAGGGTTAGGGTTAGGGTTAGAGTTAGGGGACGGGGACGGTTTAGGTTACAGGTTAGGGTACGACAACGGTTTAGGGTGAGCGTACGTGTTAGGTTACGGGTTAGTGTTAGCGTACGGGTTAGGATTAGGGGACGGGTGAGGGTAAAGCTTCGGGTAAGGGTTAGGGTTAGGGTTAGGGTTAGGGTTAGGGTTAGGCTTAGGGTTAGGGGACGGGGACGGTTTAGGGTACAGGTTAGGGTACGACAACGGTTTAGGGTGAGCGTACATGTTAGGGTACGGGTTAGTGTTAGCGTATGGGTTAGGATTAGGGGATGGGTGAGTGTCAGGCTTCGGGTAAGGGTTAGGGTTAGGGTTAGGGGACGGGGCGGTTTAGGGTACAGGTTAGGATACAACAACGGTTTAGGGTGAGCATACGTGTTAGGGTACGTGTTAGTGTTAGCGTACGGGTTAGGATTAGTGGACGTGTGAGGGTAAGGCTTCGGGTAAGGGTTAGTTTTAGGGTTAGGGTTAGGGTTAGGGTTAGGGGACGGGGACGGGTTAGGGTACAGGTTAGAGTACGACAATGGTTTAGGTAAGCGTACGTGTTAGGGTACGGGTTAGTGATAGCGTACGGGTTAGGATTAGGGGACGGGTGAGGGTAAGGCTTCGGGTAAGGGTTAGGTTTAGGGTTAGGGTTAGGGTTAGGTTTAGGGGACGGGGACGATTTAGGGTACAGTTTTGGGTACGACAACGATTTAGGGTGAGCGTACATGTTAAGGTACGGTTTAGTGTTAGCGTACGGGTTAGGATTAGGGGACGGTGAGGGTAAGGCTTGGGGTAAGGGTTAGGGTTAGGGTTAGGGTTAGGGTTAGGGTTAGGCTTAGGGTTAGGGGACGGGGACGGTTTAGGGTACAGGTTAGGGTACGACAACGGTTTAGGGTGAGTGTACGTGTTAGGGTACGGGTTAGTGTTAGCGTATGGGTTAGGATTAGGGGATGGGTGAGGGTCAGGCTTCGGGTAAGGGTTAGGGTTAGGGTTAGGGGACGGGGATAGTTTAGGATACAGGTTAGGGTACAACAACGGTTTAGGGTGAGCGTACGTGTTAGGGTACGTGTTAGTGTTAGCGTACGGGTTAGGATTAGGGGACGGGTGAGGGTAAGGCTTCGGGTAAGGGTTAGTTTTAGGGTTAGGGTTAGGGTTAGGGTTAGGGGACGGGGACGGTTTAGGGTACAGTTTAGGGTACGACAATGGTTTAGGGTGAGCGTATGTGTTAGGGTACGGGTTAGTGATAGCGTACGGGTTAGGATTAGGGGACGGGGAGGGTAAGGCTTCGGGTAAGGGTTCGGGTTAGGGTTAGGGTTAGGGGACGGGGACGGTTTAGGGTACAGGTTAGGGTATGACAACGGTTTAGGGTGAGCGTACGTGTTAGGGTACGGTTTAGTGTTAGCGTACGGTTTAGGATTAGGGGACGGGTGAGGGTAAGGCTTCGGGTAAGGGTTAGGGTTAGGCTTAGGGTTAGGGGAAGGGGACGGGGCCGGTTTAGGGTACAGGTTAGGGTACGACAACGGTTTAGGGTGAGCGTACCTGTTAGGGTACGGGTTAGTGTTAGCGTACGGGTTAGGATTAGGGGACGGGTGAGGGTAAGGCTTCGGGTAAGATTTAGGGTTAGGGTTAGGGTTAGGGTTAGGGGACGGGGACGGTTTAGGGTACAGGTTAGAGTACGACAACCGTTTAGGGTGAGCGTTCGTGTTAGGGTACGGGTTAGTGTTAGCGTACGGGTTAGGATGAGGGGACGGGTGAGGGTAAGGCTTCAGGTAAGGGTTAGGGTTAGGGTTACGGTTAGAGATGGGGACGGGGACGGGGAGGGTTTAGGGTACAAGTTAGGGTATGACAACGGTTTAGGGTGAGCGTACGTGTTAGGGTACGGGTTAGTGTTAGCGTACGGGTTAGGATTAGGGGACGGGTGAGGGTAAGGCTTCAGGTAAGGGTTAGGGTTAGGGTTAGGGTTAGGGTTAGGGGATGGGGACGGTTTAGGGTACAGGTTAGGGTACAACAACGGTTTAGGGTGAGCGTACGTGTTAGGGTACGGGTTAGTGTTAGCGTACGGTTTAGGATTAGGGGACGGGTGAGGGTAAGGCTTCGGGTAAGGGTTAGTGTTAGGGTTAGGGTTAGGGGACGGGGACGGTTTAGGGTACAGGTTAGGGTACGACAATGGTTTAGGGTGAGCGTACGTGTTAGGGTACGGGTTAGTGTTAGCGTACGGGTTAGGATTAGGGGACGGGTGAGGGTAAGGCTTCGGGTAAGGTTTAGGGTTAGGGTTAGGGTTAGGGTTAGGGGATGGGGACGGTTTAGGGTACAGGTTAGGGTACGACAACGGTTTAGGGTGAGCATACGTGTTAGGTTATGGGTTAGTGTTAGCGTACGGGTTAGGATTAGGGGACGGGTGAGGGTAAGGCTTCGGGTACGGGTTAGGGTTAGGGTTAGGGTTAGGGTTAGGGGACGGGGACGGTTTACGGTACAGGTTAGGGTACGACAAGGGTTTAGGGTGAGCGTACGTGTTAGGGTACGGGTTAGTGTTAGCGTACGGTTTAGGATTAGGGGACGGGTGAGGGTAGGGCTTCGGGTAAGGGTTACGGTTAGGGTTAGGTTTAGGGTTAGGGGACGGGGACGGTTTAGGGTACAGGTTAGGGTACGACAACGGTTTAGGGTGAGCGTACGTGTTAGGGTACTGGTTAGTATTAGCGTACGGGTTATTATTAGGGGACGGTTGAGGGTAAGGATTCGGGTAAAGGTTAGGGTTAGGGTTACGGTTAGGGGACGGGGACAGTTTACGGTACAGGTTAGGGCACGACAACGGGTTAGGGTGAGCATACGTGTTAGGGTACGGGTTAGTGTTAGCGTACGGGTTAGGATTAGGGGACGGGTGAGGGTAAGGCTTCGGGTAAGGGTTCGGGTTCGGATTAGGGTTAGGGTTAGGGTTAGGGTTAGGGTTAGGGGACGGGGACGGTGTAGGGTACAGGTTAGGGTACGACAACGGTTTAGGGTGAGTGTACGTGTTAGGGTACGGGTTAGTGTTAGCGTACGGTTTAGGATTAGGGGACGGGTGAGGGTAAGGCTTCGGGTAAGGGTTAGGGTTAGGGTTAGGGTTAGAGTTAGGGGACGGGGACGGTTTAGGTTACAGGTTAGGGTACGACAACGGTTTAGGGTGAGCGTACGTGTTAGGTTACGGGTTAGTGTTAGCGTACGGGTTAGGATTAGGGGACGGGTGAGGGTAAAGCTTCGGGTAAGGGTTAGGGTTAGGGTTAGGGTTAGGGTTAGGGGACGGGGATGGTTTAGGGTACAGGTTAGGGAACGACAACGTTTTAGGGTGAGCGTACGTGTTAGGGTATGGGTTAGTGTTAGCGTACGGGTTAGGATTAGGGGACGGGTGAAGGTAAGGCTTCAGGTAAGGGTTAGGGTTAGGGTTAGGGTTAGGGTAATGGTTAGGGGACTGGGACGGTTTAGGGTACAGGTTAGGGTACGACAACGGTTTAGGGTGAGCGTACGTGTTAGGGTATGGGTTAGTGTTAGTGTACGGGTTAGGATTAGGGGACGGGTGAGGGTTAGGCTTCGGGTAAGGGTTAGGGTTAGGGTTAGGGTTAGGGTTAGGGTTAGGCTTAGGGTTAGGGGACGGGGACGGTTTAGGGTACAGGTTAGGGTACGACAACGGTTTAGGGTGAGCGTACATGTTAGGGTACGGGTTAGTGTTAGCGTATGGGTTAGGATTAGGGGATGGGTGAGTGTCAGGCTTCGGGTAAGGGTTAGGGTTAGGGTTAGGGGACGGGGCGGTTTAGGGTACAGGTTAGGATACAACAACGGTTTAGGGTGAGCATACGTGTTAGGGTACGTGTTAGTGTTAGCGTACGGGTTAGGATTAGTGGACGTGTGAGGGTAAGGCTTCGGGTAAGGGTTAGTTTTAGGGTTAGGGTTAGGGTTAGGGGACGGGGACGGGTTAGGGTACAGGTTAGAGTACGACAATGGTTTAGGTAAGCGTACGTGTTAGGGTACGGGTTAGTGATAGCGTACGGGTTAGGATTAGGGGACGGGTGAGGGTAAGGCTTCGGGTAAGGGTTAGGTTTAGGGTTAGGGTTAGGGTTAGGTTTAGGGGACGGGGACGATTTAGGGTACAGTTTAGGGTACGACAACGATTTAGGGTGAGCGTACATGTTAAGGTACGGTTTAGTGTTAGCGTACGGGTTAGGATTAGGGGACGGTGAGGGTAAGGCTTGGGGTAAGGGTTAGGGTTAGGGTTAGGGTTAGGGTTAGGGTTAGGCTTAGGGTTAGGGGACGGGGACGGTTTAGGGTACAGGTTAGGGTACGACAACGGTTTAGGGTGAGTGTACGTGTTAGGGTACGGGTTAGTGTTAGCGTATGGGTTAGGATTAGGGGATGGGTGAGGGTCAGGCTTCGGGTAAGGGTTAGGGTTAGGGTTAGGGGACGGGGATAGTTTAGGGTACAGGTTAGGGTACAACAACGGTTTAGGGTGAGCGTACGTGTTAGGGTACGTGTTAGTGTTAGCGTACGGGTTAGGATTAGGGGACGGGTGAGGGTAAGGCTTCGGGTAAGGGTTAGTTTTAGGGTTAGGGTTAGGGTTAGGGTTAGGGGACGGGGACGGTTTAGGGTACAGTTTAGGGTACGACAGTGGTTTAGGGTGAGCGTACGTGTTAGGGTACGGGTTAGTGATAGCGTACGGGTTAGGATTAGGGGACTGGGGAGGGTAAGGCTTCGGGTAAGGGTTCGGGTTAGGGTTAGGGTTAGGGGAAGGGGACGGTTTAGGGTACAGGTTAGGGTATGACAACGGTTTAGGGTGAGCGTACGTGTTAGGGTACGGTTTAGTGTTAGCGTACGGTTTAGGATTAGGGGACGGGTGAGGGTAAGGCTTCGGGTAAGGGTTAGGGTTAGGCTTAGGGTTAGGGGAAGGGGACGGGGCCGGTTTAGGGTACAGGTTAGGGTACGACAACGGTTTAGGGTGAGCGTACCTGTTAGGGTACGGGTTAGTGTTAGCGTACGGGTTAGGATTAGGGGACGGGTGAGGGTAAGGCTTCGGGTAAGATTTAGGGTTAGGGTTAGGGTTAGGGTTAGGGGACGGGGACGGTTTAGGGTACAGGTTAGAGTACGACAACCGTTTAGGGTGAGCGTTCGTGTTAGGGTACGGGTTAGTGTTAGCGTACGGGTTAGGATGAGGGGACGGGTGAGGGTAAGGCTTCGGGTAAGGGTTAGGGTTAGGGTTACGGTTAGAGATGGGGACGGGGACGGGGAGGGTTTAGGGTACAAGTTAGGGTATGACAACGGTTTAGGGTGAGCGTACGTGTTAGGGTACGGGTTAGTGTTAGCGTACGGGTTAGGATTAGGGGACGGGTGAGGGTAAGGCTTCAGGTAAGGGTTAGGGTTAGGGTTAGGGTTAGGGTTAGGGGATGGGGACGGTTTAGGGTACAGGTTAGGGTACAACAACGGTTTAGGGTGAGCGTACGTGTTAGGGTACGGGTTAGTGTTAGCGTACGGTTTAGGATTAGGGGACGGGTGAGGGTAAGGCTTCGGGTAAGGGTTAGTGTTAGTGTTAGGGTTAGGGGACGGGGACGGTTTAGGGTACAGGTTAGGGTACGACAATGGTTTAGGGTGAGCGTACGTGTTAGGGTACGGGTTAGTGTTAGCGTACGGGTTAGGATTAGGGGACGGATGAGGGTAAGGCTTCGGGTAAGGGTTAGGGTTAGGGTTAGGATTAGGGTTAGGGGATGGGGACGGTTTAGGGTACAGGTTAGGGTACGACAACGGTTTAGGGTGAGCATACGTGTTAGGTTATGGGTTAGTGTTAGCGTACGGGTTAGGATTAGGGGACGGGTGAGGGTAAGGCTTCGGGTACGGGTTAGGGTTAGGGTTAGGGTTAGGGTTAGGGGACGGGGACGGTTTAGGGTACAGGTTAGGGTACGACAACGGTTTAGGGTGAGCGTACGTGTTAGGGTACGGGTTAGTGTTAGCGTACGGTTTAGGATTAGGGGACGGGTGAGGGTAGGGCTTCGGGTAAGGGTTACGGTTAGGGTTAGGTTTAGGGTTAGGGGACGGGGACGGTTTAGGGTACAGGTTAGGGTACGACAACGGTTTAGGGTGAGCGTACGTGTTAGGGTACGGGTTAGTGTTAGTGTACGGGTTAGGATTAGGGGACGGGTGAGGGTTAGGCTTCGGGTAAGGGTTAGGGTTAGGGTTAGGGTTAGGGTTAGGGTTAGGCTTAGGGTTAGGGGACGGGGACGGTTTAGGGTACAGGTTAGGGTACGACAACGGTTTAGGGTGAGTGTACGTGTTAGGGTACGGGTTAGTGTTAGCGTATGGGTTAGGATTAGGGGATGGGTGAGGGTCAGGCTTCGGGTAAGGGTTAGGGTTAGGGTTAGGGGACGGGGATGGTTTAGGGTACAGGTTAGGGTACAACAACGGTTTAGGGTGAGCGTACGTGTTAGGGTACGTGTTAGTGTTAGCGTACGGGTTAGGATTAGGGGACGGGTGAGGGTAAGGCTTCGCGTAAGGGTTAGTTTTAGGGTTAGGGTTAGGGTTAGGGTTAGGGGACGGGGACGGTTTAGGGTACAGGTTAGGGTATGACAACGGTTTAGGGTGAGCGTACGTGTTAGGGTACGGTTTAGTGTTAGCGTACGGTTTAGGATTAGGGGACGGGTGAGCGTAAGGCTTCGGGTAAGGGTTAGGGTTAGGCTTAGGGTTAGGGGAAGGGGACGGGGCCGGTTTAGGGTACAGGTTAGGGTACGACAACGGTTTAGGGTGAGCGTACCTGTTAGGGTACGGGTTAGTGTTAGTGTACGGGTTAGGGTTAGGGGACGGGTGAGGGTAAGGCTTCGGGTAAGGTTTAGGGTTAGGGTTAGTGTTAGGGTTAGGGTTAGGTGACGGGGACGGTTTAGGGTACAGGTTAGGGTACGACAACGGTTTAGGGTGAGCGTACGTGTTAGGGTACGGGTTAGTGTTAGCGTACGGGTTAGGATTAGGGAACGGGTGAGGGTAAGGCTTCGGGTAAGTGTTAGGGTTAGGGTTAGGGTTAGGGGACGGGGACGGTTTAGGGTACAGGTTAGGGTACGACAACGGTTTCTGTTGAGCGTACGTGTTAGGGTACGGGTTAGTGTTAGCGTACGGGTTAGGATTAGGGGACGGGTGAGGGTAAGGCTTCGGGTAAGGGTTAGGGTTAGGGTTAGGGTTAGGGTTAGGGTTAGGGGACGGTTTAGGGTACAGGTTAGGGTACGACAACGGTTTAGGGTGAGCGTACGTGTTAGGGTACGGGTTAGTGTTAGCGTACGGGTTAGGATTAGGGGACGGGTGAAAGTAAGGCTTCGGGTAAGTGTTAGGGTTAGGGTTAGGGTTAGTGTAAGGGGACGAGGACGGTTTAAGGTACAGGTTAGGGTACGACAATGGTTTAGAGTGAGCGTACGTGTTAGGGTACGGGTTAGTGTTAGCGTACGGGTTAGGATTAGGGAATGGGTGAGGGTAAGGCTTCGGGTAAGGGTTACGGTTAGGTTTAGGGTTAGGGTTAGGGGACGGGGACGGTTTAGGGTACAGGTTAGGGTACGACAACGGTTTAGGGTGAGCGTACGTGTTAGGGTACGGGTTAGTGTTAGCGTACGGGTTAGGATTAGGGGACGGGTGAGGGTAAGGCTTCGGGTAAGGGTTAGGGTTAGGGTTAGGGTTAGGGTTAGTGTTAGGGGATGTAACGGATTAGGGTAGAAGTTACGGTACGACAACGGTCTAGGGTGAGCGTACGTGTTAGGGTACGGGTTAGTGTTAGCGTACGGGTTAGGATTAGGGGACGGGTGAGGGTAAGGCTTCCGGTAAGGGTTAGGGTTAGGGTTAGGGTTAGGGGACGGGGATGGTTTAGGGTACAGGTTAGGGTACAACAACGGTTTCGGGTGAGCGTACGTGTTAGAGTACGGATTAGGGTTAGCGTACGGGTTAGGATTTGGGGACGGGTGAGCGTAAGTCTTCGGGTAAGTGTTAGGGTTAGGGTTAGGGTTAGGGGACGGGGACGGTTTAGGGTACAGGTTAGGGTACGACAACGATTTAAGGTGAGCGTACGTGTTAGGGTACGGGTTAGTGTTAGCGTACGGGTTAGTATTAGGGGACGGGTGAGGGTAAGGCTTCGGGTAAGGGTTAGGGTTAGGGTTAGGGTTAGTGTTAGGAGATGGGGACGGTTTAGGGTACAGGTTAGGGTACGACAACGGTTTAGGGTGAGCATACGTGTTAGGATACGGGTTAGTGTTAGCGTACGGGTTAGGATTAGGGGACGGTGGAGGGAAAGGCTTCGGGTAAGTGTTAGCGTTAGGGTTAGGTTTAGGCTTAGGGGACGGGGACGGTTTAGGGTACAGGTTATGGTACGACAACGGTTTAGGGTGAGCGTACGTGTTAGGGTACAGGTTAGTGTTAGCGTACGGGTTAGGATTAGGGGACGGGTGAGGCTAAGGCTTCGGGTAAGGGTTAGGGTTAGGGTTAGGGTTAGGGTTAGGGGATGGGGACGGTTTAGGGTACAGGTTAGGTTACGACAACCGTTTAGGGTGAGCGTACGTGTTAGGGTACGGGTTAGTGTTAGCGTACGGGTTAGGATTAGGGGACGGGTGAGGGTAAGGCTTCGGGTAAGGGTTAGGGTTAGGGTTAGGGTTAGGGATAGGGGACGGGGATGGGGACGGTTTAGGGTACAGGTTAGGGTACGACAACGGTTTAGGGTGAGCGTACGTGTTAGGGTACGGTTTAGTGTTAGCGTACGGGTTAGGGTTAGGGGACGGGTGAGGGTAAGGATTCGGGTAAGGGTTAGGGTTAGGGTTAGGGTTAGAGGACGGGGACGGTTTAGGGTACAGGTTAGGGTACTACAACGTTTTAGGGTGAGCGTACGTGTTAGGGTACGGATTAGTATTAGCGTACGGTTTAGGATTAGGGGACGGGTGAGGGTAAGGCTTCGGGTTAGGGTTAGGGTTAGGGTTAGGGTTAGTGGACGGGGACGGTTTAGGGTACAGGTTAGGGTACGACAACGGTTTAGGGTGAGCGTACGTGTTAGGGTACGGGTTAGTGTTAGCGTACGGGTTAGGATTAGGGGACGGGTGAGGGTAAGGCTTCGGGTAAGGGTTAGGGTTAGGGTTAGGTTAGGGTTAGGGTTAGGGGACGGGGACAGTTTAGGGTACAGGTTAGGGTACGACAACGGTTTAGGGTGAGCGTATGTGTTAGGGTACGGGTTAGTGTTAGCGTACGGGTTAGGATTAGGGGACGGGTGAGTGTAAGGCTTCGGGTAAGGGTTAGGGTTAGGGTTATGGTTAGGGTTAGGGTTAGGGGACAGGGACGGTTTAGGGTACAGGTTAGGGTACGACAACGGTTTAGGTTGAGCGTACGTGTTAGGGTACGGGTTAGTGTTAGAGTACGGGTTAGGATTAGGGGACGGGTGAGGGTAAGGCTTCGGGTAAGGGTTAGGGTTAGGGTTAGGGTTAGGGTTAGGGTTAGGGGACGGGGACGGTTTAGGGTACAGGTTAGTGTACGACAACGGTTTAGGGTTTGCGTATGTGTTACGGTACGGGTTAGTGTTAGCGTACGTGTTAGGATTAGGGGACGGGTGAGGGTAAGGCTTCGGGTAAGGGTTAGGGTTAGGTTTAGGGTTAAAGTTAGGGGACGGGGACGGTTTAGGGTACAGGTTAGGGTACGACAACGGTTTAGGGTGAGCGTACGTGTTAGGGTACGGGTTAGTGTTAGCGTACGGGTTAGGATTAGGGGACGTGTGAGGGTAAGGCTTCGGGCAAGGGTTAGGGTTAGGTTTAGGGTTAGGGGACGGGGACGGTTTAGGGTACAGGTTAGGGTACGACAACGGTTTAGGCTGAGCGTACATGTTAGGGTACGGGTTAGTGTTAGCGTATGGGTTAGGATTAGGGGACGTGTAACGGTAAGGCTTCGGGTGAGTTTTAGGGTTAGGATTAGGGTTAGGTTTAGGGTTAGGGGACGGGGACGGTTTAGGGTACAGGTTAGGGTACGACAACGGTTTATGGTGAGCGTACGTGTTAGGGTACGGGTTAGTGTTAGCGTACGGGTTAGGATTAGGGGACGGGTGAGTGTAAGGCTTCGGGTAAGGGTTAGGGTTAGGGTTACGGGACGGGGACGGGGACGGATTAGGGTACAGGTTAGGGTTCGACAACGGTTTAGGATGAGCGTACGTGTTAGGGTACGGGTTAGTGTTAGCGTACGGGTTAGGATTAGGGGATGGGTGAGGGTAAGGATTCGGGTAAGGGTTAGGGTTAGGGTTAGGGTTAGGGTTAGGGTTAGGGGACGGCGACGGGGACGGTTTAGGGTACAGGTTAGGGTACGACAACGGTTTAGGGTGAGCGTACGTGTTAGGGTACGGGTTAGTGTTAGCGTACGGGTTAGGATTAGGGGACGGGTGAGGGTAAGGCTTCGGGTAAGGGTTAGGGTTAGGGTTAGGGTTAGGGTTAGGGTTAGGGGACGGGGACGGTTCAGGGTACAGGTTAGGCTACGACAACGGTTTACGGTGAGCGTACGTGTTAGGGTACGGGTGAGTGTTAGCGTACGGGTTATGATTAGGGGACGTGTGAGGGTAAGGCTTCGGGTAAGGGTTAGGGTTAGGGTTAGGGTTAGGGTTAGGGTTAGGGGGCGGGGACGGTTTAGGGTACAGGTTAGGGTATGACAACGGTTTAGGGTGAGCGTACGTGTTAGGGTACGGGTTAGTGTTAGCGTACGGGTTAGGATTAGGGGACGGGTGAGGGTAAGGCTTCGGGTAAGGGTTAGGGTTAGGGTTAGGGAACGGGGACGGTTTAGGGTACAGGTTAGGGTACGACAACGGTTTAGGGTGAGCGTACGTGTTAGGGTACGGGTTAGTGTTAGAGTACGGGTTAGGATTAGGGGACGGGTGAGGGTAAGGCTTCGGGTAAGGGTTAGGGTTAGGGTTAGGGTTAGGGTTAGGGTTAGGGGACGGGGACGGTTTAGGGTACAGGTTAGTGTACGGCAACGGTTTAGGGTTTGCGTATGTGTTATGGTACGGGTTAGTGTTAGCGTACGTGTTAGGATTAGGGGACGGGTGAGGGTAAGGCTTCGGGTAAGGGTTAGGGTTAGGTTTAGGGTTAGGGTTAGGGGACGGGGATGGTTTAGGGTACAGGTTAGGGTACGACAATGGTTTAGGGTGAGCGTACGTTTTAGGGTACAGGTTAGTGTTAGCGTACGGGTTAGGATTAGGGGACATGTGAGGGTAAGGCTTCGGGCAAGGGTTAGGGTTAGGTTTAGGGTTAGGGGACGGGGACGGTTTAGGGTACAGGTTAGGGTACGACAACGGTTTAGGCTGAGCGTACGTGTTAGGGTACGGGTTAGTGTTAGCGTATGGGTTAGGATTAGGGGACGTGTAACTGTAAGGCTTCGGGTGAGTTTTAGGGTTAGGATTAGGGTTAGGTTTAGGGTTAGGGGACGGGGACGGTTTAGGGTACAGGTTAGGGTACAACAACGGTTTAGGGTGAGCGTACGTGTTAGGGTACGGGTTAGTGTTAGCGTACGGGTTAGGATTAGGGGACGGGTGAGTGTAAGGCTTCGGGTAAGGGTTAGGGTTAGGGTTAGGGGACGGGGACGGGGACGGATTAGGGTACAGGTTAGGGTTCGACAACGGTTTAGGATGAGTGTACGTGTTAGGGTACGGGTTAGTGTTAGCGTACGGGTTAGGATTAGGGGATGGGTGAGGGTAAGGATTCGGGTAAGGGTTAGGGTTAGGGTTAGGGTTAGGGTTAGGGTTAGGGGACGGCGACGGGGACGGTTTAGGGTACAGGTTAGGGTACGACAACGGTTTAGGGTGAGCGTACGTGTTAGGGTACGGGTTAGTGTTAGCGTACGGGTTAGGATTAGGGGACGGGTGAGGGTAAGGCTTCGGGTAAGGGTTAGGGTTAGGGTTAGGGTTAGGGTTAGGGTTAGGGGACGGGGACGGTTTAGGGTACAGGTTAGGCTACGACAACGGTTTAGGGTGAGCGTACGTGTTAGGGTACGGGTTAGTGTTAGAGTACGGGTTATGATTAGGGGACGTGTGAGGGTAAGGCTTCGGGTAAGGGTTAGGGTTAGGGTTAGGGTTAGGGTTAGGGTTAGGGGGCGGGGATGGTTTAGGGTACAGGTTAGGGTACGACAACGGTTTAGGGTGAGCGTACGTGTTAGGGTAATGGTTAGTGTTAGCGTACGGGTTAGGATTAGGGGACGGGTGAGGGTAAGGCTTTGGGTAAGGGTTAGGGTTAGGGTTAGGGAACGGGGACGGTTTAGGGTACAGGTTAGGGTATGACAACGCTTTAGGATGAGCGTACGTGTTAGGGTACGGGTTAGTGTTAGCGTACGGGTTAAGATTAGGGGACGGGTGAGGGTAAGGCTTCGGGTAAGGGTTAGGGTTAGGGTTAGGGTTAGGGTTCGGGTTAGGGGACGGGGACGGTTTAGGGTACAGTTTAGGGTACGACAACGGTTTAGGGTGAGCGTACGTGTTAGGGTACGGGTTAGTGTTAGCGTACGGGTTAGGATTAGGTGACGGGTGAGGTTAAGGCTTCGGGTAAGGGTTAGGGTTAGGGTTAGTGTTAGGGGACGGGGACGGGGACGGGGACGTTTTAGGGTACAGGTTAGGGTACGACAACGGTTTAGGGTGAGCGTACGTGTTAGAGTACGGTTTAGTGTTAGCCTACGGGTTAGGATTAGGAGACGGGTGAGGGTAAGGCTTCGGGTAAGGGTTAGGGTTTGGGTTAGAGTTAAGGTTAGAGTTAGGGGACGGGGACGGTTTAGGGTACAGGTTAGGGTACGACAACGGTTTAGGGTGAGCGTACGTGTTAGGGTACGGGTTAGTGTTAGCGTACGGGTTAGGATTAGGGGACGGGTGAGGGTAAGGCTTCGGGTAAGGTTTAGGGTTAGGGTTAGGGTTAGGGTTAGGGTTAGGGGACGGGGACAGTTTAGGGTACAGGTTAGGGTACGACAACGGTTTGGGGTGAGCGTACGTGTTAGGGTACGGGTTAGTGTTAGCATATGGGTTAGGATTAGGGGATGGGTGAGTGTCAGGCTTCGGGTAAGGGTTAGGGTTAGGGTTAGGGGACGGGGCGCTTTAGGGTACAGGTTAGGATACAACAACGGTTTAGGGTGAGCATACGTGTTAGGGTACGTGTTAGTGTTAGCGTACGGGTTAGGATTAGTGGACGTGTGAGGGTAAGGCTTCGGGTAAGGGTTAGTTTTAGCGTTAGGGTTAGGGTTAGGGTTAGGGGACGGGGACGGGTTAGGGTACAGGTTAGAGTACGACAATGGTTTAGGTAAGCGTACGTGTTAGGGTACGGGTTAGTGATAGCGTACGGGTTAGGATTAGGGGACGGGTGAGGGTAAGGCTTCGGGTAAGGGTTAGGTTTAGGGTTAGGGTTAGGGTTAGGTTTAGGGGACGGGGACGATTTAGGGTACAGTTTAGGGTACGACAACGATTTAGGGTGAGCGTACATGTTAAGGTACGGTTTAGTGTTAGCGTACGGGTTAGGATTAGGGGACGGTGAGGGTAAGGCTTGGGGTAAGGGTTAGGGTTAGGGTTAGGGTTAGGGTTAGGGTTAGGCTTAGGGTTAGGGGACGGGGACGGTTTAGGGTACAGGTTAGGGTACGACAACGGTTTAGGGTGAGTGTACGTGTTAGGGTACGGGTTAGTGTTAGCGTATGGGTTAGGATTAGGGGATGGGTGAGGGTCAGGCTTCGGGTAAGGGTTAGGGTTAGGGTTAGGGGACGGGGATAGTTTAGGGTACAGGTTAGGGTACAACAACGGTTTAGGGTGAGCGTACGTGTTAGGGTACGTGTTAGTGTTAGCGTACGGGTTAGGATTAGGGGACGGGTGAGGGTAAGGCTTCGGGTAAGGGTTAGTTTTAGGGTTAGGGTTAGGGTTAGGGTTAGGGGACGGGGACGGTTTAGGGTACAGTTTAGGGTACGACAATGATTTAGGGTGAGCGTACGTGTTAGGGTACGGGTTAGTGATAGCGTACGGGTTAGGATTAGGGGACGGGGGAGGGTAAGGCTTCGGGTAAGGGTTAGGGTTAGGGTTAGGGTTAGGGGACGGGGACGGTTTAGGGTACAGGTTAGGGTATGACAACGGTTTAGGGTGAGCGTACGTGTTAGGGTACGGTTTAGTGTTAGCGTACGGTTTAGGATTAGGGGACGGGTGAGGGTAAGGCTTCGGGTAAGGGTTAGGGTTAGGCTTAGGGTTAGGGGAAGGGGACGGGGCCGGTTTAGGGTACAGGTTAGGGTACGACAACGGTTTAGGGTGAGCGTACCTGTTAGGGTACGGGTTAGTGTTAGCGTACGGGTTAGGATTAGGGGACGGGTGAGGGTAAGGCTTCGGGTAAGATTTAGGGTTAGGGTTAGGGTTAGGGTTAGGGGACGGGGACGGTTTAGGGTACAGGTTAGAGTACGACAACCGTTTAGGGTGAGCGTTCGTGTTAGGGTACGGGTTAGTGTTAGCGTACGGGTTAGGATGAGGGGACGGGTGAGGGTAAGGCTTCGGGTAAGGGTTAGGGTTAGGGTTACGGTTAGAGATGGGGACGGGGACGGGGAGGGTTTAGGGTACAAGTTAGGGTATGACAACGGTTTAGGGTGAGCGTACGTGTTAGGGTACGGGTTAGTGTTAGCGTACGGGTTAGGATTAGGGGACGGGTGAGGGTAAGGCTTCAGGTAAGGGTTAGGGTTAGGGTTAGGGTTAGGGTTAGGGGATGGGGACGGTTTAGGGTACAGGTTAGGGTACAACAACGGTTTAGGGTGAGCGTACGTGTTAGGGTACGGGTTAGTGTTAGCGTACGGTTTAGGATTAGGGGACGGGTGAGGGTAAGGCTTCGGGTAAGGGTTAGTGTTAGGGTTAGGGTTAGGGGACGGGGACGGTTTAGGGTACAGGTTAGGGTACGACAACGGTTTAGGGTGAGCGTACGTGTTAGGGTACGGGTTAGTGTTAGCGTACGGGTTAGGATTAGGGGACGGGTGAGGGTAAGGCTTCGGGTAAGGGTTAGGGTTAGGGTTAGGGTTAGGGTTAGGGGATGGGGACGGTTTAGGGTACAGGTTAGGGTACGACAACGGTTTAGGGTGAGCGTACGTGTTAGGTTATGGGTTAGTGTTAGCGTACGGGTTAGGATTAGGGGACGGGTGAGGGTAAGGCTTCGGGTAAGATTTAGGGTTAGGGTTAGGGTTAGGGTTAGGGGACGGGGACGGTTTAGGGTACAGGTTAGAGTACGACAACCGTTTAGGGTGAGCGTTCGTGTTAGGGTACGGGTTAGTGTTAGCGTACGGGTTAGGATGAGGGGACGGGTGAGGGTAAGGCTTCGGGTAAGGGTTAGGGTTAGGGTTACGGTTAGGGATGGGGAAGGGGACGGGGAGGGTTTAGGGTACAAGTTAGGGTATGACAACGGTTTAGGGTGAGCGTACGTGTTAGGGTACGGGTTAGTGTTAGCGTACGGGTTAGGATTAGGGGACGGGTGAGGGTAAGGCTTCAGGTAAGGGTTAGGGTTAGGGTTAGGGTTAGGGTTAGGGGATGGGGACGGTTTAGGTTACAGGTTAGGGTACAACAACGGTTTAGGGTGAGCGTATGTGTTAGGGTACGGGTTAGTGTTAGCGTACGGTTTAGGATTAGGGGACGGGTGAGGGTAAGGCTTCGGGTAAGGGTTAGTGTTAGGGTTAGGGTTAGGGGACGGGGACGGTTTAGGGTACAGGTTAGGGTACGACAACGGTTTAGGGTGAGCGTACGTGTTAGGGTACGGGTTAGTGTTAGCGTACGGGTTAGGATTAGGGGACGGGTGAGGGTAAGGCTTCGGGTAAGGGTTAGGGTTAGGGTTAGGGTTAGGGTTAGGGGATGGGGACGGTTTAGGGTACAGGTTAGGGTACGACAACGGTTTAGGGTGAGCGTACGTGTTAGGGTACGGGTTAGTGTTAGCGTACGGTTTAGGATTACGGGACGGGTGAGTGTAAGGCTTCGGATAAGGGTTAGGGTTAGGGGACGGTGACGGGGACGGTTTAGGGTACAGGTTAGGGTACGACAACGGTTTAGTGTGAGCGTACGTGTTAGGGTACGGGTTAGAGTTAGCGTACGGGTTAGGATTAGGGAACGGGCGAGGGTAAGGCTTCGGGTAAGGGTTAGGGTTAGGGTTAGGGTTAGGGTTAGTGGACGGGGACGGGGACGGTTTAGGTTACAGGTTAGGGTACGACAACGGTTTAGGGTGAGCGTACGTGTTAGGGTACGGGTTAGTGTTAGCGTACGGGTTAGGATTATGGGACGGGTGAGGGTAAGGCTTCGGGTAAGGGTTAGGGTTAGGGTTAGGTTTAGGGTTAGGGGACGGTTTAGGGTACAGGTTAGGGTACGACAACGGTTTAGGATGAGCGTACGTGTTAGGGTACGGGTTAGTCTTAGCGTACGGCTTAGGATTAGGGGACGGGTGAGGGTAATGCTTCGGGTAAGGGTTAGGGTTAGGGTTAGGGTTAGGGTTAGTGTTAGGGGACGGGGACGGTTTAGGGTACAGGTTAGGGTACGACAACGGTTTAGGGTGAGCGTACGTGTTAGGGTACGGGATAGTGTTAGCGTACGGGTTAGGATTAGGGGACGGGTGAGGGTAAGGCTTCGGGTAAGGGTTAGGGTTAGGGTTAGGGTTAGGGTTAGGGTTAGGGGACGGGGACGGTTTAGGGTACAGGTTAGGGTACGACAATGGTTTAGGGTGAGCGTACGTGTTAGTGTACGGGTTAGTGTTAGCGTACGGGTTAGGATTAGGGGACGGGTGAGGGTAAGGCTTCGGGTAAGGGTTAGGGTTAGGGTTAGGGGACGGGGACGGTTTAGGGTACAGGTTAGGGTACGACAACGGTGTAGGGTGAGCGTACGTGTTAGGGTACGGGTTAGTGTTAGCGTACGGGTTAGGATTAGGGGACGGGTGAGGGTAAGGCTTCGGGTAAGGGTTAGGGTTAGGCTTAGGGTTAGGGTTAGGGTTAGGGGACGGGGACGGTTTAGGGTACAGTTTAGGGTACGACAACGGTTTAGGCTGAGCGTACGTGTTAGGGTATGGGTTAGTGTTAGTGTACGGGTTAGGATTAGGGGACGGGTGAGGGTAAGGCTTCGGGTAAGGGTTAGGGTTAGGTTTAGGGTTAGGGTTAGGGGACGGGGCCGGTTTAGGGTACAGGTTAGTGTACGACAACAGTTTAGGGTGAGCGTACGTGTTAGGGTACGGGTGAGTGTTAGTGTACGGGTTAGGGTTAGGGGACGGGTGAGGGTAAGGCTTCGGGTAAGGTTTAGGGTTAGGGTTAGGGTTAGGGTTAGGGTTAGGGGACGGGGACGGTTTAGGGTACAGGTTAGGGTACGACAACGGTTTAGGGTGAGCGTACGTGTTAGGGTACGGGTTAGTGTTAGCGTACGGGTTAGGATTAGGGAACGGGTGAGGGTAAGGCTTCGGGTAAGTGTTAGGGTTAGGGTTAGGGTTAGGGGACGGGGACGGTTTAGGGTACAGGTTAGGGTACGACAACGGTTTCGGATGAGCGTACGTGTTAGGGTACGGGTTAGTGTTAGCGTACGGGTTAGGATTAGGGGACGGGTGAGGGTAAGGCTTCGGGTAAGGGTTAGGGTTAGGGTTAGGGTTAGGGTTAGGGTTAGGGGACGGTTTAGGGTACAGGTTAGGGTACGACAACGTTTTAGTGTGAGCATACGTGTTAGGGTACGGGTTAGTGTTAGCGTAAGGGTTAGGATTAGGGGACGGGTGAGGGTAAGGCTTCGGGTAAGGGTTAGGTTTAGGGTTAGGGTTAGGGGATGGGGACGGGGACGGTATAGGGTACAGTTTAGGGTACGACAACGGTTTAGGCTGAGCGTACGTGTTAGGCTATGGGTTAGTGTTAGCGTACGGGTTAGGATTAGGGGACGGGTGAGGGTAAGGCTTCGGGTAAGGGTTAGGGTTAGGCTTAGGGTTAGGGGACGGGGACGGTTTAGGGCACAGGTTAGGGTACGACAACAGTTTAGGGTGAGCGTACGTGTTAGGGTACGGTTTAGTGTTAGTGTACGGGTTAGGGTTAGGGGACGGGTGAGGGTAAGGTTTCGGGTAAGGTTTACGGTTAGGGTTAGGGTTAGGTTTAGGGTTAGGGGACGGGGACGGTTTAGGGTACAGGTTAGGGTACGACAACGGTTTAGGGTGAGCGTACGTGTTAGGGTACGGGTTAGTGTTAGCGTACGGGTTAGGATTAGGGGACGGGTGAAGGTAAGGCTTCGGGTAAGTGTTAGGGTTAGGGTTAGGGTTAGTGTAAGGGGACGAGGACGGTTTAAGGTACAGGTTAGGGTACGACAATGGTTTAGAGTGAGCGTACGTGTTAGGGTACGGGTTAGTGTTAGCGTACGGGTTAGGATTAGGGAACGGGTGAGGGTAAGGCTTCGGGTAAGGGTTAGGGTTATGTTTAGGGTTAGCGTTAGGGGACGGGGACGGTTTAGGGTACAGGTTAGGGTACGACAACGGTTTAGGGTGAGCGTACGTGTTAGAGTACGGGTTAGTGTTAGCGTACGGGTTAGGATTAGGGGACGGGTGAGGGTAAGGCTTCGGGTAAGGGTTAGGGTTAGGGTTAGGGTTAGGGTTAGTGTTAGGGGATGTAACGGATTAGGGTAGAAGTTACGGTACGACAACGGTCTAGGGTGAGCGTACGTGTTAGGGTACGGGTTAGTGTTAGCGTACGGGTTAGGATTAGGGGACGGGTGAGGGTAAGGCTTCCGGTAAGGGTTAGGGTTAGGGTTAGGGTTAGGGGACGGGGATGGTTTAGGGTACAGGTTAGGGTACAACAACGGTTTCGGGTGAGCGTACGTGTTAGAGTACGGATTAGGGTTAGCGTACGGGTTAGGATTTGGGGACGGGTGAGCGTAAGTCTTCGGGTAAGTGTTAGGGTTAGGGTTAGGGTTAGGGGACGGGGACGGTTTAGGGTACAGGTTAGGGTACGACAACGATTTAAGGTGAGCGTACGTGTTAGGGTACGGGTTAGTGTTAGCGTACGGGTTAGTATTAGGGGACGGGTGAGGGTAAGGCTTCGGGTAAGGGTTAGGGTTAGGATTAGGGTTAGTGTTAGGAGATGGGGACGGTTTAGGGTACAGGTTAGGGTACGACAACGGTTTAGGGTGAGCATACGTGTTAGGATACGGGTTAGTGTTAGCGTACGGGTTAGGATTAGGGGACGGTGGAGGGAAAGGCTTCGGGTAAGTGTTAGCGTTAGGGTTAGGTTTAGGCTTAGGGGACGGGGACGGTTTAGGGTACAGGTTACAGTATGGCAACAGTTTAGCGTGAGCGTACGTGTTAGGGTACGGTTTAGTGTTAGCGTACGGGTTAGGATTAGGGGACGGGTGAGGGTAAGGCTTCGGGTAAGGGTTAGGGTTAGGGTTAGGGTTAGGGGACGCGAACGGTTTAGGGTACAGGTTAGGGTACGACAACGGTGTAGGGTGAGCGTACGTGTTAGGGTACGGGTTAGTGTTAGCGTACGGGTTAGGATTAGGGGACGGGTGAGGGTAAGGCTTCGGGTAAGGGTTAGGGTTAGAGTTAGGGTTAGGGTTAGGGTTAGGGGACGGGGACGGTTTAGGGTAGAGGTTAGGGTACGACAACGGTTTAGGGTGAGCGTACGTGTTAGGGTACGGGTTAGTGTTAGCGTACGGTTTAGGATTAGGGGACGTGTGAGGGTAAGGCTTCGGGTAAGGGTTAGGGTTAAGCTTAGGGTTTGGGGACGGGGACGGGGCCGGTTTAGGGTACAGGTTATGGTACGACAACTGTTTAGGGTGAGCGTACGTGTTAGGGTACAGGTTAGTGTTAGCGTACGGGTTAGGATTAGGGGACGGGTGAGGCTAAGGCTTCGGGTAAGGGTTAGGGTTAGGGTTAGGGTTAGGGTTAGGGGATGGGGACGGTTTAGGGTACAGGTTAGGTTACGACAACCGTTTAGGGTGAGCGTACGTGTTAGGGTACGGGTTAGTGTTAGCGTACGGGTTAGGATTAGGGGACGGGTGAGGGTAAGGCTTCGGGTAAGGGTTAGGGTTAGGGTTAGGGTTAGGGATAGGGGACGGGGACGGGGACGGTTTAGGGGACAGGTTAGGGTACGACAACGGTTTAGGGTGAGCGTACGTGTTAGGGTACGGTTTAGTGTTAGCGTACGGGTTAGGGTTAGGGGACGGGTGAGGGTAAGGATTCGGGTAAGGGTTAGGGTTAGGGTTAGGGTTAGAGGACGGGGACGGTTTAGGGTACAGGTTAGGGTACGACAACGTTTTAGGGTGAGCGTACGTGTTAGGGTACGGATTAGTATTAGCGTACGGTTTAGGATTAGGGGACGGGTGAGGGTAAGGCTTCGGGTTAGGGTTAGGGTTAGGGTTAGGGTTAGTGGACGGGGACGGTTTAGGGTACAGGTTAGGGTACGACAACGGTTTAGGGTGAGCGTACGTGTTAGGGTACGGGTTAGTGTTAGCGTACGGGTTAGGATTAGGGGACGGGTGAGGGTAAGGCTTCGGGTAAGGGTTAGGGTTAGGGTTAGGGTTAGGGGATGGGGACGGGGACGGTTTAGGGTACAGTTTAGGGTACGACAACGGTTTAGGCTGAGCGTACGTGTTAGGGTATGGGTTAGTGATAGCGTACGGGTTAGGATTAGGGGACGGGTGAGGGTAAGCCTTCGGGTAAGGGTTAGGGTTAGGCTTAGGGTTAGGGGACGGGGACGGTTTAGGGCACAGGTTAGGGTACGACAACAGTTTAGGGTGAGCGTACGTGTTAGGGTACGGTTTAGTGTTAGTGTACGGGTTAGGGTTAGGGGACGGGTGAGGGTAAGGTTTCGGGTAAGATTTACGGTTAGGGTTAGGGTTAGGGTTAGGGTTAGGGGACGGGGACGGTTTAGGGTACAGGTTAGGGTACGACAACGGTTTAGGGTGAGCGTACGTGTTAGGGTACGGGTTAGTGTTAGCGTACGGGTTAGGATTAGGGGACGGGTGAAGGTAAGGCTTCGGGTAAGTGTTAGGGTTAGGGTTAGGGTTAGTGTAAGGGGACGAGGACGGTTTAAGGTACAGGTTAGGGTACGACAATGGTTTAGAGTGAGCGTACGTGTTAGGGTACGGGTTAGTGTTAGCGTACGGGTTAGGATTAGGGAACGGGTGAGGGTAAGGCTTCGGGTAAGGGTTAGGGTTAGGTTTAGGGTTAGGGTTAGGGGACGGGGACGGTTTAGGGTACAGGTTAGGGTACGACAACGGTTTAGGGTGAGCGTACGTGTTAGGGTACGGGTTAGTGTTAGCGTACGGGTTAGGTTTAGGGGACGGGTGAGGGTAAGGCTTCGGGTAAGTGTTAGGGTTAGGGTTAGGGTTAGGGTTAGTGTTAGGGGATGTAACGGATTAGGGTAGAAGTTACGGTACGACAACGGTCTAGGGTGAGCGTACGTGTTAGGGTACGGGTTAGTGTTAGCGTACGGGTTAGGATTAGGGGACGGGTGAGGGTAAGGCTTCCGGTAAGGGTTAGGGTTAGGGTTAGGGTTAGGGGACGGGGATGGTTTAGGGTACAGGTTAAGGTACAACAACGGTTTCGGGTGAGCGTACGTGTTAGAGTACGGATTAGGGTTAGCGTACGGGTTAGGATTTGGGGACGGGTGAGCGTAAGTCTTCGGGTAAGTGTTAGGGTTAGGGTTAGGGTTAGGGGACGGGGACGGTTTAGGGTACAGGTTAGGGTACGACAACGATTTAAGGTGAGCGTACGTGTTAGGGTACGGGTTAGTGTTAGCGTACGGGTTAGTATTAGGGGACGGGTGAGGGTAAGGCTTCGGGTAAGGGTTAGGGTTAGGGTTAGGGTTAGTGTTAGGAGATGGGGACGGTTTAGGGTACAGGTTAGGGTACGACAACGGTTTAGGGTGAGCATACGTGTTAGGATACGGGTTAGTGTTAGCGTACGGGTTAGGATTAGGGGACGGTGGAGGGAAAGGCTTCGGGTAAGTGTTAGCGTTAGGGTTAGGTTTAGGCTTAGGGGACGGGGACGGTTTAGGGTACAGGTTACAGTATGGCAACAGTTTAGCGTGAGCGTACGTGTTAGGGTACGGTTTAGTGTTAGCGTACGGGTTAGGATTAGGGGACGGGTGAGGGTAAGGCTTCGGGTAAGGGTTAGGGTTAGGGTTAGGGTTAGGGGACGCGAACGGTTTAGGGTACAGGTTAGGGTACGACAACGGTGTAGGGTGAGCGTACGTGTTAGGGTACGGGTTAGTGTTAGCGTACGGGTTAGGATTAGGGGACGGGTGAGGGTAAGGCTTCGGGTAAGGGTTAGGGTTAGAGTTAGGGTTAGGGTTAGGGTTAGGGGACGGGGACGGTTTAGGGTAGAGGTTAGGGTACGACAACGGTTTAGGGTGAGCGTACGTGTTAGGGTACGGGTTAGTGTTAGCGTACGGTTTAGGATTAGGGGACGTGTGAGGGTAAGGCTTCGGGTAAGGGTTAGGGTTAAGCTTAGGGTTTGGGGACGGGGACGGGGCCGGTTTAGGGTACAGGTTATGGTACGACAACGGTTTAGGGTGAGCGTACGTGTTAGGGTACAGGTTAGTGTTAGCGTACGGGTTAGGATTAGGGGACGGGTGAGGCTAAGGCTTCGGGTAAGGGTTAGGGTTAGGGTTAGGGTTAGGGTTAGGGGATGGGGACGGTTTAGGGTACAGGTTAGGTTACGACAACCGTTTAGGGTGAGCGTAAGTGTTAGGGTACGGGTTAGTGTTAGCGTACGGGTTAGGATTAGGGGACGGGTGAGGGTAAGGCTTCGGGTAAGGGTTAGGGTTAGGGTTAGGGTTAGGGATAGGGGACGGGGACGGGGACGGTTTAGGGGACAGGTTAGGGTACGACAACGGTTTAGGGTGAGCGTACGTGTTAGGGTACGGTTTAGTGTTAGCGTACGGGTTAGGGTTAGGGGACGGGTGAGGGTAAGGATTCGGGTAAGGGTTAGGGTTAGGGTTAGGGTTAGAGGACGGGGACGGTTTAGGGTACAGGTTAGGGTACGACAACGTTTTAGGGTGAGCGTACGTGTTAGGGTACGGATTAGTATTAGCGTACGGTTTAGGATTAGGGGACGGGTGAGGGTAAGGCTTCGGGTTAGGGTTAGGGTTAGGGTTAGGGTTAGTGGACGGGGACGGTTTAGGGTACAGGTTAGGGTACGACAACGGTTTAGGGTGAGCATACGTGTTAGGGTACGGGTTAGTGTTAGCGTACGGGTTAGGATTAGGGGACGGGTGAGGGTAAGGCTTCGGGTAAGGGTTAGGGTTAGGGTTAGGTTAGGGTTAGGGTTAGGGGACGGGGACAGTTTAGGGTACAGGTTAGGGTACGACATCGGTTTAGGGTGAGCGTATGTGTTAGGGTACGGGTTAGTGTTAGCGTACGGGTTAGGATTAGGGGACGGGTGAGTGTAAGGCTTCGGGTAAGGGTTAGGGTTAGGGTTATGGTTAGGGTTAGGGTTAGGGGACAGGGACGGTTTAGGGTACAGGTTAGGGTACGACAACGGTTTAGGGTGAGCGTACGTGTTAGGGTACGGGTTAGTGTTAGAGTACGGGTTAGGATTAGGGGACGGGTGAGCGTAAGGCTTCGGGTAAGGGTTAGGGTTAGGGTTAGGGTTAGGGTTAGGGTTAGGGGACGGGGACGGTTTAGGGTACAGGTTAGTGTACGACAACGGTTTAGGGTTTGCGTATGTGTTACGGTACGGGTTAGTGTTAGCGTACGTGTTAGGATTAGGGGACGGGTGAGGGTAAGGCTTCGGGTAAGGGTTAGGGTTAGGTTTAGGGTTAGGGTTAGGGGACGGGGACGGTTTAGGGTACAGGTTAGGGTACGACAACGGTTTAGGGTGAGCGTACGTGTTAGGGTACGGGTTAGTGTTAGCGTACGGGTTAGGATTAGGGGACGTGTGAGGGTAAGGCTTCGGGCAAGGGTTAGGGTTAGGTTTAGGGTTAGGGGACGGGGACGGTTTAGGGTACAGGTTAGGGTATGACAACGGTTTAGGCTGAGCGTACGTGTTAGGGTACGGGTTAGTGTTAGCGTATGGGTTAGGATTAGGGGACGTGTAACGGTAAGGCTTCGGGTGAGTTTTAGGTTTAGGATTAGGGTTAGGTTTAGGGTTAGGGGACGGGGACGGTTTAGGGTACAGGTTAGGGTACGACAACGGTTTAGGGTGAGCGTACGTGTTAGGGTACGGGTTAGTGTTAGCGTACGGGTTAGGATTAGGGGACGGGTGAGTGTAAGGCTTCGGGTAAGGGTTAGGGTTAGGGTTAGGGGACGGGGACGGGGACGGATTAGGGTACAGGTTAGGGTTCGACAACGGTTTAGGATGAGCGTACGTGTTAGGGTACGGGTTAGTGTTAGCGTACGGGTTAGGATTAGGGGATGGGTGAGGGTAAGGATTCGGGTAAGGGTTAGGGTTAGGGTTAGGGTTAGGGTTAGGGTTAGGGGACGGCGACGGGAACGGTTTAGGGTACAGGTTAGGGTACGACAACGGTTTAGGGTGAGCGTACGTGTTAGGGTACGGGTTAGTGTTAGCGTACGGGTTAGGATTAGGGGACGGGTGAGGGTAAGGCTTCGGGTAAGGGTTAGGGTTAGGGTTAGGGTTAGGGTTAGGGTTAGGGGACGGGGACGGTTTAGGGTACAGGTTAGGCTACGACAACGGTTTAGGGTGAGCGTACGTGTTAGGGTACGGGTGAGTGTTAGCGTACGGGTTATGATTAGGGGACGTGTGAGGGTAAGGCTTCGGGTAAGGGTTAGGGTTAGGGTTAGGGTTAGGGTTAGGGTTAGGGGGCGGGGACGGTTTAGGGTACAGGTTAGGGTACGACAACGGTTTAGGTTGAGCGTACGTGTTAGGGTACGGGTTAGTGTTAGCGTACGGGATAGGATTAGGGGACGGGTGAGGGTTAGGCTTCGGGTAAGGGTTAGGGTTAGGGTTAGGGAACGGGGACGGTTTAGGGTACAGGTTAGGGTACGACAACGGTTTAGGGTGAGCGTACGTGTTAGGGTACGGGTTAGTGTTAGCGTACGGGTTAGGATTAGGGGACGGGTGAGGGTAAGGCTTCGGGTAAGGGTTAGGGTTAGGGTTAGGGTTAGGGTTAGGGTTAGGGGACGGGGACGGTTTAGGGTACAGGTTAGTGTACGACAACGGTTTAGGGTTTGCGTATGTGTTACGGTACGGGTTAGTGTTAGCGTACGTGTTAGGATTAGGGGACGGGTGAGGGTAAGGCTTCGGGTAAGGGTTAGGGTTAGGTTTAGGGTTAGGGTTAGGGGACGGGGACGGTTTAGGGTACAGGTTAGGGTACGACAATGGTTTAGGGTGAGCGTACGTGTTAGGGTACGGGTTAGTGTTAGCGTACGGGTTAGGATTAGGGGACGTGTGAGGGTAAGGCTTCGGGCAAGGGTTAGGGTTAGGTTTAGGGTTAGGGGACGGGGACGGTTTAGGGTACAGGTTAGGGTACGACAACGGTTTAGGCTGAGCGTACGTGTTAGGGTACGGGTTAGTGTTAGCGTATGGGTTAGGATTAGGGGACGTGTAACGGTAAGGCTTCGGGTGAGTTTTAGGGTTAGGATTAGGGTTAGGTTTAGGGTTAGGGGACGGGGACGGTCTAGGGTACAGGTTAGGGTACGACAACGGTTTAGGGTGAGCGTACGTGTTAGGGTACGGGTTAGTGTTAGCGTACGGGTTAGGATTAGGGGACGGGTGAGTGTAAGGCTTCGGGTAAGGGTTAGGGTTAGGGTTAGGGGACGGGGACGGGGACGGATTAGGGTACAGGTTAGGGTTCGACAACGGTTTAGGATGAGCGTACGTGTTAGGGTACGGGTTAGTGTTAGCGTACGGGTTAGGATTAGGGGATGGGTGAGGGTAAGGATTCGGGTAAGGGTTAGGGTTAGGGTTAGGGATAGGGTTAGGGTTAGGGGACGGCGACGGGGACGGTTTAGGGTACAGGTTAGGGTACGACAACGGTTTAGGGTGAGCGTACGTGTTAGGGTACGGGTTAGTGTTAGCGTACGGGTTAGGATTAGGGGACGGGTGAGGGTAAGGATTCGGGTAAGGGTTAGGGTTAGGGTTAGGGTTAGGGTTAGGGTTAGGGGACGGGGACGGTTTAGGGTACAGGTTAGGCTACGACAACGGTTTAGGGTGAGCGTACGTGTTAGGGTACGGGTTAGTGTTAGCGTACGGGTTATGATTAGGGGACGTGTGAGGGTAAGGCTTCGGGTAAGGGTTAGGGTTAGGGTTAGGGTTAGGGTTAGGGTTAGGGGGCGGGGACGGTTTAGGGTACAGGTTAGGGTACGACAACGGTTTAGGGTGAGCGTACGTGTTAGGGTACGGGTTAGTGTTAGCGTACGGGTTAGGATTAGGGGACGGGTGAGGGTAAGGCTTCGGGTAAGGGTTAGGGTTAGGGTTAGGGAACGGGGACGGTTTAGGGTACAGGTTAGGGTATGACAACGCTTTAGGCTGAGCGTACGTGTTACGGTACGGGTTAGTGTTAGCGTACGGGTTAAGATTAGGGGACGGGTGAGGGTAAGGCTTCGGGTAAGGGTTAGGGTTAGGGTTAGGGTTAGGGTTAGGGTTAGGGACGGGGACGGTTTAGGGTACAGTTTAGGGTACGACAACGGTTTAGGGTGAGCGTACGTGTTAGGGTACGGGTTAGTATTAGCGTACGGGTTAGGATTAGGAGACGGGTGAGGGTAAGGCTTCGGGTAAGGGTTAGGGTTAGGGTTAGTGTTAGGGGACGGGGACGGGGACGGGGACGTTTTAGGGTACAGGTTAGGGTACGACAACGGTTTAGGGTGAGCGTACGTGTTAGAGTACGGTTTAGTGTTAGCCTACGGGTTAGGATTAGGAGACGGGTGAGGGTAAGGCTTCGGGTAAGGGTTAGGGTTTGGGTTAGAGTTAAGGTTAGAATTAGGGGACGGGGACGGTTTAGGGTACAGGTTAGGGTACGACAACGGTTTAGGGTGAGCGTACGTGTTAGGGTACGGGTTAGTGTTAGCGTACGGGTTAGGATTAGGGGACGGGTGAGGGTAAGGCTTCGGGTAAGGTTTAGGGTTAGGGTTAGGGTTAGGGTTAGGGTTAGGGGACGGGGACAGTTTAGGGTACAGGTTAGGGTACGACAACGGTTTGGGGTGAGCGTACGTGTTAGGGTACGGGTTAGTGTTAGCGTACGGGTTAGGATTAGGGGACGGGTGAGGGTAAGGCTTTGGGTAAGGGTTAGGGTTAGGGTTAGGGTTAGGGTAGGGGACGGGGACGGTTTAGGGTACAGGTTAGGGTATGACAACGGTTTAGGGTGAGCGTACGTGTTAGGGTACTGGTTAGTGTTAGCGTACGGGTTAGGATTAGGGGAGGGGTGAGGGTAAGGCTTCGGGTAAGGGTTAGGGTTAGGGTTAGGATTAGGGTTAGGGGACGGGGACGGTTCAGCATACAGGTTAGGGTACGACAACGGTTTAGGGTGAGCGTACGTGTTAGGGTATGGGTTAGTGTTAGCGTACGGGTTAGGATTAGGGAACGGGTGAGGGTAAGGCTTCGGGTAAGGGTTAGGGTTAGGGTTAGGGTTAGGGTAAGGGTTAGGGAACGGGGAAGGTTTAGCGTACAGGTTAGGGTATGACAACGCTTTAGGGTCAGCGTACGTGTTAGGGTACGGCTTAGTGTTAGCGTACGGGTTAGGATTAGGGGACGGGTGAGGGTAAGGCTTCGGGTAAGGGTTAGGGTTAGGGTTAGGGTTACGGTTAGGGTTAGGGGACGGGGACGGTTTAGTGTACAGGTTAGTGTACGTCAACGGTTTAGGGTGAGCGTACGTGTTAGGGTACGGGTTAGTGTTAGCGTACGGGTTAGCATTAGGGGACGGGTGAGGGTAAGGCTTCGGGTAAGGGTTAGGGTTAGGGTTAGGGGACGGGGACGGTTTAGGATACAGGTTAGGGTACGACAACGGTTTAGGGTGAGCGTACGTGTTAGGGTATGGGTTAGTGTTAGCGTACGGGTTAGGATTAGGGGACGGGTGAGGGTAAGGCTTCGGGTAAGGGTTAGGGTTAGGGTTAGGGTTAGGGGACGGGGACGGTTTAGGGTACAGGTTAGGGTACGACAACGGTTTAGGGTGAGCGTACGTGTTAGGGTAAGTGTTAGTGTTAGCGTACGGGTTAGGATTAAGGGACGGGTGAGGGTAAGGCTTCGGGTAAGGGTTAGGGTTAGGGTAAGGGGACGGGGACGGGGACGGTTTAGGGTACAGGTTAGGGTACGACAACGGTTTAGGGTGAGAGTACGTGTTAGGGTACGGGTTAGTGTTAGCGTACGGGTTAGGATTACGAGACGGGTGAGGGTAAGGCTTCGGGTAAGGTTTAGGGTTAGGGTTAGGGTTAGGGGACGGGGACGGTTTAGGGTACAGGTTAGGGTACGACAATGGTTTAGGGTGAGCGTACGTGTTAGGGTACGGGTTAGTGTTAGCGTACGGGTTAGGATTAGGGGACAGGTGAGGGTAAGGCTTCGAGTAAGGGTTAGGGTTAGGGTTAGGGTTAGGGTTAGGGGACGGGGACGGGGACGGTTTAGGGTACAGGTTAGGGTACGACAACGGTTTAGGGTGAGCGTATGTGTTAGGGTACGGGTTAGTGTTAGCGTACGGGTTAGGATTAGGGGACGGGTGAGGGTAAGGCTTCGGGTAAGGGTTAGGGTTAGGGTTAGGGTTAGGGTAGGGGACGGAGACGGTTTAGGGTACAGGTTAGGGTACGACAACGGTTTAGGGTGAGCGTACGTGTTAGGGTACGGGTTAGTGTTAGCGTACGGGTTAGGATTAGGGGAGGGGTGAGGGTAAGGCTTCGGGTAAGGGTTTGGGTTAGGGTTAGGATTAGGGTTAGGGGACGGGGACGGTTCAACGTACAGGTTAGGGTACGACAACGGTTTAGGGTGAGCGTACGTGTTAGGGTATGGGTTAGTGTTAGCGTACGGGTTAGGATTAGGGAACGGGTGAGGGTAAGGCTTCGGGT
Source organism: Delphinapterus leucas (assembly GCF_059928025.1). Lineage (NCBI taxonomy): Eukaryota > Metazoa > Chordata > Mammalia > Artiodactyla > Monodontidae > Delphinapterus > Delphinapterus leucas. The sequence continues at coordinate 27,795,165 of NC_143145.1, read as the reverse complement.
AAGGGTTAGGGTTAGGGTTAGGGTTAGGGTAAGGGTTAGGGAACGGGGAAGGTTTAGGGTACAGGTTAGGGTATGACAACGCTTTAGGGTGAGCGTACGTGTTAGGGTACGGTTTAGTGTTAGCGTACGGGTTAGGATTAGGGGACGGGTGAGGGTAAGGCTTCGGGTAAGGGTTAGGGTTAGGGTTAGGGTTAGGGTTAGGTTTAGGGGACGGGCACGGTTTAGGGTACAGGTTAGGGTACGACAACGGTTTAGGGTGAGCGTACGTGTTAGGGTACGGCTTAGTGTTAGCGTACGGGTTAGGATTAGGGGACGGGTGAGGGTAAGGCTTCGGGTAAGGGTTAGGGTTAGGGTTACGGTTAGGGTTAGGGGACGGGGACGGTTTAGTGTACAGGTTAGGGTACGTCAACGGTTTAGGGTGAGCGTACGTGTTAGGGTACGGGTTAGTGTTAGCGTACGGGTTAGCATTAGGGGACGGGTGAGGGTAAGGCTTCGGGTAAGGTTTAGGGTTAGGGTTAGGGGACGGGGACGGTTTAGGGTACAGGTTACGGTACGACAACGGCTTAGGGTGAGTGTACGTGTTAGGGTATGGGTTAGTGTTAGCGTACGGGTTAGGATTAGGGGACGGGTGAGGGTAAGGCTTCGGGTAAGGGTTAGGGTTAGGGTTAGGGTTAGGGGACGGGGACGGTTTAGGGTACAGGTTAGGGTACAACAACGGTTTAGGGTGAGCGTACGTGTTAGGGTAAGTGTTAGTGTTAGCGTACGGGTTAGGATTAAGGGACGGGTGAGGGTAAGGCTTCGGGTAAGGGTTAGGGTTAGGGTAAGGGGACTGGGACGGGGACGGTTTAGGGTACAGGTTAGGGTACGACAACGGTTTAGGGTGAGCGTACGTGTTAGGGTACGGGTTAGTGTTAGCGTACGGGTTAGGATTAGGGGACAGGTGAGGGTAAGGCTTCGAGTAAGGGTTAGGGTTAGGGTTAGGGTTAGGGTTAGGGGACGGGGACGGGGACGGTTTACGGTACAGGTTAGGGTACGACAACGGTTTAGGGTGAGCGTATGTGTTAGGGTTCGGGTTAGTGTTAGCGTACGGGTTAGGATTAGGGGACGGGTGAGGGTAAGGCTTCGGGTAAGGGTTAGGGTTAGGGTTAGGGTTAGGGTTAGGGGACGGGGACGGTTTAGGGTACAGGTTAGTGTACGAAAACGGTTTAGGGTGAGCGTACGTGTTAGGGTAGGTTTTAGTGTTAGCCTACGGGTTAGGATTAGGGGACGGGTGAGGGTAAGGCTTCGGGTAAGGGTAAGGGTTTGGGTTAGGGTTAGGGTTAGAGTTAGGGGACGGGGACGGTTTAGGGTACAGGTTATGGTACGACAACGGTTTAGGGTGAGCGTACGTGTTAGGGTACGGGTTACTGTTAGCGTACGGGTTAGGATTAGGGGACGGGTGAGGGTAAGGCTTCGGGTAAGGGTTAGGGTTAGGGTTAGGGTTAGGGGATGGGGACGGTTTAGGGTACAGGTTAGGGTAGGACAACGGTGTAGGGTGAGCGTACGTGTTAGGGTACGGTTTAGTGTTAGCGTACGGGTTAGGATTAGGGGACGGGTTTGGGTAAGGCTTTGGGTAAGGGTTAGGGTTAGGGGACGGGGACGGTTTAGGGTACAGGTTAGGGTACGACAACGGTTTAGGGTGAGCGTACGTGTTAGGGTACAGGTTAGTGTTACCGTACGGGTTAGGATTAGGGGACGGGTGAGGGTAAGGCTTCGGGTAAGGGTTAGGGTTAGGGTTAGGGTTAGGGGACGGGGACGGTTTAGGGTACAGGTTAGGGTACGACAACGGTTTAGGGTGAGCGTACGTGTTAGGGTACGGGTTAGTGTTAGCGTACGGGTTAGGATTAGGGGACGGGTGAGGGTAAGGCTTCGGGTAAGGGTTAGGGTTAGGGTTAGGGTTAGGGGACGGGCACGGTTTAGGGTACAGGTTAGGATACGACAACGGTTTAGGGTGAGCGTACGTGTTAGGGTACGGCTTAGTGTTAGCGTACGGGTTAGGATTAGGGGACGGGTGAGGGTAAGGCTTCGGGTAAGGGTTAGGGTTAGGGTTACGGTTAGGGTTAGCGGACGGGGACGGTTTAGTGTACAGGTTAGGGTACGTCAACGGTTTAGGGTGAGCGTACGTGTTAGGGTACGGGTTAGTGTTAGCGTACGGGTTAGCATTAGGGGACGGGTGAGGGTAAGGCTTCGGGTAAGGGTTAGTGTTAGGGTTAGGGGACGGGGACGGTTTAGGGTACAGGTTAGGGTACGACAACGGTTTAGGGTGAGCGTACGTGTTAGGGTATGGGTTAGTGTTAGCGTACGGGTTAGGATTAGGGGACGGGTGAGGGTAAGGCTTCGGGTAAGGGTTAGGGTTAGGGTTAGGGTTAGGGGACGGGGACGGTTTAGGGTACAGGTTAGGGTACGACAACGGTTTAGGGTGAGCGTACGTGTTAGGGTAAGTGTTAGTGTTAGCGTACGGGTTAGGATTAAGGGACGGTTGAGGGTAAGGCTTCGGGTAAGGGTTAGGGTTAGGGTAAGGGGACGGGGACGGGGACGGTTTAGGGTACAGGTTAGGGTACGACAACGGTTTAGGGTGAGCGTACGTGTTAGGGTACGGGTTAGTGTTAGCGTACGGGTTAGGATTACGGGACGGGTGAGGGTAAGGCTTCGGGTAAGGTTTAGGGTTAGGGTTAGGGTTAGGGGACGGGGACGGTTTAGGGTACAGGTTAGGGTACGACAATGGTTTAGGGTGAGCGTACGTGTTAGGGTACGGGTTAGTGTTAGCGTACGGGTTAGGATTAGGGGACAGGTGAGGGTAAGGCTTCGAGTAAGGGTTAGGGTTAGGGTTAGGGTTAGGGTTAGGGGACGGGGACGGGGACGGTTTAGGGTACAGGTTAGGGTACGACAACGGGTTAGGGTGAGCGTATGTGTTAGGGTACGGGTTAGTGTTAGCGTAAGGGTTAGGATTAGGGGACGGGTGAGGGTAAGGCTTCGGGTAAGGGTTAGGGTTAGGGTTAGGGTTAGGGTTAGGGTTAGGGGACGGGGACGGTTTAGGGTACAGGTTAGTGTACGAAAACGGTTTAGGGTGAGCGTACGTGTTAGGGTAGGTTTTAGTGTTAGCCTACGGGTTAGGATTAGGGGACGGGTGAGGGTAAGGCTTCGGGTAAGGGTAAGGGTTTGGGTTAGGGTTAGGGTTAGAGTTAGGGGACGGGGACGGTTTAGGGTACAGGTTATGGTACGACAACGGTTTAGGGTGAGCGTACGTGTTAGGGTACGGGTTAGCGTTAGCGTACGGGTTAGGATTAGGGGACGGGTGAGGGTAAGGCTTCGGGTAAGGGTTAGGGTTAGGGTTAGGGTTAGGGGATGGGGACGGTTTAGGGTACAGGTTAGGGTAGGACAACGGTGTAGGGTGAGCGTACGTGTTAGGGTACGGTTTAGTGTTAGCGTACGGGTTAGGATTAGGGGACGGGTGAGGGTAAGGCTTTTGGTAAGGGTTAGGGTTAGGGTTAGGGTTAGGGTTAGGGGACGGGGACGGTTTAGGGTACAGGTTAGGGTACGACAACGGTTTAGGGTGAGCGTACGTGTTAGAGTACAGGTTAGTGTTACCGTACGGGTTAGGATTAGGGGACGGGTGAGGGTAAGGCTTCGGGTAAGGGTTAGGGTTAGGGTTAGGGTTAGGGTAGGGGACGGGGACAGTTTAGGGTACAGGTTAGGGTGGGACAACGGTTTAGGGTGAGCGTACGTGTTAGGGTACGGGTTAGTGTTAGCGTACGGGTTAGGATTAGGGGACGGGTGAGGGTAAGGCTTCGGGTAAGGGTTAGGGTTAGGGTTATGGTTAGGGTAGGGGACGGGGACGGTTTAGGGTACAGGTTGGGTACGACAACGGTTTAGGGTGAGCGTACGTGTTAGGGTACGGGTTAGTGTTAGCGTACGGGTTTGGTTTAGGGGACAGGTGAGGGTAAGGCTTCGAGTAAGGGTTAGGGTTAGGGTTAGGGTTAGGGTTAGGGGACGGGGACGGTTTAGGGTACAGGTTAGGGTACGACAACGGTTTAGGGTGAGCGTATATGTTAGGGTACGGGTTAGTGTTAGCGTACAGGTTAGGATTAGGGGACGTGTGAGGGTAAGGCTTCGGGCAAGCGTTAGGGTTAGGGTTAGGGTTAGGGGACGGGGACGGTTTAGGGTACAGGTTAGGGTACGACAATGGTTTAGGTGAGCGTAGGTGTTAGGGTATGGGTTAGTGTTAGCGTACGGGTTAGGATTAGGGGACGGGTGAGGGTAAGGCTTCGGGTAAGGGTTAGGGTTAGGTTTAGGGTTAGGGTTAGGTTTAGGGGACGGGGACAGTTTAGGGTACAGGTTAGGGTACGACAAGGGTTTAGGGTGAGCGTTCGTGTTAGGGTACGGGTTAGTGTTAGCGTACGGGTTAGGATTAGGGGACGGTTGAGGGTACGGCTGCGGGTAAGGGTTAGGGTTAGGGTTATGGTTAGGGTTAGGGTTAGGGGACAGGGACGGTTTAGGGTACAGGTTAGGGTACGACAACGGTTTAGGGTGAGCGTACGTGTTAGGGTACGGGTTAGTGTTAGCGTACGGGTTAGGATTAGGGGACGGGTAAGGGTAAGGCTTCGGATAAGGGTTAGGGTTAGGGTTAGGGTTAGGGTTAGGGGACGGGCACGGTTTAGGGTACAGGTTAGGGTACGACAATGGTTTAGGGTGAGCGTACGTGTTAGGGTACGGCTTAGTGTTAGCGTACGGGTTAGGATCAGGGGACGGGTGAGGGTAAGGCTTCAGGTAAGGGTTAGGGTTAGGGTTACGGTTAGGGTTAGGGGACGGGGACGGTTTAGGGTACAGGTTAGGGTACGACAACGGTTTAGGGTGAGCGTACGTGTTAGGGTACGGGTTAGTGTTAGCGTACGGGTTAGCATTAGGGGACGGGTGAGGGTAAGGCTTCGGGTAAGGGTTAGTGTTAGGGTTAGGGTTAGGGTTAGGGTTAGGGGACAGGGACGGTTTAGGGTACAGGTTAGGGTACGACAACGGTTTAGGGTGAGCGTACGTGTTAGGGTACGGGTTAGTGTTAGCGTACGGGTTAGGATTAGGGGACGGGTGAGGGTAAGGCTTCGGGTAAGGGTTAGGGTTTGGGTTAGGGTTAGGGTTACAGTTAGGGGACGGGGACGGTTTAGGGTACAGGTTAGGGTACGACAACGGTTTAGGGTGAGCGTACGTCTTAGGGTACGGGTTAGTGTTAGCGTACGGGTTAGGATTAGGGGACGGGTGAGGGTAAGGCTTCGGGTAAGGGTTAGGGTTAGGGTTAGGGTTAGGGTTAGGGGACGGGGACGGTTTAGGGTACAGGTTAGGGTACGACAACGGTTTAGGGTGAGCGTACGTGTTAGGGTACGGGTTAGTGTTAGCGTACGGGTTAGGATTAGGGGACGGGTGAGGGTAAGGCTTCGGGTAAGGGTTAGGGTTAGGGTTAGGGTTAGGGTAGGGGACGGGGATGGTTTAGGGTACAGGTTAGGGTACGACAACGGTTTAGGGTGAGCGTACGTGTTAGGGTACGGGTTAGTGTTAGCGTACGGGTTAGGATTAGGGGATGGGTGAGGGTAAGGCTTCGGGTAAGGGTTAGGGTTAGGTTTAGGGTTAGGGTAGGGGACGGGGACGGTTTAGGGTACAGGTTAGGGTACGACAACGGTTTAGGGTGAGCGTATGTGTTAGGGTACGGGTTAGTGTTAGCGTACGGGTTAGGATTAGGGGACCGGTGAGGGTAAGGCTTCGAGTAAGGGTTAGGGTTAGGGTTAGGGTTAGGGTTAGGGGACGGGGACGGTTTAGGGTACAGTTTAGGGTACGACAACGGTTTAGGGAGAGCGTACGTGTTACGGTACGGGTTAGTGTTAGCGTACGGGTTAGGATTAGGTGACGGGTGAGGGTAAGGCTTCGGGTAAGGGTTAGGGTTAGGGTTAGTGTTAGGGGACGGGGACGGTGTCGGGGACGGTTTAGGGTACAGGTTAGGGTACGACAACGTTTTAGGGTGAGCGTACGTGTTAGGGTATGGGTTAGTGATAGCGTACGGGTTAGTATTAGGTAACGGGTGAGGGTAAGGCTTCGGGTAAGGGTTAGGGTTAGGGTTAGGGTTAGGGTTAGGGGACGGGGACGGTTTAGGGTACAGGTTAGGGTACGACAACGGTTTAGGCTGAGCATACGTGTTAGGGTACCGGTTAGTGTTAGCGTACGGGTTAGGATTAGGGGACGTGTAAGGGTAAGGCTTCGGGTGAGTGTTAGGGTTAGGGTTAGGGTTAGGGTTAGCGTTAGGGGACGGGGACGGTTTAGGGTACAGGTTAGGGTACGACAACGGTTTAGGGTGAGCGTACGTGGTAGGGTACGGGTTAGTGTTAGCGTACGGGTTAGGATTAGGGGACGGGTGAGGGTAAGGTTTCGGGTAAGGGTTGGGGTTAGGTTTGGGGTTAGGGTTAGGGGACGGGGACGGTTTAGGGTAAAGGTTAGGGTACGACAACGGTTTAGGGTGAGCGTACGTGTTAGGGTACGGATTAGTGTTAGCGTACGGGTTAGGATTAGGGGACGGGTGAGGGTAAGGCTTCGGGTAAGGGTTAGTGTTAGGGTTAGGGTTAGGGGACGGGGACGGGGACGGGGACGGTTTAGGGTACAGGTTAGGGTACGACAACGGTTTAGGGTGAGCGTACCTCTTAGGGTAAGCGTTAGTGTTAGCGTTCGTGTTAGGATTAGGGCACGGGTGAGGGTAAGGCTTCGGGTAAGTGTTAGGGTTAGGGTTAGGGTTAGGGTTTGGGGACGGGGACGGTTTAGGGTACAGGTTAGGGTACGACAACGGTTTAGGGTGAGCGTACGTGTTAGGGTACGGGTTAGTGTTAGCGTACGGGTTAGGATTAGGGGACGGGTGAGGGTAAGGCTTCGGGTAAGAGTTAGGGTTAGGGTTAGGGTTAGGGTTAGGGTTAGGGGACGGGGACCGTTTAGGGTACAGGTTAGGGTACGACAACGGTTTAGGGTGAGCGTACGTGTTAGGGTACGGGTTAGTGTTAGCGTACGGGTTATGATTAGGGGACGGGTGAGGGTAAGGCTTCGGGTAAGGGTTAGGGTTAGGGTTAGGGTTAGGGTTAGGGTTAGAGGGCGGGGACGGTTTAGGGTACAGGTTAGGGTACGACAACGGTTTAGGGTGAGCGTACGTGTTGGGGTACGGGTTAGTGTTAGCGTACGGGTTAGGATTAGGGGACGGGTGAGGGTAAGGCTTCGGGTAAGGGTTAGGGTTAGGGTTAGGGTTAGGGTTAGGGAACGGGGACGGTTTAGGGTACAGGTTAGGGTACGACAACGCTTTAGTGTGAGCGTACGTGTTAGGGTACGGGTTAGTGTTAGCGTACGTGTTAGGATTAGGGGACGGGTGAGGGTAAGGCTTCGGGTAAGGGTTAGGGTTAGGGTTAGGGTTAGGGTTAGGGGACGGGGACGGTTTAGGGTACAGTTTAGGGTACGACAACGGTTTAGGGTGAGCGTACGTGTTAGGGTACGGTTTAGTGTTAGCCTACGGGTTAGGATTAGGGGACGGGTGAGGGTAAGGCTTCGGGTAAGTGTTAGGGTTTGGGTTAGGGTTAGGGTTAGAGTTAGGGGACGAGGACGGTTTAGGGTACAGGTTAGGGTACGACAACGGTGTAGGGTGAGCGTACGTGTTAGGGTACGGGTTAGTGTTAGCGTACGGGTTAGGATTAGGGGACGGGTGAGGGTAAGGCTTCGGGTAAGGGTTAGGGTTAGAGTTAGGGTTAGGGTTAGGGTTAGGGGACGGGGACGGTTTAGGGTACAGGTTAGGGTACGACAACGGTTTAGGGTGAGGGTACGTGTTAGGGTACGGGTTAGTGTTAGCGTACGGTTTAGGATTAGGGGACGTGTGAGGGTAAGGCTTCGGGTAAGGGTTAGGGTTAAGCTTAGGGTTTGGGGACGGGGACGGGGCCGGTTTAGGGTACAGGTTAGGGTACGACAACGGTTTAGGGTGAGCGTACGTGTTAGGGTACGGGTTAGTGTTAGCGTACGGGTTAGGATTAGGGGACGGGTGAGGCTAAGGCTTCGGGTAAGGGTTAGGGTTAGGGTTAGGGTTAGGGTTAGGGGATGGGGACAGTTTAGGGTACAGGTTAGGTTACGACAACCGTTTAGGGTGAGCGTACGTGTTAGGGTACGGGTTAGTGTTAGCGTACGGGTTAGGATTAGGGGACGGATGAGGGTAAGGCTTCGGGTAAGGGTTAGGGTTAGGGTTAGGGTTAGGGATAGGGGACGGGGACGGGGACGGTTTAGGGGACAGGTTAGGGTACGACAACGGTTTAGGGTGAGCGTACGTGTTAGGGTACGGTTTAGTGTTAGTGTACGGGTTAGGATTAGGGGACGGGTGAGGGTAAGGATTCGGGTAAGGGTTAGGGTTAGGGTTAGGGTTAGAGGACGGGGACGGTTTAGGGTATAGGTTAGGGTACGACAACGTTTTAGGGTGAGCGTACGTGTTAGGGTACGGATTAGTATTGGCGTACGGTTTAGGATTAGGGGACGGGTGAGGGTAAGGCTTCGGGTTAGGGTTAGGGTTAGGGTTAGGGTTAGTGGACGGGGACGGTTTAGGGTACAGGTTAGGGTACGACAACGGTTTCGGGTGAGCGTACGTGTTAGGGTACGGGTTAGTGTTAGCGTACGGGTTAGGATTAGGGGACGGGTGAGGGTAAGGCTTCGGGTAAGGGTTAGGGTTAGGGTTATGTTAGGGTTAGGGTTAGGGGACGGGGACAGTTTAGGGTACAGGTTAGGGTACGACAACGGTTTAGGGTGAGCGTACGTGTTAGGGTACGGGTTAGTGTTAGCGTACGGGTTAGGATTAGGGGACGGGTGAGTGTAAGGCTTCGGGTAAGGGTTAGGGTTAGGGTTAGGGTTAGGGTTAGGGTTAGGGGACGGGGACGGTTTTGGGTACAGGTTAGGGTACGACAACGGTTTAGGGTTTGCGTATGTGTTACGGTACGGGTTAGTGTTAGCGTACGGGTTAGGATTAGGGGACGGGTGAGGGTAAGGCTTCGGGTAAGGGTTAGGGTTAGGGTTAGGGTTAGGGTTAGGGGACGGGGACGGTTTAGGGTACAGGTTAGGGTACGACAATGGTTTAGGGTGAGCGTACGTGTTAGGGTACGGGTTAGTGTTAGCGTACAGGTTAGGATTAGGGGACGTGTGAGGGTAAGGCTTCAGGCAAGGGTTAGGGTTAGGTTTAGGGTACAGGTTAGGGTACGACAACGGTTTAGGGTTTGCGTACGTGTTAGGGTACGGGTTAGTGTTAGCGTACGGGTTAGGAATAGGGGACAGGTGAGGGTAAGGCTTCGGGTAAGGGTTAGGGTTAGGGTTAGGTTTAGGGTTAGGGTTAGGGGACGGGGACGGTTTAGGGTACAGGTTAGGGTACGAAAATGGTTTAGGGTGAGCGTACGTGTTAGGGTACGGGTTAGTGTTAGCGTACAGGTTAGGATTAGGGGACGTGTGAGGGTAAGGCTTCGGGCAAGGGTTAGGGTTAGGGTTAGGTTTAGGGGACGGGGACGGTTTAGGGTACAGGTTAGGGTACGACAATGGTTTAGGGTGAGCGTACGTGTTAGGGTACGGGTTAGTGTTAGCGTACGGATTAGGATTAGGGGACAGGTGAGTGTAAGGCTTCGAGTAAGGGTTAGGGTTATGGTTAGGGTTAGGGTTAGGGGACGGGGACGGTTTAGGGTACAGGTTAGGGTACGACAACGGTTTAGTGTGAGCGTACGTGTTAGGGTACGGGTTAGTGTTAGCGTACGGTTTAGGATTAGGGGACGGGTGGGGGTAAGGCTTCAGGTAAGGGTTAGGGTTAGGGTTAGGGTTAGGGTTAGGGGACGGGGACGGTTTAGGGTACAGGTCAGGGTACGACAACGTTTTACGGTGAGCGTACGTGTTAGGGTACAGTTTAGTGTTAGCGTACGGGTTAGGATTAGGGGACGGGTAAGGGTAAGGCTTCGGGTGAGTGTTAGGGTTAGGGTTAGGGTTAGGGTTAGGGGACGGGGACGGTTTAGGGTACAGGTTAGGGTACGACAACGGTTTAGTGTGAGCGTAGGTGTTAGGGTACGGGTTAGTGTTAGCGTACAGGTTAGGATTAGGGGACGTGTGAGGGTAAGGCTTCGGGCAAGCGTTAGGGTTAGAGTTAGGGTTAGGGGACGGGGACGGTTTAGGGTACAGGTTAGGGTACGACAACGGTTTAGGGTGAGCGTACGTGTTAGGGTACGGGTTAGTGTTAGCGTACGGGTTAGGATTAGGGAACGGATGAGGGTAAGGCTTCGGGTAAGGGTTAGGGTTAGGGTTAGGGTTAGGGTTAGTGGACGGGGACGGTTTAGGGTACAGGTTTGAGTACGACAACGGTTTAGGGTGAGCGTACGTGTTAGGGTACGGGTTAGTGTTAGCGTTCGGGTTAGGATTAGGGGACGGGTAAGGGTAAGGCTTCGGGTGAGTGTTAGGGTTAGGGTTAGGGGACGGGGACGGTTTAGGGTACAGGTTAGGGTACGACAATGGTTTAGGGTGAGCGTACGTGTTAGGGTATGGGTTAGTGTTAGCGTACAGGTTAGGATTAGGGGACGTGTGAGGGTAAGGCTTCGGGCAAGCCTTAGGGTTAGGGTTAGGGTTAGGGGACGGGGACGGTTTAGGGTACAGGTTAGGGTACGACAACGTTTTAGGGTGAGCGTACGTGTTAGGGTAAGGGTTAGTGTTAGCGTACGGGTTAGGATTAGGGGACGGGTGAGGGTAAGGCCTCGGGTAAGGGTTAGGGTTAGGGTTAGGGTTAGGGTTAGGGTTAGGGGACGGGGACAGTTTAGGGTACAGGTTAGGGTATGACAACGGTTTAGGGTGAGCGTACGTGTTAGGGTACGGGATAGTGTTAGCGTACGGGTTAGGATTAGGGGACGGGTGAGGGTAAGGCTGCGGGTAAGGGTTAGGGTTAGGGTTATGGTTAGGGTTAGGGGACAGGGACGGTTTAGGGTACAGGTTAGGGTACGACAACGGTTTAGGGTGAGCGTACGTGTTAGGGTACGGGTTAGTGTTAGCGTACGGGTTAGGATTAGGGGACGGGTGAGGGTAAGGCTTCGGGTAAGGGTTAGTGTTAGGGTTCGGGTTAGGGTTAGGGTTAGGGGACAGGGACGGTTTAGGGTACAAGTTAGGGTACGACAACGGTTTAGGGTGAGGGTACGTGTTAGGGTACGGGTTAGTGATAGCGTACGGGTTAGTATTAGGTAACGGGTGAGGGTAGGGCTTCGGGTAAGGGTTAGGGGTAGGGTTAGGGTTAGGGTTAGGGGACGGATGAGGGTAAGGCTTCGGGTAAGGGTTAGGGTTAGGGTTAGGGTTAGGGTTAGTGGACAGGGACGGTTTAGGGTACAGGTTTGGGTACGACAACGGTTTAGGGTGAGCGTACGTGTTAGGGTACGGGTTAGTGTTAGCGTACGGGTTAGGATTAGGGGACGGGTAAGGGTAAGGCTTCGGGTGAGTGTTAGGGTTAGGGTTAGGGCACGGGGACGGTTTAGGGTACAGGTTAGGGTACGACAATGGTTTAGGGTGAGCGTACGTGTTAGGGTACGTGTTAGTGTTAGCGTACAGGTTAGGATTAGGGGACGTGTGAGGGTAAGGCTTCGGGCAAGCGTTAGGGTTAGGGTTAGGGTTAGGGGACGGGGACGGTTTAGGGTACAGGTTAGGGTACGACAACGTTTTAGGGTGAGCGTACGTGTTAGGGTAAGGGTTAGTGTTAGCGTATGGGTTAGGATTAGGGGACGGGTGAGGGTAAGGCCTCGGGTAAGGGTTAGGGTTAGGGTTAGGGTTAGGGTTAGGGTTAGGGGACGGGGACAGTTTAGGGTACAGGTTAGGGTACGACAACGGTTTAGGGTGAGCGTACGTGTTAGGGTATGGGTTAGTGTTAGCGTACGGGTTAGGATTAGGGGACGGGTGAGGGTAAGGCTTCGGGTAAGGGTTAGGGTTAGGGTTAGGGGACGGGGACGGTTTAGGGTACAGGTTAGGGTACGACAACGGTTTAGTGTGAGCGTACGTGTTAGGGTACGGGTTAGTGTTAGCGTACGGGTTAGTATTAGGGGACGGGTGGGGGTAAGGCTTCGGGTAAGGGTTAGGGTTAGGGTTAGGGTTAGGGTTAGGGGACGGGGACGGTTTAGGGTACAGGTTAGGGTACGACAACGGTTTAGGGTGTGCGTACGTGTTAGGGTACGGGTTAGTGTTAGCGTACGGGTTAGGATTAGGGGACGGGTGAGGGTAAGGCTTCGGGTAAGGGTTAGGGTTAGGGTTAGGGTTAGGGTTAGGGGACGGGGACGGTTTAGGGTACAGGTTAGGGTACGACAACGGTTTAGGGTGAGCGTACGTGTTAGGGTACGGGTTAGTGTTAGCGTACGGTTTAGGATTAGGGGACGGGTGGGGGTAAGGCTTCGGGTAACGGTTAGGGTTAGGGTTAGGTTAGGGTTAGGGGACGGGGACGGTTTAGGGTACAGGTTAGGGTACGACAATGGTTTAGGGTGAGCGTACGTGTTAGGGTACGGGTTAGTGTTAGCGTACGGGTTAGGATTAGGGGACAGGTGAGGGTAAGGCTTCGGGTAAGGGTTAGTGTTAGGGTTAGGGTTAGGGTTAGGGTTAGGGGACAGGGACGGTTTAGGGTATAAGTTAGGGTACGACAACGGTTTACGGTGAGCGTACGTGTTAGGGTACGGGTTAGTGATAGCATACGGGTTAGTATTAGGTAACGGGTGAGGGTAAGGCTTCGGGTAAGGGTTAGGGGTAGGGTTAGGGTTAGGGTTAGGGGACGGGGACGGTGTAGGGTACAGGTTAAGGTACGACAACGGTTTAGGGTGAGCGTACGTGTTAGGGTACGGGTTAGTGTTAGCGTACGGGTTAGGATTAGGGGACGGATGAGGGTAAGGCTTCGGGTAAGGGTTAGGGTTAGGGTTAGGGTTAGGGTTAGTGGACGGGGACGGTTTAGGGTACAGGTTTGGGTACTACAACGGTTTAGGGTGAGCGTACGTGTTAGGGTACGGGTTAGTGTTAGCGTACGGGTTAGGATTAGGGGACGGGTAAGGGTAAGGCTTCGGGTGAGTGTTAGGGTTAGGGTTAGGGGACGGGGACGGTTTAGGGTACAGGTTAGGGTACGACAATGGTTTAGGGTGAGCGTACGTGTTAGGGTACGGGTTAGTGTTAGCGTATAGGTTAGGATTAGGGGACGTGTGAGGGTAAGGCTTCGGGCAAGCCTTAGGGTTAGGGTTAGGGTTAGGGGACGGGGACGGTTTAGGGTACAGGTTAGGGTACGACAACGTTTTAGGGTGAGCGTACTTGTTAGGGTAAGGGTTAGTGTTAGCGTACGGGTTAGGATTAGGGGACGGGTGAGGGTAAGGCCTCGGGTAAGGGTTAGGGTTAGGGTTAGGGTTAGGGTTAGGGGACGGGGACGGGGACGGGGACAGTTTAGGGTACAGGTTAGGGTACGACAACGGTTTAGGGTGAGCGTACGTGTTAGGGTACGGGTTAGTGTTAGCGTACGGGTTAGGATTAGGGGACGGGTGAGGGTAAGGCTTCGGGTAAGGGTTAGGGTTAGGGTTATGGTTAGGGTTAGGGGACAGGGACGGTTTAGGGTACAGGTTAGGGTACGACAACGGTTTAGGGTGAGCGTACGTGTTAGGGTACGGGTTATTGTTAGCGTACGGGTTAGGATTAGGGGACGGGTGAGGGTAAGGCTTCGGGTAAGGGTTAGGGTTAGGGTTAGGGTTAGGGTTAGGGGACGGGGACGGTTTAGGGTACAGGTTAGGGTACGACAACGGTTTAGGGTTTGCGTACGTGTTAGGGTACGGGTTAGTGTTAGCGTACGTGTCAGGATTAGGGGACAGGTGAGGGTAAGGATTCGGGTAAGGGTTAGGGTTAGGGTTAGGTTTAGGGTTAGGATTAGGGGACGGGGATGCTTTAGGGTACAGGTTAGGGTACGAAAATGGTTTAGGGTGAGCGTACGTGTTAGGGTACGGGTTAGTGATAGCGTACGGGTTAGTATTACGTAACGGGTGAGGGTAAGGCTTCGGGTAAGGGTTAGGGATAGGGTTAGGGTTAGGGTACGGGGACGGTGTAGGGTACAGGTTAGGGTATGACAACGGTTTAGTGTGAGCGTAGGTGTTAGGGTACGGGTTAGTGTTAGCGTACAGGTTAGGATTAGGGGACGTGTGAGGGTAAGGCTTCGGGCAAGCGTTAGGGTTAGAGTTAGGGTTAGGGGACGGGGACGGTTTAGGGTACAGGTTAGGGTACGACAACGGTTTAGGGTGAGCGTACGTGTTAGGGTACGGGTTAGTGTTAGCGTACGGGTTAGGATTAGGGGACGGGTGAGGGTAAGGCTTCGGGTAACGGTTAGGGTTAGGGTTAGGGTTAGGGTTAGGGGACAGGGACAGTTTAGGGTACAGGTTAGGGTACGACAACGGTTTAGGGTGAGCGTACGTGTTAGGGTACGGGTTAGTGTTAGCGTACGGGTTAGGATTAGGGGACGGGTGAGGGTAAGGCTTCGGGTAAGGGTTAGTGTTAGGGTTCGGGTTAGGGTTAGGGTTAGGGGACAGGGACGGTTTAGGGTACAAGTTAGGGTACGACAACGGTTTACGGTGAGCGTACGTGTTAGGGTACGGGTTAGTGATAGCGTACGGGTTAGTATTAGGTAACGGGTGAGGGTAAGGCTTCGGGTAAGGGTTAGGGGTAGGGTTAGGGTTAGGGTTAGGGGACGGGGACGGTGTAGGGTACAGGTTAAGGTACGACAACGGTTTAGGGTGAGCGTACGTGTTAGGGTACGGGTTAGTGTTAGCGTACGGGTTAGGATTAGGGGACGGATGAGGGTAAGGCTTCGGGTAAGGGTTAGGGTTAGGGTTAGGGTTAGGGTTAGTGGACGGGGACGGTTTAGGGTACAGGTTTGGGTACGACAACGGTTTAGGGTGAGCGTACGTGTTAGGGTACGGGTTAGTGTTAGCGTACGGGTTAGGATTAGGGGACGGGTAAGGGTAAGGCTTCGGGTGAGTGTTAGGGTTAGGGTTAGGGGACGGGGACGGTTTAGGGTACAGGTTAGGGTACGACAATGGTTTAGGGTGAGCGTACGTGTTAGGGTACGGGTTAGTGTTAGCGTACAGGTTAGGATTAGGGGACGTGTGAGGGTAAGGCTTCGGGCAAGCGTTAGGGTTAGGGTTAGGGTTAGGGGACGGGGACGGTTTAGGGTACAGGTTAGGGTACGACAACGTTTTAGGGTGAGCGTACGTGTTAGGGTAAGGGTTAGTGTTAGCGTACGGGTTAGGATTAGGGGATGGGTGAGGGTAAGGCCTCGGGTAAGGGTTAGGGTTAGGGTTAGGGTTAGGGTTAGGGTTAGGGGACGGGGACAGTTTAGGGTACAGGTTAGGGTACGACAACGGTTTAGGGTGAGCGTACGTGTTAGGGTACGGGTTAGTGTTAGCGTACGGGTTAGGATTAGGGGACGGGTGAGGGTAAGGCTTCGGGTAAGGGTTAGGGTTAGGGTTATGGTTAGGGTTAGGGGACAGGGACGGTTTAGGGTACAGGTTAGGGTACGACAACGGTTTAGGGTGAGCGTACGTGTTAGGGTACGGGTTATTGTTAGCGTACGGGTTAGGATTAGGGGACGGGTGAGGGTAAGGCTTCGGGTAAGGGTTAGAGTTAGGGTTAGGGTTAGGGTTAGGGGACGGGGACGGTTTAGGGTACAGGTTAGGGTACGACAACGGTTTAGGGTTTGCGTACGTGTTAGGGTACGGGTTAGTGTTAGCGTACGGGTCAGGATTAGGGGACAGGTGAGGGTAAGGCTTCGGGTAAGGGTTAGGGTTAGGGTTAGGTTTAGGGTTAGGGTTAGGGGACGGGGATGGTTTAGGGTACAGGTTAGGGTACGAAAATGGTTTAGGGTGAGCGTACGTGTTAGGGTACGGGTTAGTGTTAGCGTACAGGTTAGGATTAGGGGAAGTGTGAGGGTAAGGCTTCGGGCAAGGGTTAGGGTTAGGGTTAGGGGACGGGGACGATTTAGGGTACAGGTTAGGGTACGACAATGGTTTAGGGCGAGCGTACGTGTTAGGGTACGGGTTAGTGTTAGCGTACGGGTTAGGATTAGGGGACGGGTGAGGGTAAGGCTTCGGGTAAGGGTTAGGGTTAGGGTTAGGGTTAGGGTTAGGGGACGGGGACGGTTTGGGGTACAGGTTAGGGTACGACAACGGTTTAGGGTGAGCGTACGTGTTAGGGTACGGGTTAGTGTTAGCGTACGGGTTAGGATTAGGGGACGGGTGAGGGTAAGGCTTCGGGTAACAGTTAGGGTTAGGGTTAGGGTTAGGGTTAGGGGATGGGGACGGTTTAGGGTACAGGTTAGGGTATGACAACGGTTTAGGGTGAGCGTACGTGTTAGGGTACGGGTTAGTGTTAGCGTACGGGTTAGGATTAGGGGACGGGTGAGGGTAAGGCTTCGGGTAAGGGTTAGAGTTAGGGTTAGTGTTAGGGTCAGGGTTAGGGGACAGGAACGGTTTAGGGTACAAGTTAGGGTACGACAACGGTTTACGGTGAGCGTACATGTTAGGGTACGGGTTAGTGATAGCGTACGGGTTAGTATTAGGTAACGGGAGAGGGTAAGGCTTCGGGTAAGGGTTAGGGGTAGGGTTAGGGTTAGGGTTAGGGGACGGGGACGGTGTAGGGTACAGGTTAAGGTACGACAACGGTTTAGGGTGAGCGTACGTGTTAGGGTACGGGTTAGTGTTAGCGTACGGGTTAGGATTAGTGGACGGAGGAGGGTAAGGCTTCGGGTAAGGGTTAGGGTTAGGGTTAGGGTTAGGGTTAGTGGACGGGGACGGTTTAGGGTACAGGTTTGGGTACGACAACGGTTTAGGGTGAGCGTACGTGTTAGGGTACGGGTTAGTGTTAGCGTACGGGTTAGGATTAGGGGACGGGTAAGGGTAAGGCTTCGGGTGAGTGTTAGGGTTAGGGTTAGGGGACGGGGACGGTTTAGGGTACAGGTTAGGGTACGACAATGGTTTAGGGTGAGCGTACGTGTTAGGGTACGGGTTAGTGTTAGCGTACAGGTTAGGATTAGGGGACGTGTGAGGGTAAGGCTTCGGGCAAGCGTTAGTGTTAGGGTTAGGGTTAGGGGACGGGGACGGTTTAGGGTACAGGTTAGGGTACGACAACGTTTTAGGGTGAGCGTACGTGTTAGGGTAAGGGTTAGTGTTAGCGTACGGGTTAGGATTAGGGGACGGGTGAGGGTAAGGCCTCGGGTAAGGGTTAGGGTTAGGGTTAGGGTTAGGGTTAGGGTTAGGGGACGGGGACAGTTTAGGGTACAGGTTAGGGTACGACAACGGTTTAGGGTGAGCGTACGTGTTAGGGTACGGGTTAGTGTTAGCGTACGGGTTAGGATTAGGGGACGGGTGAGGGTAAGGCTTCGGGTAAGGGTTAGGGTTAGGGTTATGGTTAGGGTTAGGGGACAGGGACGGTTTAGGGTACAGGTTAGGGTACGACAACGGTTTAGGGTTTGCGTACGTGTTAGGGTACGGGTTAGTGTTAGCGTACGGGTCAGGATTAGGGGACAGGTGAGGGTAAGGCTTCGGGTAAGGGTTAGGGTTAGGGTTAGGTTTAGGGTTAGGGTTAGGGGACGGGGATGGTTTAGGGTACAGGTTAGGGTACGAAAATGGTTTAGGGTGAGCGTACGTGTTAGGGTACGGGTTAGTGTTAGCGTACAGGTTAGGATTAGGGGACGTGTGAGGGTAAGGCTTCGGGCAAGGGTTAGGGTTAGGGTTAGGGGACGGGGACGGTTTAGGGTACAGGTTAGGGTACGACAACGGTTTAGGGTGAGCGTACGTGTTAGGGTACGGGTTAGTGTTAGCGTACAGGTTAGGATTAGGGGACGTGTGAGGGTAAGGCTTCGGGCAAGGGTTAGGGTTAGGGTTAGGGGACGGGGACGGTTTAGGGTACAGGTTAGGGTACGACAACGGTTTAGTGTGAGCGTACGTGTTAGGGTACGGGTTAGTGTTAGCGTACGGTTTAGGATTAGGGGACGGGTGGGGGTAAGGCTTCAGGTTAGGGTTAGGGTTAGGTTTAGGGTTAGGATTAGGGGACGGGGACGGTTTAGGGTACAGGTTAGGGTACGACAATGGTTTAGGGTGAGCGTACGTGTTAGGGTACGGGTTAGTGTTAGCGTACGGGTTAGGATTAGGGGACGGGTGAGGGTAAGGCTTCGGGTAAGGGTTAGGGTTAGGGTTAGGGTTAGGGTTAGGGGACGGGGACGGTTTGGCGTACAGGTTAGGGTACGACAACGGTTTAGGGTGAGCGTACGTGTTAGGGTACGGGTTAGTGTTAGCGTACGGGTTAGGATTAGGGGACGGGTGAGGGTAAGGCTTCGGGTAAGGGTTAGTGTTAGGGTTAGGGTTAGGGTTAGGGTTAGGGGACGGGGAAGGTTTAGGGTACAAGTTAGGGTACGACAACGGTTTAGGGTGAGCGTACGTGTTAGGGTACGGGTTAGTTATAGCGTACGGGTTAGTATTAGGTAACGGGTGAGGGTAAGGCTTCGGGTAAGGGTTAGGGTTAGGGTTAGGGTTAGGGTTAGGGTACGGGGACGGTGTAGGGTACAGGTTAGGGTATGACAACGGTTTAGGGTGAGCGTACGTGTTAGGGTACGGGTTAGTGTTAGCGTACGGGTTAGGATTAGGGGACGGATGAGGGTAAGGCTTCGGGTAAGGGTTAGGGTTAGGGTTAGGGTTAGGGTTAGGGGACGGGGACGGTTTAGGGTACAGGTTAGGGTACGACAACGGTTTAGGGTGAGCGTACGTGTTAGGGTACGGGTTAGTGTTAGCGTACGGGTTAGGATTAGGGGACGGGTAAGGGTAAGGCTTCGGGTGAGTGTTAGGGTTAGGGTTAGGGTTAGGGTTAGGGGACGGGGACGGTTTAGGGTACAGGTTAGGGTACGACAACGGTTTAGGGTGAGCGTACGTGTTAGGGTACGGGTTAGTGTTAGCGTACAGGTTAGGATTAGGGGACGTGTGAGGGTAAGGCTTCGGGCAAGCGTTAGGGTTAGGGTTAGGGTTAGGGGACGGGGACGGTTTAGGGTACAGGTTAGGGTATGCCAACGGTTTAGGGTGAGCGTAGGTGTTAGGGTACGGGTTAGTGTTAGCGTACGGGTTAGGATTAGGGGACGGGTGAGGGTAAGGCTTCGGGTAAGGGTTAGGGTTAGGGTTAGGGTTAGGGTTAGGGTTAGGGGACGGGGACAGTTTAGGGTACAGGTTAGGGTACGACAACGGTTTAGGGTGAGCGTACGTGTTAGGGTATGGGTTAGTGTTAGCGTACGGGTTAGGATTAGGGGACGGTTGAGGGTAAGGCATCGGGTAAGGGTTAGGGTTAGGGTTATGGTTAGGGTCAGGGTTAGGGGACAGGGACGGTTTAGGGTACAGGTTAGGGTACGACAACGGTTTAGGGTGAGCGTACGTGTTAGGGTACGTGTTAGTGTTAGCGTACGGGTTAGGATTAGGGGACGGATGAGTGTAAGGCTTCGGGTAAGGGTTAGGGTTAGGGTTAGGGTTAGGGTTAGGGGACGGGGACGGTTTAGGGTACAGGTTAGGGTACGACAACGGTTTAGGGTGAGCGTACGTGTTAGCGTACGGGTTAGTGTTAGCGTACGGGTTAGGATTAGGGGACGGGTAAGTGTAAGGCTTCGGGTGAGTGTTAGGGTTAGGGTTAGGGGACGGGGACGGTGTAGGGTACAGGTTAAGGTACGACAACGGTTTAGGGTGAGCGTACGTGTTAGGGTACGGGTTAGTGTTAGCGTACGGGTTAGGATTAGGGGACGGATGAGGGTAAGGCTTCGGGTAAGGGTTAGGGTTAGGGTTAGGGTTAGGGTTAGTGGACGGGGACGGTTTAGGGTACAGGTTTGGGTACTACAACGGTTTAGGGTGAGCGTACGTGTTAGGGTACGGGTTAGTGTTAGCGTACGGGTTAGGATTAGGGGACGGGTAAGGGTAAGGCTTCGGGTGAGTGTTAGGGTTAGGGTTAGGGGACGGGGACGGTTTAGGGTACAGGTTAGGGTACGACAATGGTTTAGGGTGAGCGTACGTGTTAGGGTACGGGTTAGTGTTAGCGTACAGGTTAGGATTAGGGGACGTGTGAGGGTAAGGCTTCGGGCAAGCCTTAGGGTTAGGGTTAGGGTTAGGGGACGGGGACGGTTTAGGGTACAGGTTAGGGTACGACAACGTTTTAGGGTGAGCGTACGTGTTAGGGTAAGGGTTAGTGTTAGCGTACGGGTTAGGATTAGGGGACGGGTGAGGGTAAGGCCTCGGGTAAGGGTTAGGGTTAGGGTTAGGGTTAGGGTTAGGGGACGGGTACGGGGACGGGGACAGTTTAGGGTACAGGTTAGGGTACGACAACGGTTTAGGGTGAGCGTACGTGTTAGGGTAAGGGTTAGTGTTAGCGTACGGGTTAGGATTAGGGGACGGGTGAGGGTAAGGCTTCGGGTAAGGGTTAGGGTTAGGGTTATGGTTAGGGTTAGGGGACAGGGACGGTTTAGGGTACAGCTTAGGGTACGACAACGGTTTAGGGTGAGCGTACGTGTTAGGGTACGGGTTATTGTTAGCGTACGGGTTAGGATTAGGGGACGGGTGAGGGTAAGGCTTCGGGTAAGGGTTAGGGTTAGGGTTAGGGTTAGGGTTAGGGGACGGGGACGGTTTAGGGTACAGGTTAGGGTACGACAACGGTTTAGGGTTTGCGTACGTGTTAGGGTACGGGTTAGTGTTAGCGTACGTGTCAGGATTAGGGGACAGGTGAGGGTAAGGTTTCGGGTAAGGGTTAGGGTTAGGGTTAGGTTTAGGGTTAGGATTAGGGGACGGGGATGGTTTAGGGTACAGGTTAGGGTACGAAAATGGTTTAGGGTGAGCGTACGTGTTAGGGTACGGGTTAGTGATAGCGTACGGGTTAGTATTACGTAACGGGTGAGGGTAAGGCTTCGGGTAAGGGTTAGGGATAGGGTTAGGGTTAGGGTACGGGGACGGTGTAGGGTACAGGTTAGGGTATGACAACGGTTTAGTGTGAGCGTAGGTGTTAGGGTACGGGTTAGTGTTAGCGTACAGGTTAGGATTAGGGGACGTGTGAGGGTAAGGCTTCGGGCAAGCGTTAGGGTTAGAGTTAGGGTTAGGGGACGGGGACGGTTTAGGGTACAGGTTAGGGTACGACAACGGTTTAGGGTGAGCGTACGTGTTAGGGTACGGGTTAGTGTTAGCGTACGGGTTAGGATTAGGGGACGGGTGAGGGTAAGGCTTCGGGTAACGGTTAGGGTTAGGGTTAGGGTTAGGGTTAGGGGACAGGGACAGTTTAGGGTACAGGTTAGGGTACGACAACGGTTTAGGGTGAGCGTACGTGTTAGGGTACGGGTTAGTGTTAGCGTACGGGTTAGGATTAGGGGACGGGTGAGGGTAAGGCTTCGGGTAAGGGTTAGTGTTAGGGTTCGGGTTAGGGTTAGGGTTAGGGGACAGGGACGGTTTAGGGTACAAGTTAGGGTACGACAACGGTTTACGGTGAGCGTACGTGTTAGGGTACGGGTTAGTGATAGCGTACGGGTTAGTATTAGGTAACGGGTGAGGGTAAGGCTTCGGGTAAGGGTTAGGGGTAGGGTTAGGGTTAGGGTTAGGGGACGGGGACGGTGTAGGGTACAGGTTAAGGTACGACAACGGTTTAGGGTGAGCGTACGTGTTAGGGTACGGGTTAGTGTTAGCGTACGGGTTAGGATTAGGGGACGGATGAGGGTAAGGCTTCGGGTAAGGGTTAGGGTTAGGGTTAGGGTTAGGGTTAGTGGACGGGGACGGTTTAGGGTACAGGTTTGGGTACGACAACGGTTTAGGGTGAGCGTACGTGTTAGGGTACGGGTTAGTGTTAGCGTACGGGTTAGGATTAGGGGACGGGTAAGGGTAAGGCTTCGGGTGAGTGTTAGGGTTAGGGTTAGGGGACGGGGACGGTTTAGGGTACAGGTTAGGGTACGACAATGGTTTAGGGTGAGCGTACGTGTTAGGGTACGGGTTAGTGTTAGCGTACAGGTTAGGATTAGGGGACGTGTGAGGGTAAGGCTTCGGGCAAGCGTTAGGGTTAGGGTTAGGGTTAGGGGATGGGGACGGTTTAGGGTACAGGTTAGGGTACGACAACGTTTTAGGGTGAGCGTACGTGTTAGGGTAAGGGTTAGTGTTAGCGTACGGGTTAGGATTAGGGGATGGGTGAGGGTAAGGCCTCGGGTAAGGGTTAGGGTTAGGGTTAGGGTTAGGGTTAGGGTTAGGGGACGGGGACAGTTTAGGGTACAGGTTAGGGTACGACAACGGTTTAGGGTGAGCGTACGTGTTAGGGTACGGGTTAGTGTTAGCGTACGGGTTAGGATTAGGGGACGGGTGAGGGTAAGGCTTCGGGTAAGGGTTAGGGTTAGGGTTAGGGTTAGGGTTAGGGGACGGGGACGGTTTAGGGTACAGGTTAGGGTACGACAACGGTTTAGGGTGAGCGTACGTGTTAGGGTACGGGTTAGTGTTAGCGTACGGGTTAGGATTAGGGGACGGGTGAGGGTAAGGCTTCGGGTAAGGGTTAGGGTTAGGGTTAGGGTTAGGGTTAGGGGACGGGGACGGTTTAGGGTACAGGTTAGGGTACGACAACGGTTTAGGGTTTGCGTACGTGTTAGGGTACGGGTTAGTGTTAGCGTACGGGTTAGGATTAGGGGACGGGTGAGGGTAAGGCTTCGGGTAAGGGTTAGGGTTAGGGTTAGGTTTAGGGTTAGGGTTAGGGGACGGGGACGGTTTAGGGTACAGGTTAGGGTACGACAACGGTTTAGGGTGAGCGTACGTGTTAGGGTACGGGTTAGTGTTAGCGTACGGGTTAGGATTAGGGGACGGGTGAGGGTAAGGCTTCGGGCAAGGGTTAGGGTTAGGGTTAGGGGACGGGGACGGTTTAGGGTACAGGTTAGGGTATGACAACGGTTTAGGGTGAGCGTACGTGTTAGGGTACGGGTTAGTGTTAGCGTACGGGTTAGGATTAGGGGACGGGTGAGGGTAAGGCTTCGGGTAAGGGTTAGTGTTAGGGTTAGTGTTAGGGTCAGGGTTAGGGGACAGGAACGGTTTAGGGTACAAGTTAGGGTACGACAACGGTTTACGGTGAGCGTACATGTTAGGGTACGGGTTAGTGATAGCGTACGGGTTAGTATTAGGTAACGGGAGAGGGTAAGGCTTCGGGTAAGGGTTAGGGGTAGGGTTAGGGTTAGGGTTAGGGGACGGGGACGGTGTAGGGTACAGGTTAAGGTACGACAACGGTTTAGGGTGAGCGTACGTGTTAGGGTACGGGTTAGTGTTAGCGTACGGGTTAGGATTAGTGGACGGAGGAGGGTAAGGCTTCGGGTAAGGGTTAGGGTTAGGGTTAGGGTTAGGGTTAGTGGACGGGGACGGTTTAGGGTACAGGTTTGGGTACGACAACGGTTTAGGGTGAGCGTACGTGTTAGGGTACGGGTTAGTGTTAGCGTACGGGTTAGGATTAGGGGACGGGTAAGGGTAAGGCTTCGGGTGAGTGTTAGGGTTAGGGTTAGGGGACGGGGACGGTTTAGGGTACAGGTTAGGGTACGACAATGGTTTAGGGTGAGCGTACGTGTTAGGGTACGGGTTAGTGTTAGCGTACAGGTTAGGATTAGGGGACGTGTGAGGGTAAGGCTTCGGGCAAGCGTTAGTGTTAGGGTTAGGGTTAGGGGACGGGGACGGTTTAGGGTACAGGTTAGGGTACGACAACGTTTTAGGGTGAGCGTACGTGTTAGGGTAAGGGTTAGTGTTAGCGTACGGGTTAGGATTAGGGGACGGGTGAGGGTAAGGCCTCGGGTAAGGGTTAGGGTTAGGGTTAGGGTTAGGGTTAGGTAGACGGGGACGGTTTAGGGTACAGGTTAGGGTACGACAACGGTTTAGGGTGAGCGTACGTGTTAGGGTACGGGTTAGTGTTAGCGTACGGGTTAGGATTAGGGGACGGGTGAGGGTAAGGCTTCGGGTAAGGGTTAGGGTTAGGGTTATGGTTAGGGTTAGGGGACGGGGACGGTTTAGGGTACAGGTTAGGGTACGACAACGGTTTAGGGTTTGCGTACGTGTTAGGGTACGGGTTAGTGTTAGCGTACGGGTTAGGATTAGGGGACGGGTGAGGGTAAGGCTTCGGGTAAGGTTTAGGGTTAGGGTTAGGTTTAGGGTTAGGGTTAGGGGACGGGGACGGTTTAGGGTACAGGTTAGGGTACGAAAATGGTTTAGTGTGAACGTACGTGTTAGGGTACGGGTTAGTGTTAGCGTACAGGTTAGGATTAGGGGACGTGTGAGGGTAAGGCTTCGGGCAAGGGTTAGGGTTAGGGTTAGGGTTAGGGGACGGGGACGGTTTAGTGTACAGGTTAGGGTACGACAACGGTTTAGGGTGAGCGTACGTGTTAGGGTACGGGTTAGTGTTAGCGTACGGGTTAGGATTAGGGGACAGGTGAGGGTAAGGCTTCGGGTAAGGGTTAGGGTTAGGGTTAGGGTTAGGGTTAGGGGACGGGGACGGTTTAGGGTACAGGTTAGGGTACGACAACGGTTTAGTGTGCGCATACGTGTTAGGGTACGGGTTAGTGTTAGCGTACGGTTTAGGATTAGGGGACGGGTGGGGGTAAGGCTTCGGGTAAGGGTTAGGGTTAGGGTTAGGGTTAGGGTTAGGGGAAGGGGACGGTTTAGGGTACAGGTTAGGGTACGACAACGGTTTAGGGTGAGCGTTCGTGTTAGGGTACGGGTTAGTGTTACCGTACGGGTTAGGATTAGGGGACGGGTGAGGGTAAGGCTTCGGGTAAGGGTTAGTGTTAGGGTTAGGGTTAGGGTTAGGGTTAGGGGACGGGGACGGTTTAGGGTACAGGTTAGGGTACGACAACGGTTTAGGGTGAGCGTACGTGTTAGGGTACGGGTTAGTGTTAGCGTACGGGTTAGTATTAGGGGACGGGTGAGGGTAAGGCTTCGGGTAAGGGTTAGTGTTAGGGTTAGGGTTAGGGAGGACGGGGACGGTTTAGGGTACAAGTTAGGGTACGACAACGGTTTAGGGTGAGCGTACGTGTTAGGGTACGGGTTAGTGTTAGCGTACGGGTTAGGATTAGGGGACGGGTGAGGGTAAGGCCTCGGGTAAGGGTTAGGGTTAGGGTTAGGGTTAGGGTTAGGGGACGGGGACAGTTTAGGGTACAGGTTAGGGTACGACAACGGTTTAGGGTGAGCGTACGTGTTAGGGTACGGGTTAGTGTTAGCGTACGGGTTAGGATTTGGGGACGGGTGAGGGTAAGGCTTCGGGTAAGGGTTAGGGTTAGGGTTAGGGTTAGGGTTAGGGGACAGGGACGGTTTAGGGTACAGGTTAGGGTATGACAACGGTTTAGGGTGTGCGTACGTGTTAGGGTACGGGTTAGTGTTAGCGTACGGGTTAGGATTAGGGGACGGGTGAGGGTAAGGCTTCGGGTAAGGGTTAGGGTTAGGGTTAGGGTGGGTAGGGGACGGGGATGGTTTAGGGTACAGGTTAGGGTACGAAAATGGTTTAGGGTGAGCGTACGTGTTAGGGTACGGGTTAGTGTTAGCGTACGGGTTAGGATTAGGGGACGGGTGAGAGTAAGGCTTCGGGCAAGGGTTAGGGTTAGGGTTATGGTTAGGGTTAGGGGACAGGGACGGTTTAGGGTACAGGTTAGGTTACGACAACGGTTTAGGGTGAGCGTACGTGTTAGGGTACGGGTTAGTGTTAGCGTATGGGTTAGGATTAGGGGACGGGTGAGGGTAAGGCTTCGGTTAAGGGTTAGGGGTAGGGTTAGGGTTAGGGTTAGGGTTAGGGGACGGGGACAGTTTAGGGTACAGGTTAGGGTATGACAACGGTTTAGGGTGTGCGTACGTGTTAGGGTACGGGTTAGTGTTAGCGTACGGGTTAGGATTAGGGGACGGGTGAGGGTAAGGCTTCGGGTAAGGGTTAGGGTTAGGGTTAGGGTTAGGGTTAGGGTTCGGGGACGGGGACGGTTTAGGGTACAGGTTAGGGTACGACAACGGTTTAGGGTGAGCGTACGTGTTAGGGTATGGGTTAGTGTTAGCGTATGGGTTAGGATTAGGGGACGGGTAAGGGTAAGGCTTCGGGTAAGGGTTAGGGGTAGGGTTAGGGTTCGGGTTAGCGTTAGGGGACGGGGACGGTTTAGGGTACAGGTTAGGGTATGACAACGGTTTAGGGTGAGCGTACGTGTTAGGGTACGGGTTAGTGTTAGCGTACGGGTTAGGATTAGGGGACGGGTGAGGGTAAGGTTTCGGGTAAGGGTTAGGGTTAGGGTTATGGTTAGGGTTAGGGTTAGGGGACGGGGACGGTTTAGGGTACAGGTTAGGGTACGACAACGGTTTAGGGTGAGCGTACGTGTTAGGGTACGGGTTAGTGTTAGCGTACGGGTTAGGATTAGGGGACGGGTGAGGTTAAGGCTTCGGGTAAGGGTTAGGGTTAGGGTTAGGGTTAGGGTTATGGTTAGGGGACGGGGACGGTTTAGGGTACAGGTTAGGGTACGACTACGGTTTACGGTTTGCGTACGTGTTAGGGTACGGGTTAGTGTTAGCGTACGGGTTAGGATTAGGGGACGGGTGAGGGTAAGGCTTCGGGTAAGGGTTAGGGTTAGGGTTAGGATTAGGGTTAGGGGACGGGGACGGTTTAGGCTACAGGTTAGGGTACGACAACGGTTTAGGCTGAGCGTACGTGTTAGGGTACCGGTTAGAGTTAGCGTACGGGTTAGGATTAGGGGACGTGTAAGGGTAAGGCTTCGGGTGAGTGTTAGGGTTAGGGTTAGGGTTAGGGTTAGCGTTAGGGGACGGGGACGGTTTAGGGTACAGGTTAGGGTATGACAACGGTTTAGGGTGAGCGTACGTGTTAGGGTACGGGTTAGTGTTAGCGTACGGGTTAGGATTAGGGGACGGGTGAGGGTAAGGTTTCGGGTAAGGGTTCGGGTTAGGGTTAGGGTTAGGGTTAGGGGACGGGGACGGTTTAGGGTACAGGTTAGGGTACGACAACGGTTTAGGGTGAGCGTACGTGTTAGGGTACGGGTTAGTGTTAGCGTACGGGTTAGGATTAGGGGACGGGTGAGGGTAAGGCTTCGGGTAAGGGTTAGGGTTAGGGTTAGGGTTAGGGTTAGGGGACGGGGACGGGGACGGGGACGGATTAGGGTACAGGTTAGGGTACGACAACGGTTTAGGATGAGCGTACGTGTTAGGGTACGGGTTAGTGTTAGCGTACGGGTTAGGATTAGGGGACAGGTGAGGGTAAGGATTCGGGTAAGGGTTAGGGTTAGGTTTAGGGTTAGGGTTAGGGGACGGGGACGGTTTAGGGTACAGGTTAGGGTACGAAAATGGTTTAGTGTGAACGTACGTGTTAGGGTACGGGTTAGTGTTAGCGTACAGGTTAGGATTAGGGGACGTGTGAGGGTAAGGCTTCGGGCAAGGGTTAGGGTTAGGGTTAGGGTTAGGGGACGGGGACGGTTTAGTGTACAGGTTAGGGTACGACAACGGTTTAGGGTGAGCGTACGTGTTAGGGTACGGGTTAGTGTTAGCGTACGGGTTAGGATTAGGGGACAGGTGAGGGTAAGGCTTCGAGTAAGGGTTAGGGTTAGGGTTAGGGTTAGGGTTAGGGGACGGGGACGGTTTAGGGTACAGGTTAGGGTACGACAACGGTTTAGTGTGCGCGTACGTGTTAGGGTACGGGTTAGTGTTAGCGTACGGTTTAGGATTAGGGGACGGGTGGGGGTAAGGCTTCGGGTAAGGGTTAGGGTTAGGGTTAGGGTTAGGGATAGGGGAAGGGGACGGTTTAGGGTACAGGTTAGGGTACGACAACGGTTTAGGTTGAGCGTTCGTGTTAGGGTACGGGTTAGTGTTACCGTACGGGTTAGGATTAGGGGACGGGTGAGGGTAAGGCTTCGGGTAAGGGTTAGGGTTAGGGTTAGGGTTAGGGTTAGGGGACGGGGACGGTTTAGGGTACAGGTTAGGGTACGACAACGGTTTAGGGTGAGCGTACGTGTTAGGGTACGGCTTAGTGTTAGCGTACGGGTTAGCATTAGGGGACGGGTGATGGTAAGGCTTCGGGTAAGGGTTAGTGTTAGGGTTAGGGTTAGGGTTAGGGTTAGGAGACGGGGACGGTTTAGGGTACAAGTTAGGGTACGACAACGGTTTAGGGTGAGCGTACGTGTTAGGGTAAGGGTTAGTGTTAGCGTACGGGTTAGGATTAGGGGACGGGTGAGGGTAAGGCCTCGGGTAAGGGTTAGGGTTAGGGTTAGGGTTAGGGGACGGGGACAGTTTAGGGTACAGGTTAGGGTACGACAACGGTTTAGGGTGAGCGTACGTGTTAGGGTACGGGTTAGTGTTAGCGTACGGGTTAGGATTAGGGGACGGGTGAGGGTAAGGCTTCGGGTAAGGGTTAGGGTTAGGGTTATGGTTAGGGTTAGGGGACAGGGACTGTTTAGGGTACAGGTTAGGGTATGACAACGGTTTAGGGTTTGCGTACGTGTTAGGGTACGGGTTAGTGTTAGCGTACGGGTTAGGATTAGGGGACGGGTGAGGGTAAGGCTTCGGGTAAGGGTTAGGGTTAGGGTTAGGGTAAGGGTTAGGGTTAGGGGACGGGGACGGTTTAGGGTACAGGTTAGGGTACGAAAATGGTTTAGGGTGAGCGTACGTGTTAGGGTACGGGTTAGTGTTAGCGTACAGGTTAGGATTAGGGGACGCGTGAGGGTAATGCTTCGGGCAAGGGTTAGGGTTAGGGTTAGGGTTAGGGTTAGGGGACGGAGACGGTTTAGGGTACAGGTTAGGTTACGACAACGGTTTAGGGTGAGCGTAGGTGTTAGGGTATGGGTTAGTGTTAGCGTATGGGTTAGGATTAGGGGACGGGTGAGGGTAAGGCTTCGGTTAAGGGTTAGGGGTAGGGTTAGGGTTCGGGTTAGGGTTAGGGGACGGGGACAGTTTAGGGTACAGGTTAGGGTATGACAACGGTTTAGGGTGAGCGTACGTGTTAGGGTACGGGTTAGTGTTAGCGTACGGGTTAGGATTAGGGGACGGGTGAGGGTAAGGCTTCGGGTAAGGGTTAGGGTTAGGGTTATGGTTAGGGTTAGGGTTAGGGGATAGGGAAGGTTTCGGGTACAGGTTAGGGTACGACAACGGTTTAGGGTGAGCGTACGTGTTAGGGTACGGGTTAGTGTTAGCGTACGGGTTAGGATTAGGGGACGGGTGAGGGTAAGGCTTCGGGTAAGGTTTAGGGTTAGGGTTAGGGTTAGGGTTATGGTTAGGGGACGGGGACGGTTTAGGGTACAGGTTAGGGTACGACAACGGTTTAGGGTTTGCGTACGTGTTAGGGTACGGGTTAGTGTTAGCGTACGGGTTAGGATTAGGGGACGGGTGAGGGTAAGGCTTCGGGTAAGGGTTAGGGTTAGGGTTAGGATTAGGGTTAGGGGACGGGGACGGTTTAGGGTACAGGTTAGGGTACGACAACGGTTTAGGCTGAGCGTACGTGTTAGGGTACCGGTTAGTGTTAGCGTACGGGTTAGGATTAGGGGACGTGTAAGGGTAAGGCTTCTGGTGAGTGTTAGGGTTAGGGTTAGGGTTAGGGTTAGCGTTAGGGGATGGGGACGGTTTAGGGTACAGGTTAGGGTATGACCACGGTTTAGGGTGAGCGTACGTGTTAGGGTACGGGTTAGTGTTAGCGTACGGGTTAGGATAAGGGGACGGGTGAGGGTAAGGTTTCGGGTAAGGGTTCGGGTTAGGGTTAGGGTTAGGGTTAGGGGACGGGGACGGTTTAGGGTACAGGTTAGGGTACGACAACGGTTTAGGGTGAGCGTACGTGTTAGGGTACGGGTTAGTGTTAGCGTACGGGTTAGGATTAGGGGACGGGTGAGGGTAAGGCTTCGGGTAAGGGTTAGGGTTAGGGTTAGGGGACGGGGACGGGGACGGGGACGGATTAGGGTACAGGTTACGGTACGACAACGGTTTAGGATGAGCGTACGTGTTAGGGTACAGGTTAGTGTTAGCGTACGGGTTAGGATTAGGGGACGGGTGAGGGTAAGGATTCGGGTAAGGGTTAGGGTTAGGGTTAGGGTTAGGGTTAGGGTTAGGGGACGGCGACGGGGACGGTTTAGGGTACAGGTTAGGGTACGACAACGGTTTAGGTTGAGCGTACGTGTTAGGGTACGGGTTAGTGTTAGCGTACGGGTTTGGATTAGGGGACGGGTGAGGGTAAGGCTTCGGGTAAGGGTTAGTGTTAGGGTTAGGGTTAGGGTTAGGGTTAGGGGACGGGGACGTTTAGGGTACAGGTTAGGGTACGACAACGGTTTAGTGTGAGCGTACGTGTTAGGGTACGGGTTAGTGTTAGCGAACGGGTTAGGATTAGGGGACGGGTGAGGGTAAGGCTTCGGGTAAGGGTTAGGGTTAGGGTTAGGGTTAGGGGACGGCGACGGGGACGGTTTAGGGTACAGGTTAGGGTACGACAACGGTTTAGGGTGAGCGTACCTGTTAGGGTACGCGTTATTGTTAGCGTACGTGTTAGGATTAGAGGACGGGTGAGGGTAAGGCTTCGCGTAAGGGTTAGGCTTAGTGTTAGGGTTAGGGTTAGGGGACAGGGACGGTTTAGGGTACAGGTTAGGGTACGACAACGGTTTAGGGTGAGCGTACGTGTTAGGGTACGGGTTAGTGTTAGCGTACGGGTTAGGATTAGGGGACGGGTGAGGGTAAGGCTTCGGGTAAGGGTTAGGGTTAGGGTTAGGGTTAGGGTTAGGGTTAGGGGGCGGGGACGGTTTAGGGTACAGGTTAGGGTACGACAACGGTTTAGGGTGAGCGTACGTGTTAGGGTACGGGTTAGTGTTAGCGTACGGGTTAGGATTAGGTGACGGGTGAGGGTAAGGCTTCGGGTAAGGGTTAGGGTTAGGGTTAGGGTTAGGGAACGGGGACGGTTTAGGGTACAGGTTAGGGTACGACAACGCTTTAGGGTGAGCGTACGTGTTAGGATACGGGTTAGTTTTAGCGTACGGGTTAGGATTAGGGGACGGGTGAGGGTAAGGCTTCGGGTAAGGGTTAGGGTTAGGGTTAGGGTTAGGGTAAGGGTTAGGGAACGGGGAAGGTTTAGGGAACAGGTTAGGGTACGACAACACTTTAGGGTGAGCGTACGTGTTAGGGTACGGTTTAGTGTTAGCGTACGGGTTAGGATTAGGGAACGGGTGAGGGTAAGGCTTCGGGTAAGGGTTAGGGTTAGGGTTAGGGTTAGGGGACGGGGACGGTTTAGGGTACAGGTTAGGGTACGACAATGGTTTAGGGTGAGCGTACGTGTTAGGGTATGGGTTAGTGTTAGCGTACGGGTTAGGATTAGGGGACGGGTGAGGGTAAGGCTTCGGGTAAGGGTTAGGGTTAGGGTTAGGGTTAGGGGACGGGGACGGTTTAGGGTACAGGTTAGGGTACGACAATGGTTTAGGGTGAGCGTACGTGTTAGGGTATGGGTTAGTGTTAGCGTACGGGTTAGGATTCGGGGACGGGTGAGGGTAAGGCTTCGGGTAAGGGTTAGGGTTAGGGTTCGGGTTAGGGTTAGGGGACGGGGACGGGGACGGTTTAGGGTACAGGTAGGGTACGACAACGGTTTAGGGTGAGCGTACGTGTTAGGGTACGGGTTAGTGTTAGCTTATGGGTTAGGATTAGGGGACGGGTGAGGGTAAGGCTTCGGGTAAGTGTTAGGGTTAGGGTTAGGGTTAGGGGACGGGGACGGTTTAGGGTAGAGGTTAGGGTACGACAACGCTTTAGGGTGAGCGTACGTGTTAGTGTACGTGTTAGTGTTAGCGTACGGGTTAGGATTAGGGGACGGGTGAGGGTAAGGCTTCGGGTAAGGGTTAGGGTTAGGGTTAGGGTTAGGATTAGGGTAGGGGACGGGGACGGTTTAGGGTACAGGTTAGGGTACGACAACGGTTTAGGGTGACGGTACGTGTTAGGGTACGGGTTAGTGTTAGCGTACGGGTTAGGATTAGGGGACGGGTGAGGGTAAGGCTTCGGGTAAGGGTTAGGGTTAGGGTTAGGGTTAGGGGACGGGGACGGTTTAGGGTACAGGTTAGGGTACGACAACGGTTTAGGGTGAGCGTACGTGTTAGGGTATGGGTTAGCGTTAGCGTACGGGTTAGGTTTAGGGGACGGGTGAGGGTAACGCTTCGGATAAGGGTTAGGTTTAGGGTTAGAGTTAGGGTTAGGGGATGGGGACGGTTTAGGGTACAGGTTAGGGTACGACAACGGTCTAGGGTGAGTGTACGTGTTAGGGTACGGGTTAGTGTTTGCGTACGGTTTAGGATTAGGGGACGGGTGAGTGTAAGGCTTCGGGTAAGGGTTAGGGTTAGGGTTAGGGTTAGGGTTAGGGTTAGGGTTAGGGGACGGGGACGGTTTAGGGTACAGGTTAGTGTACGACAAAAGTTTAGGGTGAGCGTACGTGTTAGGGTACGGGTTAATGTTAGCGTACGGGTTAGGATTAGGGGACGGGTGAGGGTAAGGCTTCGGGTAAGGGTTAGGGTTAGGGTTAGGGTTAGGGTTAGGGGACGGGGACGGGAACGGTTTAGGGTACAGGTTAGTGTACGACAACGGGTTAGGGTTTGCGTACGTTTTAGGGTACGGGTTAGTGTTAGCGTACGGGTTAGGATTAGGGGAAGCGTGAGGGTAAGGCTTCGGGTAAGGGTTAGGGTTAGGGTTAGGGTTAGGGGACGGGGATGATTTAGGGTACAGGTTAGGGTACGACAACGGTTTAGGGTGAGCGTACGTGTTAGGGTACGGGTTAGTTTTAGCGTACGGGTTAGGATTAGGGGACGGGTGGGAGTAAGGCTTCGGGTAAGGGTTAGGGTTAGGGTTAGGGTTAGGGTTAGGGGACGGGGATGGTTTAGGGTACAGGTTCGGGTATGACAACCGTTTAGGTTGAGCGTACGTGTTAGAGTATGGGTTAGTGTTAGCGTACGGGTTAGGATTAGGGGACGGGTGAGGGTAAGGCTTCGGGTAAGGGTTAGGGTTAGGGTTAGGGTTAGGGTTAGGGGACGGGGACGGTTTAGGGTACAGGTTATGGTACGACAACGGTTTAGGGTGAGCGTACGTGTTAGGGTACGGGTTAGTGTTAGCGTACGTGTTAGGATTAGGGGACGGGTGAGGCTAAGGCTTCGGGTAAGGGATAGGGTTAGGGTTAGGGTTAGGGTTAGGGTTAGGGGACGGGGACGGTTTAGGGTACAGGTTAGGGTACGACAATGGTTTAGGGTGAGCGTACGTGTTAGGGTACAGGTTAGTGTTAGCGTACGGGTTAGGATTAGGGGACGGGTGAGGTAAGGCTTCGGGTAAGGGTTAGGGTTAGGTTTAGGGTTAGGGTTAGGGTTAGGGGGCGGGGACGGTTTAGGGTACAGGTTAGGGTACGACAGCGGTTTAGGGTGAGCGTACGTGTTAGGGTACGGGTTAGTGTTAGCGTACGGGTTAGGATTAGGTGACGGGTGAGGGTAAGGCTTCGGGTAAGGGTTAGGGTTAGGGTTAGGGTTAGGGAACGGGGACGGTTTAGGGTACAGGTTAGGGTACGACAACGCTTTAGGGTGAGCGTACGTGTTAGGGTACGGGTTAGTTTTAGCGTACGGTTTAGGATTAGGGGACGGGTGAGGGTAAGGCTTCGGGTAAGGGTTAGGGTTAGGGTTAGGGTTAGGGTAAGTGTTAGGGAACGGGGATGGTTTAGGGTACAGGTTAGGGTACGACAACGCTTTAGGGTGAGCGTCCGTGTTAGGGTACGGTTTAGTGTTAGCGTACGGGTTAGGATTAGGGGACGGGTGAGGGTAAGGCTTCGGGTAAGGGTTAGGGTTAGGGTTAGGGTTAGGGTTAGGGTTAGGGGACGGGAACGGTTTAGGGTACAGGTTAGGGTACGACAACGGTTTAGGGTGAACGTACGTGTTAGGGTACGGGTTAGTGTTAGCGTACGGGTTAGGATTAGGGAACGGGTGAGGTTAAGGCTTCGGGTAAGGGTTAGGGTTAGGGTTAGGGTTAGGGTTAGGGGACGGGGACGGTTTAGGGTACAGGTTAGGGTACGACAACGGTTTAGGGTGAGCGTACGTGTTAGGGTACGTGTTAGTGTTAGCGTACGGTTTAGGATTAGGGGACGGGTGAGGGTAAGGCTTCGGGTAAGGGTTAGGGTTAGGGTTAGGGTTAGGGGACGGGGACGGTTTAGGGTACAGGTTAGGGTACGACAATGGTTTAGGGTGAGCGTACGTGTTAGGGTATGGGTTAGTGTTAGCGTACGCATTAGGATTAGGGGACGGGTGAGGGTAAGGCTTCGGGTAAGGTTTAGGGTTAGGGTTAGGGTTAGGGTTAGGGGACGGGGACGGGGACGGTTTAGGGTACAGGTAGGGTACGACAACGGTTTAGGGTGAGCGTACGTGTTAGGGTACGGGTTAGTGTTAGCTTATGGGTTAGGATTAGGGGACGGGTGAGGGTAAGGCTTCGGGTAAGTGTTAGGGTTAGGGTTAGGGTTAGGGGACGGGGACGGTTTAGGGTAGAGGTTAGGGTACGACAACGCTTTAGGGTGAGCGTACGTGTTAGTGTACGTGTTAGTGTTAGCGTACGGGTTAGGATTAGGGGACGGGTGAGGGTAAGGCTTCAGGTAAGGGTTAGGGTTAGGGTTAGGGTTAGGGTTAGGGTAGGGGACGGGGACGGTTTAGGGTACAGGTTAGGGTACGACAACGGTTTACGGTGACGGTACGTGTTAGGGTACGGGTTAGTGTTAGCGTACGGGTTAGGATTAGGGGACGGGTGAGGGTAAGGCTTCGGGTAAGGGTTAGGGTTAGGGTTAGGGTTAGGGGACGGGGACGGTTTAGGGTACAGGTTAGGGTACGACAACGGTTTAGGGTGAGCGTACGTGTTAGGGTATGGGTTAGCGTTAGCGTACGGGTTAGGTTTAGGGGACGGGTGAGGGTAACGCTTCGGATAAGGGTTAGGTTTAGGGTTAGAGTTAGGGTTAGGGGATGGGGACGGTTTAGGGTACAGGTTAGGGTACGACAACGGTTTAGGGTGAGCGTACGTGTTAGGGTACGGGTTAGTGTTTGCGTACGGGTTAGGATTAGGGGACGGGTGAGTGTAAGGCTTCGGGTAAGGGTTAGGGTTAGGGTTAGGGTTAGGGTTAGGGTTAGGGTTAGGGGACGGGGACGGTTTAGGGTACAGGTTAGTGTACGACAACAGTTTAGGGTGAGCGTACGTGTTAGGGTACGGGTTAATGTTAGCGTACGGGTTAGGATTAGGGGACGGGTGAGGGTAACGCTTCGGGTAAGGGTTAGGGTTAGGGTTAGGGTTAGGGTTAGGGGACGGGGACGGGAACGGTTTAGGGTACAGGTTAGTGTACGACAACGGTTTAGGGTTTGCGTACGTTTTAGGGTACGGTTTAGTGTTAGCGTACGGGTTAGGATTAGGGGAAGGGTGAGGGTAAGGCTTCGGGTAAGGGTTAGTGTTAGGGTTAGGGTTAGGGGACGGGGACGGTTTAGGGTACAGGTAAGGGTACGACAACGGTTTAGGGTGAGCGTACGTGTTAGGGTACGGGTTAGTTTTAGCGTACGGGTTAGGATTAGGGGACGGGTGGGGGTAAGGCTTCGGGTAAGGGTTAGGGTTAGGGTTAGGGTTAGGGTTAGGGGACGGGGATGGTTTAGGGTACAGGTTAGGGTACGACAACCGTTTAGGTTGAGCGTACGTGTTAGGGTATGGGTTAGTGTTAGCGTACGGGTTAGGATTAGGGGACGGGTGAGGGTAAGGCTTCGGGTAAGGGTTAGGGTTAGGGTTAGGGTTAGGGTTAGGGGACGGGGACGGTTTAGGGTACAGGTTATGGTACGACAACGGTTTAGGGTGAGCGTACGTGTTAGGGTACGGGTTAGTGTTAGCGTACGTGTTAGGATTAGGGGACGGGTGAGGGTAAGGCTTCGGGTAAGGGATAGGGTTAGGGTTAGGGTTAGGGTTAGGGTTATGGGACGGGGACGGTTTAGGGTACAGGTTAGGGTACGACAATGGTTTAGGGTGAGCGTACGTGTTAGGGTACAGGTTAGTGTTAGCGTACGGGTTAGGATTAGGGGACGGGTGAGGGTAAGGATTCGGGTAAGGGTTAGGGTTAGGGTTAGGGTTAGGGTTAGGGTTAGGGGACGGGGACGGTTTAGGGTACAGGTTAGGGTACGACAACGGTTTAGGGTGAGCGTACGTGTTAGGGTACGGGTTCGTGTTAGAGTACCGGTTAGGATTAGGGGACGGGTGAGGGTAAGGCTTCGGGTAAGGGTTAGTGTTAGGGTTAAGGTTAGGGTTAGGGTTAGGGGACGGGGACGGGGACGGTTTAGGGTATAGGTTAGGGTACGACAACGGTTTAGGGTGAGCGTACGTGTTAGGGTACGGGTTAGTGTTAGCGTACGAGTTAGGATTAGGGGACGGGTGAGGGTAAGGCTTCGGGTAAGGGTTAGTGTTAGGGTTAGGGTTAGGGTTAGGGTTAGGGGACGGGGACGGTTTAGGGTACAGGTTAGGTTGCGACAACGGTTTAGGGTGAGCGTACGTGTTAGGGCACGGGTTAGTGTTAGCGTATGGGTTAGGATTAGGGGACGGGTGAGGGTAAGGCTTCGGGTAAGGGTTAGGGTTAGGGTTAGGCTTAGGGTTAGGGGACGGGGACGGTTTAGGGTACAGGTTAGGGTACGACAACGGTTTAGGGTGAGCGTACGTGTTAGGGTACGGGTTAGTGTTAGCTTACGGGTTAGGATTAGGGGACGGGTGAGGGTAAGGCTTCGGGTAAGTTTTAGGGTTAGGGTTAGGGTTAGGGTTAGGGGACGGGGACGGTTTAGGGTACAGGTTAGGGTACGATAACAGTTTAGGGTGAGCGTACGTTTTAGGGTACGGGTTAGTGTTTGCGTACGGGTTAGGATTAGGGAACGTGTGAGGGTAAGGCTTTGGGTAAGGGTTAGGGTTAGGGTAAGGGTTAGGGTTAGGGGACGGGGACGGTTTAGGGTACAGGTTAAGGTACGACAACGGTTTAGGGTGAGCGTACGTGTTAGGGTACAGGTTAGTGTTAGCGTACGGGTTAGGATTAGGGGACGGGTGAGGGTAAGGCTTCGGGTAAGGGTTAGGGTTAGGGTTAGGGTTAGGGGACGGGGACGGTTTAGGGTACAGGTTAGGGTACGACAACGGTTTAGGGTGAGCGTACGTGTTAGGGTATGTGTTAGTGTTAGCGTACGGGTTAGGATTAGGGGACGGGTGAGGGTAAGGCTTCGGGTAAGGGTTAGGGTTAGGGTTAGGGTTAGGGTTAGGGTTAGGGGACCGGGACGGTTTAGGGTACAGGTAGTGTACGACAACGGTTTAGGGTTTGCGTACGTGTTAGGGTACGGGTTAGTGTTAGCGTACGGGTTAGGATTAGGGGACGGGTGAGGGTAAGGCTTCGGGTAAGGGTTAGGGTTAGAGTTAGGGTTAGGGTTAGGGGACGGGGACGGTTTAGGGTACAGGTTAGGGTACGACAATGGTTTAGGGTGAGCGTACGTGTTAGGGTATGGGTTAGTGTTAGCGTACGGGTTAGGATTAGGGGACGGGTGAGGGTAAGGCTTCGGGTAAGGGTTAGGGTTAGGGTTAGGGTTAGGGGACGGGGACGGTTTAGGGTACAGGTTAGGGTACGACAATGGTTTAGGGTGAGCGTACGTGTTAGGGTATGGGTTAGTGTTAGCGTACGGGTTAGGATTCGGGGACGGGTGAGGGTAAGGCTTCGGGTAAGGGTTAGGGTTAGGGTTCGGGTTAGGGTTAGGGGACGGGGACGGGGACGGTTTAGGGTACAGGTAGGGTACGACAACGGTTTAGGGTGAGCGTACGTGTTAGGGTACGGGTTAGTGTTAGCTTACGGGTTAGGATTAGGGGACGGGTGAGGGTAAGGCTTCGGGTAAGTGTTAGGGTTAGGGTTAGGGTTAGGGGACGGGGACGGTTTAGGGTAGAGGTTAGGGTACGACAACGCTTTAGGGTGAGCGTACGTGTTAGTGTACGTGTTAGTGTTAGCGTACGGGTTAGGATTAGGGGACGGGTGAGGGTAAGGCTTCGGGTAAGGGTTAGGGTTAGGGTTAGGGTTAGGATTAGGGTAGGGGACGGGGACGGTTTAGGGTACAGGTTAGGGTACGACAACGGTTTAGGGTGACGGTACGTGTTAGGGTACGGGTTAGTGTTAGCGTACGGGTTAGGATTAGGGGACGGGTGAGGGTAAGGCTTCGGGTAAGGGTTAGGGTTAGGGTTAGGGTTAGGGGACGGGGACGGTTTAGGGTACAGGTTAGGGTACGACAACGGTTTAGGGTGAGCGTACGTGTTAGGGTATGGGTTAGCGTTAGCGTACGGGTTAGGTTTAGGGGACGGGTGAGGGTAACGCTTCGGATAAGGGTTAGGTTTAGGGTTAGAGTTAGGGTTAGGGGATGGGGACGGTTTAGGGTACAGGTTAGGGTACGACAAAGGTTTAGGGTGAGTGTACGTGTTAGGGTACGGGTTAGTGTTTGCGTACGGGTTAGGATTAGGGGACGGGTGAGTGTAAGGCTTCGGGTAAGGGTTAGGGTTAGGGTTAGGGTTAGGGTTAGGGTTAGGGTTAGGGGACTGGGACGGTTTAGGGTACAGGTTAGTGTACGACAACAGTTTAGGGTGAGCGTACGTGTTAGGGTACGGGTTAATGTTAGCGTACGGGTTAGGATTAGGGGACGGGTGAGGGTAAGGCTTCGGGTAAGGGTTAGGGTTAGGATTAGGGTTAGGGTTAGGGGACGGGGACGGGAACGGTTTAGGGTACAGGTTAGTGTACGACAACGGTTTAGGGTTTGCGTACGTTTTAGGGTACGGGTTAGTGTTAGCGTACGGGTTAGGATTAGGGGAAGCGTGAGGGTAAGGCTTCGGGTAAGGGTTAGGGTTAGGGTTAGGGTTAGGGGACGGGGATGGTTTAGGGTACAGGTTCGGGTACGACAACCGTTTAGGTTGAGCGTACGTGTTAGGGTATGGGTTAGTGTTAGCGTACGGGTTAGGATTAGGGGACGGGTGAGGGTAAGGCTTCGGGTAAGGGTTAGGGTTAGGGTTAGGGTTAGGGTTAGGGGACGGGGACGGTTTAGGGTACAGGTTATGGTACGACAACGGTTTAGGGTGAGCGTACGTGTTAGGGTACGGGTTAGTGTTAGCGTACGTGTTAGGATTAGGGGACGGGTGAGGGTAAGGCTTCGGGTAAGGGATAGGGTTAGGGTTAGGGTTAGGGTTAGGGTTAGGGGACGGGGACGGTTTAGGGTACAGGTTAGGGTACGACAATGGTTTAGGGTGAGCGTACGTGTTAGGGTACAGGTTAGTGTTAGCGTACGGGTTAGGATTAGGGGACGGGTGAGGTAAGGCTTCGGGTAAGGGTTAGGGTTAGGGTTAGGGTTAGGGTTAGGGTTAGGGGGCGGGGACGGTTTAGGGTACAGGTTAGGGTACGACAACGGTTTAGGGTGAGCGTACGTGTTAGGGTACGGGTTAGTGTTAGCGTACGGGTTAGGATTAGGTGACGGGTGAGGGTAAGGCTTCGGGTAAGGGTTAGGGTTAGGGTTAGGGTTAGGGAACGGGGACGGTTTAGGGTACAGGTTAGGGTACGACAACGCTTTAGGGTGAGCGTACGTGTTAGGGTACGGGTTAGTTTTAGCGTACGGTTTAGGATTAGGGGACGGGTGAGGGTAAGGCTTCGGGTAAGGGTTAGGGTTAGGGTTAGGGTTAGGGTAAGGGTTAGGGAACGGGGATGGTTTAGGGTACAGGTTAGGGTACGACAACGCTTTAGGGTGAGCGTACGTGTTAGGGTACGGTTTAGTGTTAGCGTACGGGTTAGGATTAGGGGACGGGTGAGGGTAAGGCTTCGGGTAAGGGTTAGGGTTAGGGTTAGGGTTAGGGTTAGGGTTAGGGGACGGGAACGGTTTAGGGTACAGGTTAGTGTACGACAACGGTTTAGGGTGAACGTACGTGTTAGGGTAGGGGTTAGTGTTAGCGTACGGGTTAGGATTAGGGAACGGGTGAGGGTAAGGCTTCGGGTAAGGGTTAGGGTTAGGGTTAGGGTTAGGGTTAGGGGACGGGGACGGTTTAGGGTACAGGTTAGGGTACGACAACGGTTTAGGGTGAGCGTACGTGTTAGGGTACGTGTTAGTGTTAGCGTACGGTTTAGGATTAGGGGACGGGTGAGGGTAAGGCTTCGGCTAAGGGTTAGGGTTAGGGTTAGGGTTAGGGGACGGGGACGGTTTAGGGTACAGGTTAGGGTACGACAATGGTTTAGGGTGAGCGTACGTGTTAGGGTATGGGTTAGTGTTAGCGTACGGGTTAGGATTAGGGGACGGGTGAGGGTAAGGCTTCGGGTAAGGTTTAGGGTTAGGGTTAGGGTTAGGGTTAGGGGACGGGGACGGGGACGGTTTAGGGTACAGGTAGGGTACGACAACGGTTTAGGGTGAGCGTACGTGTTAGGGTACGGGTTAGTGTTAGCTTATGGGTTAGGATTAGGGGACGGGTGAGGGTAAGGCTTCGGGTAAGTGTTAGGGTTAGGGTTAGGGTTAGGGGACGGGGACGGTTTAGGGTAGAGGTTAGGGTACGACAACGCTTTAGGGTGAGCGTACGTGTTAGTGTACGTGTTAGTGTTAGCGTACGGGTTAGGATTAGGGGACGGGTGAGGGTAAGGCTTCAGGTAAGGGTTAGGGTTAGGGTTAGGGTTAGGGTTAGGGTAGGGGACGGGGACGGTTTAGGGTACAGGTTAGGGTACGACAACGGTTTACGGTGACGGTACGTGTTAGGGTACGGGTTAGTGTTAGCGTACGGGTTAGGATTAGGGGACGGGTGAGGGTAAGGCTTCGGGTAAGGGTTAGGGTTAGGGTTAGGGTTAGGGGACGGGGACGGTTTAGGGTACAGGTTAGGGTACGACAACGGTTTAGGGTGAGCGTACGTGTTAGGGTATGGGTTAGCGTTAGCGTACGGGTTAGGTTTAGGGGACGGGTGAGGGTAACGCTTCGGATAAGGGTTAGGTTTAGGGTTAGAGTTAGGGTTAGGGGATGGGGACGGTTTAGGGTACAGGTTAGGGTACGACAACGGTTTAGGGTGAGCGTACGTGTTAGGGTACGGGTTAGTGTTTGCGTACGGGTTAGGATTAGGGGACGGGTGAGTGTAAAGCTTCGGGTAAGGGTTAGGGTTAGGGTTAGGGTTAGGGTTAGGGTTAGGGTTAGGGGACGGGGACGGTTTAGGGTACAGGTTAGTGTACGACAACAGTTTAGGGTGAGCGTACGTGTTAGGGTACGGGTTAATGTTAGCGTACGGGTTAGGATTAGGCGACGGGTGAGGGTAAGGCTTCGGGTAAGGGTTAGGGTTAGGGTTAGGGTTAGGGTTAGGGGACGGGGACGGGAACGGTTTAGGGTACAGGTTAGTGTACGACAACGGTTTAGGGTTTGCGTACGTTTTAGGGTACGGGTTAGTGTTAGCGTACGGGTTAGGATTAGGGGAAGGGTGAGGGTAAGACTTCGGGTAAGGGTTAGGGTTAGGGTTAGGGTTAGGGGACGGGGACGCTTTAGGGTACAGGTTAGGGTACGACAACGGTTTAGGGTGAGCGTACGTGTTAGGGTACGGGTTAGTTTTAGCGTACGGGTTAGGATTAGGGGACGGGTGGGTGTAAGGCTTCGGGTAAGGGTTAGGGTTAGGGTTAGGGTTAGGGTTAGGGGACGGGGATGGTTTAGGGTACAGGTTAGGGTACGACAACCGTTTAGGTTGAGCGTACGTGTTAGGGTATGGGTTAGTGTTAGCGTACGGGTTAGGATTAGGGGACGGGTGAGGGTAAGGCTTCGGGTAAGGGTTAGGGTTAGGGTTAGGGTTAGGGTTAGGGGACGGGGACGGTTTAGGGTACAGGTTATGGTACGACAACGGTTTAGGGTGAGCGTACGTGTTAGGGTAAGGGTTAGTGTTAGCGTACGTGTTAGGATTAGGGGACGGGTGAGGGTAAGGCTTCGGGTAAGGGATAGGGTTAGGGTTAGGGTTAGGGTTAGGGTTATGGGACGGGGACGGTTTAGGGTACAGGTTAGGGTACGACAATGGTTTAGGGTGAGCGTACGTGTTAGGGTACAGGTTAGTGTTAGCGTACGGGTTAGGATTAGGGGACGGGTGAGGGTAAGGATTCGGGTAAGGGTTAGGGTTAGGGTTAGGGTTAGGGTTAGGGTTAGGGGACGGGGACGGTTTAGGGTACAGGTTAGGGTACGACAACGGTTTAGGGTGAGCGTACGTGTTAGGGTACGGGTTCGTGTTAGAGTACCGGTTAGGATTAGGGGACGGGTGAGGGTAAGGCTTCGGGTAAGGGTTAGTGTTAGGGTTAAGGTTAGGGTTAGGGTTAGGGGACGGGGACGGGGACGGTTTAGGGTATAGGTTAGGGTACGACAACGGTTTAGGGTGAGCGTACGTGTTAGGGTACGGGTTAGTGTTAGCGTACGAGTTAGGATTAGGGGACGGGTGAGGGTAAGGCTTCGGGTAAGGGTTAGTGTTAGGGTTAGGGTTAGGGTTAGGGTTAGGGGACGGGGACGGTTTAGGGTACAGGTTAGGTTGCGACAACGGTTTAGGGTGAGCGTACGTGTTAGGGCACGGGTTAGTGTTAGCGTATGGGTTAGGATTAGGGGACGGGTGAGGGTAAGGCTTCGGGTAAGGGTTAGGGTTAGGGTTAGGCTTAGGGTTAGGGGACGGGGACGGTTTAGGGTACA
This sequence comes from Delphinapterus leucas, assembly GCF_059928025.1. NCBI lineage: Eukaryota > Metazoa > Chordata > Mammalia > Artiodactyla > Monodontidae > Delphinapterus > Delphinapterus leucas. Next base: position 27,752,384 of record NC_143145.1, on the reverse strand, counting down.
GGTTAGGGTACGACAACGGTTTAGGGTGAGCGTACGTGTTAGGGTACGGGTTAGTGTTAGCTTACGGGTTAGGATTAGGGGACGGGTGAGGGTAAGGCTTCGGGTAAGTTTTAGGGTTAGGGTTAGGGTTAGGGTTAGGGGACGGGGACGGTTTAGGGTACAGGTTAGGGTACGATAACAGTTTAGGGTGAGCGTACGTTTTAGGGTACCGGTTAGTGTTTGCGTACGGGTTAGGATTAGGGGACGGGTGAGGGTAAGGCTTCGGGTAAGTGTTAGGGTTAGGGTTAGGGTTAGGGGACGGGGACGGTTTAGGGTAGAGGTTAGGGTACGACAACGCTTTAGGGTGAGCGTACGTGTTAGTGTACGTGTTAGTGTTAGCGTACGGGTTAGGATTAGGGGACGGGTGAGGGTAAGGCTTCGGGTAAGGGTTAGGGTTAGGGTTAGGGTTAGGATTAGGGTAGGGGACGGGGACGGTTTAGGGTACAGGTTAGGGTACGACAACGGTTTAGGGTGACGGTACGTGTTAGGGTACGGGTTAGTGTTAGCGTACGGGTTAGGATTAGGGGACGGGTGAGGGTAAGGCTTCGGGTAAGGGTTAGGGTTAGGGTTAGGGTTAGGGGACGGGGACGGTTTAGGGTACAGGTTAGGGTACGACAACGGTTTAGGGTGAGCGTACGTGTTAGGGTATGGGTTAGCGTTAGCGTACGGGTTAGGTTTAGGGGACGGGTGAGGGTAACGCTTCGGATAAGGGTTAGGTTTAGGGTTAGAGTTAGGGTTAGGGGATGGGGACGGTTTAGGGTACAGGTAGGGTACGACAAAGGTTTAGGGTGAGTGTACGTGTTAGGGTACGGGTTAGTGTTTGCGTACGGGTTAGGATTAGGGGACGGGTGAGTGTAAGGCTTCGGGTAAGGGTTAGGGTTAGGGTTAGGGTTAGGGTTAGGGTTAGGGTTAGGGGACTGGGACGGTTTAGGGTACAGTTTAGTGTACGACAACAGTTTAGGGTGAGCGTACGTGTTAGGGTACGGGTTAATGTTAGCGTACGGGTTAGGATTAGGGGACGGGTGAGGGTAAGGCTTCGGGTAAGGGTTAGGGTTAGGATTAGGGTTAGGGTTAGGGGACGGGGACGGGAACGGTTTAGGGTACAGGTTAGTGTACGACAACGGTTTAGGGTTTGCGTACGTTTTAGGGTACGGGTTAGTGTTAGCGTACGGGTTAGGATTAGGGGAAGCGTGAGGGTAAGGCTTCGGGTAAGGGTTAGGGTTAGGGTTAGGGTTAGGGGACGGGGATGGTTTAGGTTACAGGTTCGGGTACGACAACCGTTTAGGTTGAGCGTACGTGTTAGGGTATGCGTTAGTGTTAGCGTACGGGTTAGGATTAGGGGACGGGTGAGGGTAAGGCTTCGGGTAAGGGTTAGGGTTAGGGTTAGGGTTAGGGTTAGGGGACGGGGACGGTTTAGGGTACAGGTTATGGTACGACAACGGTTTAGGGTGAGCGTACGTGTTAGGGTACGGGTTAGTGTTAGCGTACGTGTTAGGATTAGGGGACGGGTGAGGGTAAGGCTTCGGGTAAGGGATAGGGTTAGGGTTAGGGTTAGGGTTAGGGTTAGGGGACGGGGACGGTTTAGGGTACAGGTTAGGGTACGACAATGGTTTAGGGTGAGCGTACGTGTTAGGGTACAGGTTAGTGTTAGCGTACGGGTTAGGATTAGGGGACGGGTGAGGTAAGGCTTCGGGTAAGGGTTAGGGTTAGGTTTAGGGTTAGGGTTAGGGTTAGGGGGCGGGGACGGTTTAGGGTACAGGTTAGGGTACGACAACGGTTTAGGGTGAGCGTACGTGTTAGGGTACGGGTTAGTGTTAGCGTACGGGTTAGGATTAGGTGACGGGTGAGGGTAAGGCTTCGGGTAAGGGTTAGGGTTAGGGTTAGGGTTAGGGAACGGGGACGGTTTAGGGTACAGGTTAGGGTACGACAACGCTTTAGGGTGAGCGTACGTGTTAGGGTACGGGTTAGTTTTAGCGTACGGTTTAGGATTAGGGGACGGGTGAGGGTAAGGCTTCGGGTAAGGGTTAGGGTTAGGGTTAGGGTTAGGGTAAGGGTTCGGGAACGGGGATGGTTTAGGGTACAGGTTAGGGTACGACAACGCTTTAGGGTGAGCGTACGTGTTAGGGTACGGTTTAGTGTTAGCGTACGGGTTAGGATTAGGGGACGGGTGAGGGTAAGGCTTCGGGTAAGGGTTAGGGTTAGGGTTAGGGTTAGGGTTAGGGTTAGGGGACGGGAACGGTTTAGGGTACAGGTTAGTGTACGACAACGGTTTAGGGTGAACGTACGTGTTAGGGTAGGGGTTAGTGTTAGCGTACGGGTTAGGATTAGGGAACGGGTGAGGGTAAGGCTTCGGGTAAGGGTTAGGGTTAGGGTTAGGGTTAGGGTTAGGGGACGGGGACGGTTTAGGGTACAGGTTAGGGTACGACAACGGTTTAGGGTGAGCGTACGTGTTAGGGTACGTGTTAGTGTTAGCGTACGGTTTAGGATTAGGGGACGGGTGAGGGTAAGGCTTCGGGTAAGGGTTAGGGTTAGGGTTAGGGTTAGGGGACGGGGACGGTTTAGGGTACAGGTTAGGGTACGACAATGGTTTAGGGTGAGCGTACGTGTTAGGGTATGGGTTAGTGTTAGCGTACGGGTTAGGATTAGGGGACGGGTGAGGGTAAGGCTTCGGGTAAGGTTTAGGGTTAGGGTTAGGGTTAGGGTTAGGGGACGGGGACGGGGACGGTTTAGGGTACAGGTAGGGTACGACAACGGTTTAGGGTGAGCGTACGTGTTAGGGTACGGGTTAGTGTTAGCTTATGGGTTAGGATTAGGGGACGGGTGAGGGTAAGGCTTCGGGTAAGTGTTAGGGTTAGGGTTAGGGTTAGGGGACGGGGACGGTTTAGGGTAGAGGTTAGGGTACGACAACGCTTTAGGGTGAGCGTACGTGTTAGTGTACGTGTTAGTGTTAGCGTACGGGTTAGGATTAGGGGACGGGTGAGGGTAAGGCTTCAGGTAAGGGTTAGGGTTAGGGTTAGGGTTAGGGTTAGGGTAGGGGACGGGGACGGTTTAGGGTACAGGTTAGGGTACGACAACGGTTTACGGTGACGGTACGTGTTAGGGTACGGGTTAGTGTTAGCGTACGGGTTAGGATTAGGGGACGGGTGAGGGTAAGGCTTCGGGTAAGGGTTAGGGTTAGGGTTAGGGTTAGGGGACGGGGACGGTTTAGGGTACAGGTTAGGGTACGACAACGGTTTAGGGTGAGCGTACGTGTTAGGGTATGGGTTAGCGTTAGCGTACGGGTTAGGTTTAGGGGACGGGTGAGGGTAACGCTTCGGATAAGGGTTAGGTTTAGGGTTAGAGTTAGGGTTAGGGGATGGGGACGGTTTAGGGTACAGGTTAGGGTACGACAACGGTTTAGGGTGAGCGTACGTGTTAGGGTACGGGTTCGTGTTAGAGTACCGGTTAGGATTAGGGGACGGGTGAGGGTAAGGCTTCGGGTAAGGGTTAGTGTTAGGGTTAGGGTTAGGGTTAGGGTTAGGGGACGGGGACGGGGACGGTTTAGGGTATAGGTTAGGGTACGACAACGGTTTAGGGTGAGCGTACGTGTTAGGGTACGGGTTAGTGTTAGCGTACGAGTTAGGATTAGGGGACGGGTGAGGGTAAGGCTTCGGGTAAGGGTTAGTGTTAGGGTTAGGGTTAGGGTTAGGGTTAGGGGACGGGGACGGTTTAGGGTACAGGTTAGGTTGCGACAACGGTTTAGGGTGAGCGTACGTGTTAGGGCACGGGTTAGTGTTAGCGTATGGGTTAGGATTAGGGGACGGGTTAGGGTAAGGCTTCGGGTAAGGGTTAGGGTTAGGGTTAGGCTTAGGGTTAGGGGACGGGGACGGTTTAGGGTACAGGTTAGGGTACGACAACGGTTTAGGGTGAGCGTACGTGTTAGGGTACGGGTTAGTGTTAGCTTACGGGTTAGGATTAGGGGACGGGTGAGGGTAAGGCTTCGGGTAAGTTTTAGGGTTAGGGTTAGGGTTAGGGTTAGGGGACGGGGACGGTTTAGGGTACAGGTTAGGGTACGATAACAGTTTAGGGTGAGCGTACGTTTTAGGGTACGGGTTAGTGTTTGCGTACGGGTTAGGATTAGGGAACGTGTGAGGGTAAGGCTTTGGGTAAGGGTTAGGGTTAGGGTAAGGGTTAGGGTTAGGGGACGGGGACGGTTTAGGGTACAGGTTAGGGTACGACAACGGTTTAGGGTGAGTGTACGTGTTACGGTACAGGTTAGTGTTAGCGTACGGGTTAGGATTAGGGGACGGGTGAGGGTAAGGCTTCGGGTAAGGGTTAGGTTTAGGGTTAGGGTTAGGGGACGGGGACGGTTTAGGGTACAGGTTAGGGTACGACAACGGTTTAGGGTGAGCGTACGTGTTAGGGTATGTGTTAGTGTTAGCGTACGGGTTAGGATTAGGGGACGGGTGAGGGTAAGGCTTCGGGTAAGGGTTAGGGTTAGGGTTAGGGTTAGGGTTAGGGTTAGGGGACCGGGACGGTTTAGGGTACAGGTAGTGTACGACAACGGTTTAGGGTTTGCGTACGTGTTAGGGTACGGGTTAGTGTTAGCGTACGGGTTAGGATTAGGGGACGGGTGAGGGTAAGGCTTCGGGTAAGGGTTAGGGTTAGAGTTAGGGTTAGGGTTAGGGGACGGGGACGGTTTAGGGTACAGGTTAGGGTACGAAAACGGTTTAGGGTGAGCGTACGTGTTAGGGTACGGGTTAGTGTTAGCGTACGGGTTAGGATTAGGGGACGGGTGGGGGTAAGGCTTCGGGTAAGGGTTAGGGTTAGGGTTAGGGTTAGGGTTAGGGTACGGGGACGGTTTAGGGTACAGGTTAGGGTACGACAACCGTTTAGGGTGAGCGTACGTGTTAGGGTATGGGTTAGTGTTAGCGTACGGGTTAGGATTAGGGGACGGGTGAGGGTAAGGCTTCGGGTAAGGGTTAGGGTTAGGTTTATGGTTAGGGTTAGGGTTAGGGGACGGGGACGGTTTAGAGTACAGGTTATGGTACGACAACGGTTTAGGGTGAGCGTACGTGTTAGGTTACGGGTTAGTGTTAGCGTACGGGTTAGGATTAGGGAACGGTTGAGGGTAAGGCTTCGAGTAAGGGATAGGGTTAGGGTTAGGGTTAGGGTTAGGGTTAGGGTTAGGGTTAGGGGACGGGGACGGTTTAGGGTACAGGTTAGGGTACGACAATGGTTTAGGGTGAGCGTACGTGTTAGGGTACAGGTTAGTGTTAGCGTACGGGTTAGGATTAGGGGACGGGTGAGGGTAAGGCTTCGGGTAAGGGTTAGGGTTAGGGTTAGGGTTAGGGTTAGGGGACGGGGACGGGGACGGTTTAGGGTACAGGTTAGGGTACGACAACGGTTTAGGGTGAGCGTACGTGTTAGGGTACGGGTTCGGGTTAGCGTACCGGTTAGGATTAGGGGACGGGTGAGGGTAAGGCTTCGGTTAAGGGTTAGGTTTAGGGTTAGGGTTAGGGTTAGGGTTAGGGGACGGGGACGGGGACGGTTTAGGGTATAGGTCAGGGTACGACAACGGTTTAGGGTGAGCGTACATGTTAGGGTACGGGTTAGTGTTAGCGTACGAGTTAGGATTAGGGGACGGGTGAGGGTAAGGCTTCGGGTAAGGGTTAGTGTTAGGGTTAGGGTTAGGGTTAGGGTTAGGGGACGGGGACGGTTTAGGGTACAAGTTAGGGTGCGACAACGGTTTAGGGTGAGCGTACGTGTTAGGGCACGGGTTAGTATTAGCGTATGGGTTAGGATTAGGGGACGGGTGAGGGTAAGGCTTCGGGTTACGGTTAGGGTTAGGGTTAGGGGACGGGGACGGGGACGGTTTAGGGTACAGGTTAGGGTACGACAACGGTTTATGGTGAGCGTACGTGTTAGGGTACGGGTTAGTGTTAGCTTACGGGTTAAGATTAGGGGACGGGTGAGGGTAAGGCTTCGGGTAAGTTTTAGGGTTAGGGTTAGGGTTAGGGTTAGGGGACTGGGACGGTTTAGGGTACAGGTTAGGGTACGACAACGGTTTAGGGTGAGCGTACGTGTTAGGGTACGGGTTAGTGTTAGCGTACGGGTTAGGATTAGGGGACGGGTGAGGGTCAGGCTTCGGGTAAGGGTTAGGGTTAGGGTTAGGGTTAGGGTTATGGTTAGGGGACGGGGACGGTTTAGGGTACAGGTTAGGGTACGACAACGGTTTAGGGTTTGCGTACGTGTTAGGGTAGGGGTTAGTGTTAGCGTACGGGTTAGGATTAGGGGACGGGTGAGGGTAAGGCTTCGGGTAAGGGTTAGGGTTAGGGTTAGGGTTAGGGTTAGGGTTAGGGGATGGGGACGGTTTAGGGTACAGGTTAGGTTACGACAACGGTTTAGGGTGAGCGTAGGTGTTAGGGTATGGGTTAGTGTTAGCGTATAGGTTAGGATTAGGGGACGGGTGAGGGTAAGGCTTCGGTTAAGGGTTAGGGGTAGGGTTAGGGTTCGGGTTAGGGTTAGGGGACGGGGACAGTTTAGGGTACAGGTTAGGGTATGACAACGGTTTAGGGTGAGCGTACGTGTTAGGGTACGGGTTAGTGTTAGCGTACGGGTTAGGATTAGGGGACGGGTGAGGGTAAGGCTTCGGGTAAGTGTTAGGGTTAGGGTTATGGTTAGGGTTAGGGTTAGGGGACAGGGAAGGTTTAGGGTACAGGTTAGGGTACGACAACGGTTTAGGGTGAGCGTACGTGTTAGGGTACGGGTTAGTGTTAGCGTACGGGTTAGGATTAGGGGACGGGTGAGGGTAAGGCTTCGGGTAAGGGTTAGGGTTAGGGTTAGGGTTAGGGTTATGGTTAGGGGACGGGGACGGTTTAGGGTAAAGGTTAGGGTACGACAACGGTTTAGGGTTTGCGTACGTGTTAGGGTACGGGTTAGTGTTAGCGTACGGGTTAGGATTAGGGGACGGGTGAGGGTAAGGCTTCGGGTAAGGGTTAGGGTTAGGGTTAGGATTAGGGTTAGGGGACGGGGACGGTTTAGGCTACAGGTTAGGGTACGACAACGGTTTAGGCTGAGCGTACGTGTTAGGGTACCGGTTAGAGTTAGCGTACGGGTTAGGATTAGGGGACGTGTAAGGGTAAGGCTTCGGGTGAGTGTTAGGGTTAGGGTTAGGGTTAGGGTTAGCGTTAGGGGATGGGGACGGTTTAGGCTACAGGTTAGGGTACAACGGTTTAGGGTGAGCGTACGTGTTAGGGTACGGGTTAGTGTTAGCGTACGGGTTAGGATTAGGGGACGGGTGAGGGTAAGGTTTCGGGTAAGGGTTCGGGTTAGGTTTAGGGTTAGGGTTAGGGGACGGGGACGGTTTAGGGTACAGGTTAGGGTACGACAACGGTTTAGGGTGAGCGTACGTGTTAGGGTACGGGTTAGTGTTAGCGTACGGGTTAGGATTAGGGGACGGGTGAGGGTAAGGCTTCGGGTAAGGGTTAGGGTTAGGGTTAGGGTTAGGGTTAGGGGACGGGGACGGGGACGGGGACGGATTAGGGTACAGGTTAGGGTACGACAACGGTTTAGGATGAGCGTACGTGTTAGGGTACGGGTTAGTGTTAGCGTACGGGTTAGGATTAGGGGACGGGTGAGGGTAAGGATTCGGGTAAGGGTTAGGGTTAGGGTTATGGTCAGGGTTAGGAGACAGGGACGGTTTAGTGTACAGGTTAGGGTACGACAACGGTTTAGGGTGAGCGTACGTGTTAGGGTACGGGTTATTGTTAGCGTACGGGTTAGGATTAGGGGATGGGTGAGGGTAAGGCTTCGGGTAAGGGTTAGGGTTAGGGTTAGGGTTAGGGTTAGGGTTAGGGGACGGGGACGGTTTAGGGTACAGGTTAGGGTACGACAACGGTTTAGGGTTTGCGTACGTGTTAGGGTACGGGTTAGTGTTAGCGTACGGGTTAGGATTTGGGGACGGGTGAGGGTAAGGCTTCGGGTAAGGTTTAGGGTTAGGGTTAGGGTTAGGGTTAGGGTTAGGGGACGGGGACGGTTTAGGGTACAGGTTAGGGTACGACAACGGTTTAGGGTGAGCGTACGTGTTAGGGTACGGGTTAGTTTTAGCGTACGGGTTAGGATTAGGGGACGGGTGGGGGTAAGGCTTCGGGTATGGGTTAGGGTTAGGGTTAGGGTTAGGGTTAGGGGACGGGGATGGTTTAGGGTACAGGTTAGGGTACGACAACCGTTTAGGTTGAGCGTACGTGTTAGGGTATGGGTTAGTGTTAGCGTACGGGTTAGGATTAGGGGACGGGTGAGGGTAAGGCTTCGGGTAAGGGTTAGGGTTAGGGTTAGGGTTAGGGTTAGGGGACGGGGACGGTTTAGGGTACAGGTTATGGTACGACAACGGTTTAGGGTGAGCGTACGTGTTAGGGTACGGGTTAGTGTTAGCGTACGTGTTAGGATTAGGGGACGGGTGAGGGTAAGGCTTCGGGTAAGGGATAGGGTTAGGGTTAGGGTTAGGGTTAGGGTTAGGGGACGGGGACGGTTTAGGGTACAGGTTAGGGTACGACAATGGTTTAGGGTGAGAGTACGTGTTAGGGTACGGGTTCGTGTTAGAGTACCGGTTAGGATTAGGGGACGGGTGAGGGTAAGGCTTCGGGTAAGGGTTAGTGTTAGGGTTAGGGTTAGGGTTAGGGTTAGGGGACGGGGACGGGTACGGTTTAGGGTATAGGTTAGGGTACGACAACGGTTTAGGGTGAGCGTACGTGTTAGGGTACGTGTTAGTGTTAGCGTACGAGTTAGGATTAGGGGACGGGTGAGGGTAAGGCTTCGGGTAAGGGTTAGTGTTAGGGTTAGGGTTAGGGTTAGGGTTAGGGGACGGGGACGGTTTAGGGTACAGGTTAGGGTGCGACAACGGTTTAGGGTGAGCGTACGTGTTAGGGCACGGGTTAGTGTTAGCGTATGGGTTAGGATTAGGGGACGGGTGAGGGTAAGGCTTCGGGTAAGGGTTAGGGTTAGGGTTAGGCTTAGGGTTAGGGGACGGGGACGGTTTAGGGTACAGGTTAGGGTACGACAACGGTTTAGGGTGAGCGTACGTGTTAGGGTACGGGTTAGTGTTAGCTTACGGGTTAGGATTAGGGAACGTGTGAGGGTAAGGCTTTGGGTAAGGGTTAGGGTTAGGGTAAGGGTTAGGGTTAGGGGACGGGGACGGTTTAGGGTACAGGTTAGGGTACGACAACGGTTTAGGGTGAGCGTACGTGTTAGGGTACAGGTTAGTGTTAGCGTACGTGTTAGGATTAGGGGACGGGTGAGGGTAAGGCTTCGGGTAAGGGATAGGGTTAGGGTTAGGGTTAGGGTTAGGGTTAGGGGACGGGGACGGTTTAGGGTACAGGTTAGGGTACGACAATGGTTTAGGGTGAGAGTACGTGTTAGGGTACGGGTTCGTGTTAGAGTACCGGTTAGGATTAGGGGACGGGTGAGGGTAAGGCTTCGGGTAAGGGTTAGTGTTAGGGTTAGGGTTAGGGTTAGGGTTAGGGGACGGGGACCTGTACGGTTTAGGGTATAGGTTAGGGTACGACAACGGTTTAGGGTGAGCGTACGTGTTAGGGTACGGGTTAGTGTTAGCGTACGAGTTAGGATTAGGGGACCGGTGAGGGTAAGGCTTCGGGTAAGGGTTAGTGTTAGGGTTAGGGTTAGGGTTAGGGTTAGGGGACGGGGACGGTTTAGGGTACAGGTTAGGGTGCGACAACGGTTTAGGGTGAGCGTACGTTTTAGGGCACGGGTTAGTGTTAGCGTATGGGTTAGGATTAGGGGACGGGTGAGGGTAAGGCTTCGGGTAAGGGTTAGGGTTAGGGTTAGGGTTAGGGTTAGGGGACGGGGACGGTTTAGGGTACAGGTTAGGGTACGACAACAGTTTAGGGTGAGCGTACGTTTTAGGGTACGGGTTAGTGTTTGCGTACGGGTTAGGACTAGGGAACGTGTGAGGGTAAGGCTTTGGGTAAGGGTTAGGGTTAGGGTAAGGGTTAGGGTTAGGGGACGGGGACGGTTTAGGGTACAGGTTAGGGTACGACAACGGTTTAGGGTGAGCGTACGTGTTAGGGTACAGGTTAGTGTTAGCGTACGGGTTAGGATTAGGGGACGGGTGAGGGTAAGGCTTCGGGTAAGTGTTAGGGTTAGGGTTAGGGTTAGGGGACGGGGACGGTTTAGGGTACAGGTTAGGGTACGACAACGGTTTAGGGTGAGCGTACGTGTTAGGGTATGTGTTAGTGTTAGCGTATGGGTTAGGATTAGGGGACGGGTGAGGGTAAGGCTTCGGGTAAGGGTTAGGGTTAGGGTTAGGGTTAGGGTTAGGGGACGGGGACGGTTTAGGGTACAGGTAGTGTACGACAACGGTTTAGGGTGAGCGTACGTGTTAGGGTACGGGTTAGTGTTAGCTTATGGGTTAGGATTAGGGGACGGGTGAGGGTAAGGCTTCGGGTAAGTGTTAGGTTTAGGGTTAGGGTTAGGGGACGGGGATGGTTTAGGGTACAGGTTAGGGTACGACAACGGTTTAGGGTGAGCGTACGTGTTAGGGTACGGGTTAGTGTTAGCGTACGTGTTAGGATTAGGGGACGGGTGAGGGTAAGGCTTCGGGTAAGGATTAGGGTTAGGGTAAGTGTTAGGGTTAGGGTTAGGGGACGGGGACGGTTTAGGGTAGAGGTTAGGGTACGACAACGCTTTAGGGTGAGCGTACGTGTTAGGGTACGTGTTAGTGTTAGCGTACGGGTTAGGATTAGGGGACGGGTGAGGGTAAGGCTTCGGGTAAGGGTTAGGGTTAGGGTTAGGGTTAGGGTTAGGTTAGGGGACGGGGACGGTTTAGGTTACAGGTTAGGGTACGACAACGGTTTAGGGTTTGCGTACGTGTTAGGGTACGGGTTAGTGTTAGCGTACGGGTTAGGATTAGGGGACGGGTGAGGGTAAGGCTTCGGGTAAGGGTTAGGGTTAGAGTTAGGGTTAGGGTTAGGGGACGGGGACGGTTTAGGGTACAGGTTAGGGTACGAAAACGGTTTAGGGTGAGCCTACGTGTTAGGGTACGGGTTAGTGTTAGCGTACGGGTTAGGATTAGGGGACGGGTGGGGGTAAGGCTTCGGGTAAGGGTTAGGGTTAGGGTTAGGGTTAGGGTTAGGGGACGGGGACGGTTTAGGGTACAGGTTAGGGTACGACAACCGTTTAGGGTGAGCGTACGTGTTAGGGTATGGGTTAGTGTTAGCGTACGGGTTAGGATTAGGGGACCGGTGAGGGTAAGGCTTCGGGTAAGGGTTAGGGTTAGGTTTAGGGTTAGGGTTAGGGTTAGGGGACGGGGACGGTTTAGAGTACAGGTTATGGTACGACAACGGTTTAGGGTGAGCGTACGTGTTAGGTTACGGGTTAGTGTTAGCGTACGGGTTAGGATTAGGGAACGGTTGAGGGTAAGGCTTCGGGTAAGGGATAGGGTTAGGGTTAGGGTTAGGGTTAGGGTTAGGGGACGGGGACGGTTTCGGGTACAGGTTAGGGTACGACAATGGTTTAGGGTGAGCGTACGTGTTAGGGTACAGGTTAGTGTTAGCGTACGGGTTAGGATTAGGGGACGGGTGAGGGTAAGGCTTCGGGTAAGGGTTAGGGTTAGGGTTAGGGTTAGGGTTAGGGGACGGGGACGGGGACGGTTTAGGGTACAGGTTAGGGTACGACAACGGTTTAGGGTGAGCGTACGTGTTAGGGTACGGGTTCGGGTTAGCGTACCGGTTAGGATTAGGGGACGGGTGAGTGTAAGGCTTCGGGTAAGGGTTAGGTTTAGGGTTAGGGTTAGGGTTAGGGTTAGGGGACGGGGACGGGGACGGTTTAGGGTATAGGTTAGGGTACGACAACGGTTTAGGGTGACCGTACGTGTTAGGGTACGGGTTAGTGTTAGCGTACGAGTTAGGATTAGGGGACGGGTGAGGGTAAGGCTTCGGGTAAGGGTTAGTGTTAGGGTTAGGGTTAGGGTTAGGGGACGGGGACGGTTTAGGGTACAAGTTAGGGTGCGACAACGGTTTAGGGTGAGCGTACGTCTTAGGGCACGGGTTAGTATTAGCGTATGGGTTAGGATTAGGGGACGGGTGAGGGTAAGGCTTCGGGTAACGGTTAGGGTTAGGGTTAGGGGACGGGGACGGGGACGGTTTAGGGTACAGGTTAGGGTACGACAACGGTTTATGGTGAGCGTACGTGTTAGGGTACGGGTTAGTGTTAGCTTACGGGTTAAGATTAGGGGACGGGTGAGGGTAAGGCTTCGGGTAAGTTTTAGGGTTAGGGTTAGGGTTAGGGTTAGGGGACGGGGACGGTTTAGGGTACAGGTTAGGGTACGACAACGGTTTAGGGTGAGCGTACGTGTTAGGGTACGGGTTAGTGTTAGCGTACGGGTTAGGATTAGGGGACGGGTGAGGGTAAGGCTTCGGGTAAGGGTTAGGGTTAGGGTTAGGGTTAGGGTTATGGTTAGGGGACGGGGACGGTTTAGGGTACAGGTTAGGGTACGACAACGGTTTAGGGTTTGCGTACGTGTTAGGGTACGGGTTAGTGTTAGCGTACGGGTTAGAATTAGGGGACGGGTGAGGGTAAGGCTTCGGGTAAGGGTTAGGGTTAGGGTTAGGATTAGGGTTAGGGGACGGGGACGGTTTAGGCTACAGGTTAGGGTACGACAACGGTTTAGGCTGAGCGTACGTGTTAGGGTACCGGTTAGAGTTAGCGTACGGGTTAGGATTAGGGGACGTGTAAGGGTAAGGTTTCGGGTGAGTGTTAGGGTTAGGGTTAGGGTTAGGGTTAGCGTTAGGGGACGGGGACGGTTTAGGGTACAGGTTAGGGTATGACAACGGTTTAGGGTGAGCGTACGTGTTAGCGTACGGGTTAGTGTTAGCGTACGGGTTAGGATTAGGGGACGGGTGAGGGTAAGGTTTCGGGTAAGGGTTCGGGTTAGGGTTAGGGTTAGGGTTAGGGGACGGGGACGGTTTAGGGTACAGGTTAGGGTACGACAACGGTTTAGGGTGAGCGTACGTGTTAGGGTACGGGTTAGTGTTAGCGTACGGGTTAGGATTAGGGGACGGGTGAGGGTAAGGCTTCGGGTAAGGGTTAGGGTTAGGGTTAGGGTTAGGGTTAGGGGACGGGGACGGGGACGGGGACGGATTAGGGTACAGGTTAGGGTACGACAACGGTTTAGGATGAGCGTACGTATTAGGGTACGGGTTAGTGTTAGCGTATGGGTTAGGATTAGGGGACGGGTGAGGGTAAGGATTCGGGTAAGGGTTAGGGTTAGGGTTATGGTCAGGGTTAGGTGACAGGGACGGTTTAGGGTACAGGTTAGGGTACGACAACGGTTTAGGGTGAGCCTACGTATTAGGGTACGGGTTATTGTTAGCGTACGGGTTAGGATTAGGGGATGGGTGTGGGTAAGGCTTCGGGTAAGGGTTAGGGTTAGGGTTAGGGTTAGGGTTAGGGGACGGGGACGGTTTAGGGTACAGGTTAGGGTACGACAACTGTTTAGGGTTTGCGTACGTGTTAGGGTACGGGTTAGTGTTAGCGTACGGGTTAGGATTAGGGGACGGGTGAGGGTAAGGCTTCGGGTAAGGTTTAGGGTTAGGGTTAGGTTTAGGGTTAGGGTTAGGGGACGGGGACGGTTTAGGGTACAGGTTAGGGTACGAAAATGGTTTAGGGTGAGCGTACGTGTTAGGGTACGGGTTAGTGTTAGCGTACAGGTTAGGATTAGGGTACGTGTGAGTGTAAGGCTTCGGGCAAGGGTTAGGGTTAGGGTTAGGGTTAGGGGACGGGGACGGTTTAGTGTACAGGTTAGGGTACGACAACGGTTTAGGGTGAGCGTACGTGTTAGGGTACGGGTTAGTGTTAGCGTACGGGTTAGGATTAGGGGACAGGTGAGAGTAAGGCTTCGAGTAAGGGTTAGGGTTAGGGTTAGGGTTAGGGGACGGGGACGGTTTAGGGTACAGGTTAGGGTACCACAACGGTTTAGTGTGAGCGTACGTGTTAGGGTACGGGTTAGTGTTAGCGTACGGTTTAGGATTATGGGACGGGTGGGGGTAAGGCTTCGGGTAAGGTTTAGGGTTAGGGTTAGGGTTAGGGTTAGGGGATGCGGACGGTTTAGGGTACAGGTTAGGGTACGACAACGGTTTAGGGTGAGCGTTCTTGTTAGGGTACGGGTTAGTGTTAGCGTACGGGTTAGGATTAGGGGACGGGTGAGGGTAAGGCTTCGGGTAAGGGTTAGGGTTAGGGTTAGGGTTAGGGTTAGGGGACGGGGACGGTTTAGGGTACAGGTTAGGGTACGAGAACGGTTTAGGGTGAGCGTACGTGTTAGGGTACGGGTTAGTGTTAGCGTACGGGTTAGCATTAGGGGACGGGTGAGGGTAAGGCTTCGGGTAAGGGTTAGTGTTAGGGTTAGGGTTAGGGTTAGGGTTAGGAGACGGGGACGGTTTACGGTACAAGTTAGGGTACGACAACGGTTTAGGGTGAGCGTACGTGTTAGGGTATGGATTAGTGTTAGCGTACGGTTTAGGATTAGGGGACGGGTGAGGGTAAGGCCTCGGGTAAGTTTTAGGGTTAGGGTTAGGGTTAGGGTTAGGGGACGGGGACGGTTTAGGGTACAGGTTAGGGTACGACAACGGTTTAGGGTGAGCGTACGTGTTAGGGTACGGGTTAGTGTTAGCGTACGGGTTAGGATTAGGGGACGGGTGAGGGTAAGGCTTCGGGTAAGGGTTAGGGTTAGGGTTAGGGTTAGGGTTATGGTAGGGGACGGGGACGGTTTAGGGTACAGGTTAGGGTACGACAACGGTTTAGGGTTTGCGTACGTGTTAGGGTACGGGTTAGTGTTAGCGTACGGGTTAGGATTAGGGGACGGGTGAGGGTAAGGCTTCGGGTAAGGGTTAGGGTTAGGGTTAGGATTAGGGTTAGGGGACGGGGACGGTTTAGGGTACAGGTTAGGGTACGACAATGGTTTAGGGTGAGCGTACGTGTTAGGGTACCGGTTAGTGTTAGCGTACGGGTTAGGATTAGGGGACGTGTAAGGGTAAGGTTTCGGGTAAGTGTTAGGGTTAGGGTTAGGGTTAGGGTTAGCGTTAGGGGACGGGGACGGTTTAGGGTACAGGTTAGGGTATGACAACGGTTTAGGGTGAGCGTACGTGTTAGGGTACGGGTTAGTGTTAGCGTACGGGTTAGGATTAGGGGACGGGTGAGGGTAAGGTTTCGGGTAAGGGTTCGGGTTAGGGTTAGGGTTAGGGGACGGGGACGGTTTAGGGTACAGGTTAGGGTACGACAACGGTTTAGGGTGAGCGTACGTGTTAGGGTACGGGTTAGTGTTAGCGTACGGGTTAGGATTAGGGGACGGGTGAGGGTAAGGCTTCGGGTAAGGGTTAGGGTTAGGGTTAGGGTTAGGGTTAGGGGACGGGGACGGGGACGGGGACGGATTAGGGTACAGGTTAGGGTACGACAACGGTTTAGGATGAGCGTACGTATTAGGGTACGGGTTAGTGTTAGCGTACGGGTTAGGATTAGGGGACGGGTGAGGGTAAGGATTCGGGTAAGGGTTAGGGTTAGGGTTATGGTCAGGGTTAGGTGACAGGGACGGTTTAGGGTACAGGTTAGGGTACGACAACAGTTTAGGGTGAGCGTACGTTTTAGGGTACGGGTTAGTGTTTGCGTACGGGTTAGGATTAGGGAACGTGTGAGGGTAAGGCTTTGGGTAAGGGTTAGGGTTAGGGTAAGGGTTAGGGTTAGGGGACGGGGACGGTTTAGGGTACAGGTTAGGGTACGACAACGGTTTAGGGTGAGCGTACGTGTTAGGGTACAGGTTAGTGTTAGCGTACGGGTTAGGATTAGGGGACGGGTGAGGGTAAGGCTTCGGGTAAGTGTTAGGGTTAGGGTTAGGGTTAGGGGACGGGGACGGTTTAGGGTACAGGTTAGGGTACGACAACGGTTTAGGGTGAGCGTACGTGTTACGGTATGTGTTAGTGTTAGCGTACGGGTTAGGATTAGGGGACGGGTGAGGGTAAGGCTTCGGGTAAGGGTTAGGGTTAGGGTTAGGGTTAGGGTTATGGTTAGGGGACGGGGACGGTTTAGGGTACAGGTAGTGTACGACAACGGTTTAGGGTGTGCGTACGTGTTAGGGTACGGGTTAGTGTTAGCTTATGGGTTAGGATTAGGGGACGGGTGAGGGTAAGGCTTCGGGTAAGTGTTAGGTTTAGGGTTAGGGTTAGGGGACGGGGATGGTTTAGGGTACAGGTTAGGGTACGACAACGGTTTAGGGTGAGCGTACGTGTTAGGGTACGGGTTAGTGTTAGCGTACGTGTTAGGATTAGGGGACGGGTGAGGGTAAGGCTTCGGGTAAGGATTAGGGTTAGGGTAAGTGTTAGGGTTAGGGTTAGGGGACGGGGACGGTTTAGGGTAGAGGTTAGGGTACGACAACGCTTTAGGGTGAGCGTACGTGTTAGGGTACGTGTTAGTGTTAGCGTACGGGTTAGGATTAGGGGACGGGTGAGGGTAAGGCTTCGGGTAAGGGTTAGGGTTAGGGTTAGGGTTAGGGTTAGGTTAGGGGACGGGGACGGTTTAGGTTACAGGTTAGGGTACGACAACGGTTTAGGGTTTGCGTACGTGTTAGGGTACGGGTTAGTGTTAGCGTACGGGTTAGGATTAGGGGACGGGTGAGGGTAAGGCTTCGGGTAAGGGTTAGGGTTAGAGTTAGGGTTAGGGTTAGGGGACGGGGACGGTTTAGGGTACAGGTTAGGGTACGAAAACGGTTTAGGGTGAGCCTACGTGTTAGGGTACGGGTTAGTGTTAGCGTACGGGTTAGGATTAGGGGACGGGTGGGGGTAAGGCTTCGGGTAAGGGTTAGGGTTAGGGTTAGGGTTAGGGTTAGGGGACGGGGACGGTTTAGGGTACAGGTTAGGGTACGACAACCGTTTAGGGTGAGCGTACGTGTTAGGGTATGGGTTAGTGTTAGCGTACGGGTTAGGATTAGGGGACCGGTGAGGGTAAGGCTTCGGGTAAGGGTTAGGGTTAGGTTTAGGGTTAGGGTTAGGGTTAGGGGACGGGGACGGTTTAGAGTACAGGTTATGGTACGACAACGGTTTAGGGTGAGCGTACGTGTTAGGTTACGGGTTAGTGTTAGCGTACGGGTTAGGATTAGGGAACGGTTGAGGGTAAGGCTTCGGGTAAGGGATAGGGTTAGGGTTAGGGTTAGGGTTAGGGTTAGGGGACGGGGACGGTTTCGGGTACAGGTTAGGGTACGACAATGGTTTAGGGTGAGCGTACGTGTTAGGGTACAGGTTAGTGTTAGCGTACGGGTTAGGATTAGGGGACGGGTGAGGGTAAGGCTTCGGGTAAGGGTTAGGGTTAGGGTTAGGGTTAGGGTTAGGGGACGGGGACGGGGACGGTTTAGGGTACAGGTTAGGGTACGACAACGGTTTAGGGTGAGCGTACGTGTTAGGGTACGGGTTCGGGTTAGCGTACCGGTTAGGATTAGGGGACGGGTGAGGGTAAGGCTTCGGGTAAGGGTTAGGTTTAGGGTTAGGGTTAGGGTTAGGGTTAGGGGACGGGGACGGGGACGGTTTAGGGTATAGGTTAGGGTACGACAACGGTTTAGGGTGACCGTACGTGTTAGGGTACGGGTTAGTGTTAGCGTACGAGTTAGGATTAGGGGACGGGTGAGGGTAAGGCTTCGGGTAAGGGTTAGTGTTAGGGTTAGGGTTAGGGTTAGGGGACGGGGACGGTTTAGGGTACAAGTTAGGGTGCGACAACGGTTTAGGGTGAGCGTACGTGTTAGGGCACGGGTTAGTATTAGCGTATGGGTTAGGATTAGGGGACGGGTGAGGGTAAGGCTTCGGGTAACGGTTAGGGTTAGGGTTAGGGGACGGGGACGGGGACGGTTTAGGGTACAGGTTAGGGTACGACAACGGTTTATGGTGAGCGTACGTGTTAGGGTACGGGTTAGTGTTAGCTTACGGGTTAAGATTAGGGGACGGGTGAGGGTAAGGCTTCGGGTAAGTTTTAGGGTTAGGGTTAGGGTTAGGGTTAGGGGACGGGGACGGTTTAGGGTACAGGTTAGGGTACGACAACGGTTTAGGGTGAGCGTACGTGTTAGGGTACGGGTTAGTGTTAGCGTACGGGTTAGGATTAGGGGACGGGTGAGGGTAAGGCTTCGGGTAAGGGTTAGGGTTAGGGTTAGGGTTAGGGTTATGGTTAGGGGACGGGGACGGTTTAGGGTACAGGTTAGGGTACGACAACGGTTTAGGGTTTGCGTACGTGTTAGGGTACGGGTTAGTGTTAGTGTACGGGTTAGGATTAGGGGACGGGTGAGGGTAAGGCTTCGGGTAAGGGTTAGGGTTAGGGTTAGGATTAGGGTTAGGGGACGGGGACGGTTTAGGCTACAGGTTAGGGTACGACAACGGTTTAGGCTGAGCGTACGTGTTAGGGTACCGGTTAGAGTTAGCGTACGGGTTAGGATTAGGGGACGTGTAAGGGTAAGGTTTCGGGTGAGTGTTAGGGTTAGGGTTAGGGTTAGGGTTAGCGTTAGGGGACGGGGACGGTTTAGGGTACAGGTTAGGGTATGACAACGGTTTAGGGTGAGCGTACGTGTTAGGGTACGGGTTAGTGTTAGCGTACGGGTTAGGATTAGGGGACGGGTGAGGGTAAGGTTTCGGGTAAGGGTTCGGGTTAGGGTTAGGGTTAGGGTTAGGGGACGGGGACGGTTTAGGGTACAGGTTAGGGTACGACAACGGTTTAGGGTGAGCGTACGTGTTAGGGTACGGGTTAGTGTTAGCGTACGGGTTAGGATTAGGGGACGGGTGAGGGTAAGGCTTCGGGTAAGGGTTAGGGTTAGGGTTAGGGTTAGGGTTAGGGGACGGGGACGGGGACGGGGACGGATTAGGGTACAGGTTAGGGTACGACAACGGTTTAGGATGAGCGTACGTATTAGGGTACGGGTTAGTGTTAGCGTATGGGTTAGGATTAGGGGACGGGTGAGGGTAAGGATTCGGGTAAGGGTTAGGGTTAGGGTTATGGTCAGGGTTAGGTGACAGGGACGGTTTAGGGTACAGGTTAGGGTACGACAACGGTTTAGGGTGAGCCTACGTATTAGGGTACGGGTTATTGTTAGCGTACGGGTTAGGATTAGGGGATGGGTGTGGGTAAGGCTTCGGGTAAGGGTTAGGGTTAGGGTTAGGGTTAGGGTTAGGGGACGGGGACGGTTTAGGGTACAGGTTAGGGTACGACAACTGTTTAGGGTTTGCGTACGTGTTAGGGTACGGGTTAGTGTTAGCGTACGGGTTAGGATTAGGGGACGGGTGAGGGTAAGGCTTCGGGTAAGGTTTAGGGTTAGGGTTAGGTTTAGGGTTAGGGTTAGGGGACGGGGACGGTTTAGGGTACAGGTTAGGGTACGAAAATGGTTTAGGGTGAGCGTACGTGTTAGGGTACGGGTTAGTGTTAGCGTACAGGTTAGGATTAGGGGACGTGTGAGTGTAAGGCTTCGGGCAAGGGTTAGGGTTAGGGTTAGGGTTAGGGGACGGGGACGGTTTAGTGTACAGGTTAGGATACGACAACGGTTTAGGGTGAGCGTACGTGTTAGGGTACGGGTTAGTGTTAGCGTACGGGTTAGGATTAGGGGACAGGTGAGAGTAAGGCTTCGAGTAAGGGTTAGGGTTAGGGTTAGGGTTAGGGGACGGGGACGGTTTAGGGTACAGGTTAGGGTACCACAACGGTTTAGTGTGAGCGTACGTGTTAGGGTACGGGTTAGTGTTAGCGTACGGTTTAGGATTATGGGACGGGTGGGGGTAAGGCTTCGGGTAAGGTTTAGGGTTAGGGTTAGGGTTAGGGTTAGGGGATGGGGACGGTTTAGGGTACAGGTTAGGGTACGACAACGGTTTAGGGTGAGCGTTCTTGTTAGGGTACGGGTTAGTGTTAGCGTACGGGTTAGGATTAGGGGACGGGTGAGGGTAAGGCTTCGGGTAAGGGTTAGGGTTAGGGTTAGGGTTAGGGTTAGGGGACGGGGACGGTTTAGGGTACAGGTTAGGGTACGAGAACGGTTTAGGGTGAGCGTACGTGTTAGGGTACGGGTTAGTGTTAGCGTACGGGTTAGCATTAGGGGACGGGTGAGGGTAAGGCTTCGGGTAAGGGTTAGTGTTAGGGTTAGGGTTAGGGTTAGGGTTAGGAGACGGGGACGGTTTACGGTACAAGTTAGGGAACGACAACGGTTTAGGGTGAGCGTACGTGTTAGGGTATGGATTAGTGTTAGCGTACGGTTTAGGATTAGGGGACGGGTGAGGGTAAGGCCTCGGGTAAGTTTTAGGGTTAGGGTTAGGGTTAGGGTTAGGGGACGGGGACAGTTTAGGGTACAGGTTAGGGTACGACAACGGTTTAGGGTGAGCGTACGTGTTAGGGTACGGGTTAGTGTTAGCGTACGGGTTAGGATTAGGGGACGGGTGAGGGTAAGGCTTCGGGTAAGGGTTAGGGTTAGGGTTAGGGTTAGGGTTATGGTTAGGGGACGGGGACGGTTTAGGGTACAGGTTAGGGTACGACAACGGTTTAGGGTTTGCGTACGTGTTAGGGTACGGGTTAGTGTTAGCGTACGGGTTAGGATTAGGGGACGGGTGAGGGTAAGGCTTCGGGTAAGGGTTAGGGTTAGGGTTAGGATTAGGGTTAGGGGACGGGGACGGTTTAGGCTACAGGTTAGGGTACGACAACGGTTTAGGCTGAGCGTACGTGTTAGGGTACCGGTTAGAGTTAGCGTACGGGTTAGGATTAGGGGACGTGTAAGGGTAAGGTTTCGGGTGAGTGTTAGGGTTAGGGTTAGGGTTAGGGTTAGCGTTAGGGGACGGGGACGGTTTAGGGTACAGGTTAGGGTATGACAACGGTTTAGGGTGAGCGTACGTGTTAGGGTACGGGTTAGTGTTAGCGTACGGGTTAGGATTAGGGGACGGGTGAGGGTAAGGCTTCGGGTAAGGGTTAGGGTTAGGGTTAGGGTTAGGGTTAGGGTTAGGGGACGGGGACAGGGACGGTTTAGGGTACAGGTTAGGGTACGAAAACGGTTTAGGGTGAGCGTACGTTTTAGGGTACGGTTTAGTGTTAGCGTACAGGTTAGGATTAGGGGACGGGTGAAGGTAAAGCTTCGGGTAAGGGTTAGCGTTAGGGTTAGGGTTAGGGTTAGGGGATGGGGACGGGGACGGTTTAGGGTACAGGTTAGGGTACGACAACGGTTTAGGGTGAGCGTACGTGTTAGTGTATGGGTTAGTGTTAGCGTGCGGGTTAGGATTAGGGAACGGGTGAGGGTAAAGCTTCGGTAAGGGTTAGGGTTAGGGATAGGGTTAGGGTTAGGGGTAGGGGACGGGGTCGGTTTAGGGTACAGTTTAGGCTATGACAACGGTTTAGGGTGAGCGTACGTGTTAGGGTACGGGTTAGTGTTAGCGTACGGGTTAGGATTAGGGGACGGGTGAGTGTAAGGCTTCGGGTAAGGGTTAGGGTTAGGGTTAGGGTTAGGGTTAGGGTTAGGGGACGGGGACGGTTTAGGGTACAGGTTATTGTACGACAACGTTTTAGGGTGAGCGTACGTGTTAGGGTACGGGTTAGTGTTAGCGTACGGGTGAGGATTAGGGAACGGGTGAGGGGAAAGCTTCGGGTAAGGGTTAGGATTAGGGTTAGGGTTAGGGGACGGGGACGGTTTAGGGTACAGGTTAGGGTACGACAACGGTTTAGAGTGAGCGTACGTGTTAGGGTACGGGTTAGTGTTAGAGTACGGGTTAGGATTAGGGGACGGGTGAGGGTAAGGCTTTGGGTAAGGGTTAGGGTTAGTGTTAGGGTTAGGGTTAGGGTTAGTGGACGGGGACGGTTTAGGGTACAGGTTAGAGTACGACAACGGTTTAGGGTGAGCGTACGTGTTAGGGTACGAGTTAGTGTTAGCGTAAGTGTTAAGATTAGGGGACGGGTGAGGGTAAGGCTTCGGGTAAGGGTTAGGGTTAGGGTTAGGGTTAGGGATAGGGGACGGGGACGGTTTAGGGTACAGGTTAGGGTACGACAACGGTTTAGGGTGAGCGTACGTGTTAGGGTACGGTTAGTGTTAGCGTACGGATTAGGATTAGGGGACGGATGAGGGTAAGGCTTCGGGTAAGGGTTAGGATTAGGGTTAGGGTTAGGGTTAGGGGACGGGGACGGTTTAGCGTACAGGTTAGGGTACGACAACGGTTTAGGGTGAGCGTACGTGTTAGGGTACGGGTTAGTGTTAGAGTACGGGTTAGGATTAGGGGACGGGTGAGGGTAAGGCTTCGGGTAAGGGTTAGGGTTAGGGTTAGGATTAGGGTTAGGGTTAGGGGACGGGCACGGTTTAGGGTACAGGTTAGGGTACGAC